>NC_047107.1:85536576-85869520 GCF_902500255.1 Thalassophryne amazonica
CGCTGACATAATCTGAGCGACACCCCCCTTGGGCTCACAGCTGGCCGTCACTCAAAGCTCCACATGACAGACGGAAGGTACGATCGTGTGTCACGTTGCTGTCCACACGATTGCCGTGCTGGCCGTGGACCGAGGTGTCATATGGGGTTTATATAGCATCTTTGCGAGTCATATGGGACGGGTGCTTTTGTCAGCGTTTTTTATTTTTAACTCTGTAGTGCTGGCATGTGTGCACTGCTGCCTGGTGATCCCACCTCCAGAGGGACATGCTGAATATGTCATGATGGGTGGGACACATGACACACTGGCATGCCATTTGTGTTGCTGGTGGGGGGGGCACTCACACGCTCTGTTGCTCGGGGGAAGTGGGGGAGACACATGACACAGACACACTTGTACGCCATTTGTGTTTGCTCGGGGGGGAGGGGAGCACACAGCCGAGAGTGGGTCGAATGGACACTCGCTGCACATTCGACGTCATTCAGTTGCTGGTGTGAAGGGTGCCTCCTTTGCGCTATTCTGCCAGGGTTTGACGTGGGCGATGATTTAATGCAGCCCCTCAGCCGCTGCATGATTTGTCCGACCTGCGTATGACATGCTGTGCGGATGGCAGTGTGACCTCATCTTGCCCGCCAATCAAATGGGTTTCCGGTGCGAGTGACACACGAATGTAGAGTGCATGTGCTGTGGCTGATTGGTTGTGGCGACTGCTGTATGAGGCATTCAAGGTGGCTCTGAAACTTTACGAGTGCCATTGGAATCCTCCTTTGTGCGTCATTCCAGGTCTCATCGTGTAATGTTCGAAGGTGCCCTTAGACTTGGCAAGATGAGTAACAGCCAATTAGAACATGGAAGGTACGTAATACTGGAACTGTGTATAGAACTCAAAATATATCTCAAAATATATCACACTGATAGGAACCAGTTTAACTGATAAATATACCTTAATGAAGTTTATTAGTTTAGTGACAAAGTGACAAAGTTTTTATTCGGCACACAAAATATTCAAATAGAAAAAAATGAACAATTCCACAAACTCAGACTAAACTAGTGAGTCCGAAAGGGTGTGGGCTGAAGCAAAGCTTATTAGCGCCCACCCCTGCTAGTACAAGTCCAACAATTCTAATCAGTCATATTTACATAAGAACAAATTCACTACTACATGTCAACACACAGACATACACATCAATATACTATTCACTTATAATTATATTTATATAGTACCAGATCACAAGAAAGTCGAATCAAGGCACTATACGCAAGTAAGGACTAACCTTACCAACCCCCAGAGCAAGCACTAGGCAACTGTGGTGAGGAAAAACTCCCTATAAGGAAGAAACCTCAAGCAGACCAGGGTCTTGAGGGTGACCCTCTGCTTGGGCTGTGCCATATATACCTATATACTTTACATACATAAATATATACATATATATACATACATATACACAGTCACTTATATACATACATACATATACACCTACCCATATCTATATATCTACATACGCATACACATACCCACACATTCAAATATACAATAAGTCCCACTTATAAATTGAACATTCCCTATAAGTCAAATTATATTTGCTTCTTTATGATACTTAGACATGATGTTCTTTTTGAGTAGTTTCTTAAATCTTACTAAGGTACCACTCATTCTAACCTCTGTTGGACATTTGTTCCATTTCCTCACCCCAACCACAGACACACAAAAACTCTTTACATTTGTTCTTACTGGTGGTTTCATAAAAATTGCACAACCTCTTAAACTATATCTGGATTCCCTCAATCGGAACAGACTCTGGAGATGTCTCGGTAAGGCTTGGTTTTTCGCTCGAAACAAAGTTTGAATTGTAATGTAATCGACCAAATCTATGAATTTTAGTAAATTTAAAGACACAAATAGAGAATGAGTTGGTTCACGATAATGTTTATTGCAGATGATTTGTATGGCTCGTTTTTGCAAAAGGAATATTGGATTGGTATTTGATTTGTAAGTGTTTCCCATGACTCAACACAATATGTCATATATGGTACCATCAGAGAATGATATAAAGTAAGTAACCCTTCTTGTGGCAGTACGTCTTTGGCTTTATATAAAATGACTATAGTTTTTGACAATTTTGATTTCACATAATTTATATGTGGTTTTCAGCTAAGTTTATTATCAATTATAACACCTAAAATGTATTCTCTGTTACTAACTCAATTTCCTTATTGTTTATAGTTAAATTTTTATATTTGGGTGCCTGTTTATTTCCAAATATAATACATTTAGTTTTCCAAAGGCTGAGTGACAACTTATTAGCGTCAAACCAAACCTTAAATTTTTCCAGTTCTTTCTCCACTATGTCCAGAAGCTGTTCAAGATTTTCACCGCTACAGAACACAGTTGTATCATCCGCAAAAAGGACACATCTCAGTGAACTCGACACCCAACTTATATAATTTATATAGATTATAAACAACAAAGGACCCAGCACTGAGCCCTGCGGCACCCCACATGTGACTTCCCTGAGTTCAGAATTTGTATTATTGAATTGAACATACTGAAATCTGCCTTGTAAATAACTAGCTATCCATTCATATGCCAGACCTCTGATTCCATATTTCTGCAGTTTAGTTAATAGTATTCCATGGTTAATTGTGTCAAACGCTTTCTATAAATAAAAAAAAGACCTATTGTGTATTGTTTATTGTCAATTGCAGTTGCTATACTTTCCACAAAGTCCATCAAAGCATGTGATGTAGTTTGAGGCCTTCTGAATCCATATTGTTCTTCATAAATGATGTTATGCTTCAGTAAATAATCATTTAATCTTTTAGCAAATATTTTTTCCAAACTTTTGGAAAATTGTGGCAGGAGTGATATAGGTCTATAATTAGAAAATGTGTGTTTGTCACCAGTTTTAAACAGTATTACTTTGGCTATTTTCATTTGAGAAGGAAATTTACCAGTACTTAGTGACATATTGCAAATATAATTGAACGGTTTTACTATACAATCAATAACTTTTTTAATAAAGCCATATCCAAATTATTAAAATCAGTCGATTTCTTACTTTTTGAACCATGAACCAGATCAAGTATTTCCCTTTCATGAATACCACCAATGAACATTGAAACAGATTTGTTAAACGTTGAATTATTTACCCAGAAGTTATTAGTTGATGAGTCAATTTTACTGGCAAGATTTTTACCCACATTAACAAATTATTCATTAAAGTGTTCAGCAATAGACTCATCATTATCAATCGTGATGTAGTTGTTACTCTGAAAAAATGAAGGATAATCTCTAGTTACTCTATTCTTTTTTACTATTTCATTTAATATGTTCCATGTGTTTTTGATGTTATTTCTATTTTTGACAAGTAACTCATTATAATATCTTTTTTACTGAGTCTCATGATATTAACTTATTCTTATATGTTTTATACTTACTTTCAGCTTCCTTAGTTCGTAGTTTTATGAATTGTTTATATAGTAAGTTTTTCTTTTTACATGCCCTCTGAAGCCCATTAGTTATCCATGGTTTGTTGCTATATTGATTTCTATATATTTTGTCAACAAATGGACAGTGTTTATTATACAAACTGGAAAAAATGGAAATGAAAGCATCATATGACCTGTCAACATCATCAACAAAAACATCCGACCAATTCTGACTTGATAAATCGTCCCTTAAATTTTCAATTGTTTCAGGTGTTACTTTTCTACTCATGAATTTGGTATTGCTTCGATACTTACAACAACCCTTCAATGCAAAGACTGAGAAAACTGGCAAGTGATCACTGATATCACTGACCAGTAGTCCCCCACTAAGATTACCGGATATAGCGTTAGTTAAGATATTGTCAGTGAGAGTTGTTGAGTCCATAGTTATTCTGCTAGGATGAATGATGGTTGGAAACAGTCCTAAACAGTACAAGGTGTTTATAAATGAGGTAATTTGCGGATGATTGTGAGGGTTTAAAAAATCTATATTGAAATCTCCACAGACAAATAAATGCTTATTTCTGTTGATTTTGTTGTACATTCCAAAGATAATGTCTTCAAAGGTGTCAATATTTGTCCCAGGAGCTCTGTAAATACAACTAACAACTATGTTTTTGGAGTTTCTAGATGTCATTTCTATGGTAACACATTCCATGATGGTGTCCACTGTAAATTACATGTTGTTAATGAGTTTACAGTTATAATCTGACCTTACATACAATGCAACACCTCCGCCCCTTCTCATCTGCCTATTAACCAGGAACAATTCATAACCATCAAGATATACCAGATCTTTATTATCCTCATTTAACCATGTTTCTGAAATTGCAATAACTGAAAAACTTTTTTGGATGTTTTCAAACAATCATTAACAGTGGACAGATCACGAGAAAGACTTCTGCTGTTGAAATGTATAATTGAAAAATCTTCATCAATGATTTTATAATTTTTGAATTATTCTTCTGTTAAATATTTGCACTGTCTCACAATATTCTCACTGAAAAATGTATCAGGATCATTTTCAGATTTGAAGGGGCAGTTAGCAGAATTATTATAAATAATGTATCTAGACAGAGCTCCTGGGCAGAAATAAACAGATCATTATCCTTAGTCATTATGTCTCTCTTGTCTCCGGGTGTAGATGATGTGGATGAGTGGGTTGCTCCAGTCTGCTTCATGGTGCTGTGATGTGTTTGAGTCCTCATACCTATTGTTCATATTTGTCCAGCTCCTCGATGTTCCTTATTGCCATGACTTTTGCTTGTTCTGGTGATCTGTTCAGTTTGATGAATATTTTACAGTTTGAAGTCCATGTGTGCTGGATTTTTCCCTGTTTCTTTAAGAAGCATGCTTTCCTGGCGATGTCGGCGTTCAGTTTGGTGAGATGTTCAATGATGAATACGTTTGTCCCTTTCAGCTTTCTTCCTTGTTTTAACAGTGCTGTTTTGTGTTTTCTGTTGATGAATCCCATGATGACGGTTTGTTTAGAGGGTGGCACGCTTCAATGTTATTTAAATCCATTTCTATACCTTTAGATAGGAGGAAATCAGCAACCTGTTTTTCCACAGAGCTGACCTCCTGTTCACTGGGCTCTCCTTCGCTCTCATCTGTTACCGCCCGTGCGTAGGACCGTGGTTTGATGTGAAGACCTGTGATGATGACGTCGTTGATTCTGGTGTACTGCTCCAATTCAGCCACTCTATTTTCCAGCTGCACCAGACGCCGGTCTTTCTCAGCGTTCTGGAGCCGTAATGCCTTCACCTCCTCCACAAGATCCATGATTGATTTCTATTGCTGCTTCACAACAGAAATCTCCTCTGATAGAAAGTCCAGAGATTTTTTAATATCGTCACCTTCCTCCGCGGTCAGAACCTTCTTAGGCCCCATGGTCGGCTTGTGGGCTGCTTGGCGATCACCGATGTTAACAGCCTGCGTTGTTTGTCACCGGGATGGATCTGCGCTGCGCTGGTGCTGCGCGGCCTCGGTGTTTCCACGCTGATAGATCCGCGGTGGCTGCACGAGGCCTCGGGGAAGCGGCATTCGTGACGCACGGCTTCAATGACACAGCGCGCGGCCTCGGTGCATTCACCACGTTGGGCGGGCCTCGGACGTTGTTGCTCTCCAGTCGCGGGGCTAAATTGCCGGTTGAGGTGGTATTCCCACTGTCTGGGTTGGCAAACACCAGCGTGACCGGGTTGGCAAACACCGGCGTCAGTTTAGGTTAGAACTGCAGTCCAAACAGATGAAAATGTTATATGCAATTAAAATAGCTAAATCCTATAAATAGGCCTAAATAAATTTCAGTGCATAATAGTAAGCATGACAGTGTTGAGGGAACGGGATGTGTCCCATTTCTATTCTTGCCATTTTGAACCCTTGAAAGCCTTTTGCAGTCACTTTCTAAGTAACATAATTTTCTCTCAGTGTTCGGCCTTGAATAGAGAAATGGTACCTGGCCTGAATTGTGTCCTGTATTTGGGTTCACCTCTCTTAAGGCCCTGTCACACCTTGACGATTTAGTCTGTGTATGCCGACAGCCCCGTTTCCACGCGGTGGTTCGGGTCGGTACTGCATGGTGTGGTGATGGTCAGACACAGAGTAATTTAACATTTTTTTTTTCATTTTTTTATCTTGGTGGTGGCCAAGTGGTTAATGCACTTGGTTTCAGTTCAGAAGCCTCCGGGTTCAAATCCCACCCCTGCCACATTTCTCCATGTAATGTGGAGTTGCGTCAGGAAGGGCATCTGGCGTAAAACCTGTGCCAATTCAACATGCAGATCCACCTTGGATTTGCTGTGGCGATCCCGAGTGCAAACAAGGGAGCAGCCGAAGGGACTTACTTACTTTTATCTTGGTGGACCATTTTCATTGTGTACAGAATGCTGATGAGTCGATTGGCTGTGGTAAATGCTGCCATGAATGAATGGAGTGCTGTCTCTTTAAATGTTGAAAGCACTGTTGATTTCTGATCAGGTCCACTGATCAGACCTGATCAGGTCATCATGGACCTGAATAATGAAATGCTGTGATGATTTAAACTTTTAAAGCGCCAGTCGACCACGATCAGGTGTTATTTGAATGAAGTGCTGTGTGATCTGTAGGCGTGGTGATTACGGTTAAAATGTTTAAACAGTGCATTAATTGGGCGTGACCACCCTGATCAATCAATCAGGTCGTCTGATGATCACACACCACAGCGGCGACGCTTTAAAAGTTTAAATCATCACAGCGCTTCTGTGTGATCAGAGCATGACACGGGCATCCTCTGAGAAACGCACCTGGAGCAGAAAAACCACAGAGGGACTTGCTTTAAAATGCTACGTTTCCAGCCACAAATTAAAGTATTTTCAGACATCATTTTCAAAAATCAGGAGCTTTATGTGGATTCATGTCCGTCGGTGATGGTGAATTGGACTAAAATGAACAGGTCAGATTTACACCGTATGTGAATGAAACAGTCTGTCCGCATGAGGACGGCAGCTTTCAGCCAATCAGCGGCCAGCATTAATGGATGGATTTAGACTCATGAGTAAATTACAAGAAACATGTGCCAACAATCACATAACTTACCTACAAGTTATGTTCCGCATGTGTGGGATGTACAAGTCACATGTTGGCATGCGTTGAAAATTTTCACCATGCCCAAAAATTTTTGAGGAGCTCAGCTTATTAGGATGTACATCAACGTGTTTCAACATGCTCTTAACTTATAAAAAACTTACCCTTAACTTATTGGACTTAAGCCAGCGTTTTTTAATATGATTGGCATACACTGGCTAAATAGTCAAGGTGTGACAGGGCGAATCTAACAATCTGAAGTTTTGGTGGAAATGCACTATGACAGTGCTGCTGGAGTGCAGTGAGCTTGAGTCAGGTGCTTTGTGGCATTCTACTGGAAGGTGTTTGAAATGGGAGAAAAGACAAACTGCTGTCACATAGAGGTGCTCATGGTCATCACCAATACTCAGATACGTTGGGGTGTTTCTGAATTATTCAAAGGGTACAGATTGAGCCTAGAAAACATACCCTCCACTATTATACCATCAATAAAATTCTCAACACCCCGATGCTGTCAGATCATGCAATAGCTGTCACATCACTTTGTTGTTATAAAAGTTTTGTAACCTAATTTTCTGGCACTGCAGCCGGTCTACTTCTAGGAATGATGTGATGTATGTACTAAGATGATGTTCTCCGTAGCACTGTCAAATTGTGGTTATTTGAATTACATTCACCCCTATTTGTTGAAACCATGTTTCTGAGACAATTAAAGACATTTCAGGTTGATTTGGTTTTGGGGTTTTTTGACACGTCTGTATTTCTGCATGTGATGATTCCAAAACATTAAGTTTGTGTGATACACACATACCCAATAAAGTGGTAACTTGAATTATTTGCTGTATAAATATTGAACAAAGAACAATGAGTGTAAGGAAGCTGTTCCATCCAGCTCCAAAGCTTTGAATCCAAAAGCTGAGTAATGTTTAAGAATCTTAATCACCAGACAACAAATACATTCTGACACGCTTTCTGCACGCGCACTACGTCGACAGCCACATGATGATAATACGTTATTGTTGTCTGTGAATTTGCTTCCAAACTGAAATGTCCGTTGTCTTGAAAACAACATAAGCAGGTTTTCCTGAGAAGAGTTTTGTCATGCCATAGAGTGCCAGAGTGATGATGTCACAGGCCCTGGACAACCACTCGGCTTGTTGAACACAAACAGTTGCTGGGGTTAAAATGGATGTTTTCCCAGATGCCTTGTGTGTTCTGCTATTCGACTGACCTAAAACCACAACATCAAGAGGCAAATCACTACAGATCTGATCATGTGGAAAGCTGAAATTGTTTTCTAAGTGACTGTGAGAAATGCTGCAACCAAGCATGAAAGAAGTTGCAACGCTGTGGTAAGTGTCACTGTTTAACGTTCTGCTCTGTAGCTCTGGAGTGCTGGAGTCCTCTATTTACATCTGTGCTGCTCTTAATTTCACACTACATATTAAAACCTGCACACATGACTGGAACCGTGGGCAGATGTAGACCCTTTTTTGGTGTGATTGAGAATGCCCCCTCCAAAAAAGGCAGTTTGGAATCATAATGTTGCACATGTTGCAAAGTGTGCACATTTCATTAGCTCTCACTAGCTTAGGTGGCGATATGCATCTTTCAATGTTGGTGGGCCACCATTCTCAGGAAGAGAAGATTAATAAGCAAGACAGCAGTGGGATGTTTTGAGAAAGCTGGGTCAAATTCGGTGTTTCGCAGTTGTGAATCTCGTGCCATCTTGCGGTCCGTGACCAGTGTTGTGGAAAGTAACTTTGACAAGTTACTTTTTTAGTTACTTTTTTAGTTGCTTTATACAGTTACTTCATTAGCAGCTTTATGCAATTACTTTATTAGAATCTGCAGAAAACTTGCAACTAATAAGTAATATAACTAATAAGGTAACGAGTAATCTAACTTGGTTACTCGTAAGATTGAGCAATCAGAAAAGTAACTAATCAGCAAAGTAACTAACAGTTACTTTTCTGATTACTAAATCTTAAAAATAACCAAATTAGATTATGAGTAACTTTATTAAATACATTCAGCAGCTGCCGACAAGGTGTCCGCAGCTGCTAATGAAGTAAATGTAAGAAGTAACTGTAAAATATAACTGTATAGATTAACTAATGAAGTAACTTTCCAAAGTTACTTTCCCCAACACTGTCCGTGACTCACGCGAGAGGTCAGTTTCAGCAGAGTTCCGGTTCAGGGCACAGTGTAAACAAACATCGTGAAGTATGGACAACAAGACAACATCGGGACATGGCAGAAGTCCCTCACAGGTGCTACACCTCCTCTAGACAACACTCTCAACTTGGGAGAATGTGTTATCATCATAATCACCCGAGAATTCGCTGGATCAATGCCATCCACATCCTCGCTAGTCATTGTTTACATGCACTGTGAGACGCTAGAACTCTGCTGGCACCGCGGTGCATTCTGGGAAGCACAGGGGGCGGAAGGGCATTATGGGAAACATTAAAGTACCGAATGGCTGTTGTTATTACTGTGACTGGTTATAGTTCTACCAGAAGACTCAGCTGCTTAAAAAAAGGAGTTTATTACACACCTTGCTATAATGTATAATGTTCATTTACACCTTGATCTTCGCCGCGGCAGTGCAGTGAGCAGAGTGTCTCTCTAATCCTGTTAATGAAAAAGGCGGGGGCAGAGCCCATCCCCTGCGGCATACAGGGTCCAACTGGTGGTGGTGGGGTGGTGGAGGGAGCTTCAGGCAGCGACTGCAAACACAAAAGGTGGAGTAAGTCTATGAGCTATTAATGGTGAAGCCTGCACCGTATTAGTTCACTGTAATGTTAATTTGCGGCAGCTGCTTCAGATTACGGTGTGCGACTGGATTCAGTGTACTTCAGTAAGGTGCTGATTTATGAGTCTTCTAGCAAAACAATTGCTACTCTTCAATTCTGTGTGATAGTCCTGCCATTACAAACCAAGCACAAAAAACTGGGACTCCTTAACAAGAAAGGAGTTGGACTTTTGGTTCAAAGTGGTGATGAACCAGTGCTTCATAGCTAGCAATATTATTGATTCTATTGGGTTTGGCGCACAGAAGCGCCTGGACACAATTGCAGGACTCGACACAGTAGCTCTGTTTGGTAAAAGCATTTACTAAAAAATTCAGTGGGATCCGGTACACAGCAAGGCAGTCCAAGAGTAGCAAACAGCTCAAAAACATCAGGCGTAAGGCGTGGTCGGTACAAACAGGCAGGTGGTTGAAACACAACGTAGTAGCAGGACTTGGAAACATGGAACACAGAGCTGGAAGCGAAGGCACAAGGCGCAACAATCTGGCGAAGAACTAGTGCAACCAGTGAGACATAAATACACCAAGGTGATGAGATGCAGATTAGAAACAGGTTTGTGGAAAGATCCAGAACGGGGTGTGGCCCAAGCAGAGTGCAATGCCCACCACCAAGTACCAAGTGAGACAGACAAGAGAGAGAGGGACAGATAAAGACCAAGCAGGAAAAACCCGACACAGAGAAAACAATCAAAACCAAAACTAAACATAGCATAACCCAGACCACAGAGTTCAAAGCATGACAGATTCATTGTGAATAAAAATTAAAGTTGGCCCAAGAAAATGTCACAGAGCAGTGTAAGATAAGACTCACTGTGTCCCAATTCAGTGGCTGACGCTTCTCATTCTGTAGTCATCGGCCACTTATGTCATAAGAGGTGTGACTACGTTGTCTCGTTTCAAAGGCTGTTTGTAAAGTGGGCGAAGTGTGCACCCATCTTTTCCCAAAAATGAAGAATACAAGGTGTATCCTTAGAGGCCCAAACAATCCCATGAGTCATTGCGCTATTTTGTTTTTCAAGACAAAATGGTTGGTAAATTTATGGACATGCTTGGGCTCCATATGTACAGTTGTGAACAGTGTTGCCACAGTTACTTTGAAAAAGTAATCCAATTACTGATTACTGATTACTTCTTGAAAAAGTAACTTAGTTACTTTACTGATTACTCAATTGGAAAAGTAACTAAGTTAGATTACTAGTTACTTTTTTAGTTACTTTCCCCAGCTGCCGACAACCTCAACATGACAATGATACTTGTTTTGCCAAAACTCACTTTATAGTCACCCTTTCTTGGCTTCAATGAAAATAAATACTTGTTTTATAAAAAGTAAAATAAAGACCTCTTTCTTGACCTCATATTTAACTGTTGACAGCACTGTAACAGTAAAACGTGCAATTTCTAACCTACATTGTTTATAAATGTAACTATTAAATTCATTCTAACATTTTTCTAACATTTAAATTCTCTCTAAACATTTTATTTATTGAAATGATTATTATTTTAAGTAGTATTAGTAGTTGTAGTAAAAAAAGGCTTCAAAACTGGACCTTTAATCTAGGGGTGTTGTGGGGGGGCACATCCTTGCCTCACGCACCCATTCCATCTGGATTCGCCCCTGCTTTGGCATTTGAGCACAAAGAATGGATAACATTTATTTATGCAGAAAACATGACCAGATTTACAGGTAAGAAAGTTTTATTGCGTTTTCACATCATGTGGTCCTCAGAAAGAGAGTTTAGGTGCATTTGAGTGGAAAATAGTGTTAGTTGTTGACGCGTCACGGAGAATCAGCTGTTTTTAGCAGCAGATACGGAGCGACTCGGAGAAAAAAAAAGCATAAAAATGTCTTTGTAAAGCTCAGTGCAGGTGTGCTGCTGTCACTGTGCTTTAAGAGGTGAGGACGAGTCGTAGCTGTTGCAGAAAAACGCGGATGAAAAGCTCACAGCTCGCTTAAAGTGTGTAGTTCAGTCGAACCCCGACCCCCTGCCCACAGATCAAGTTTAATGCTGCTATCGACCCATAATGCAAAAATAATAGTAACGCACATAGACTTGGAGAAGTAACTTTAATCTGATTACTGATTTGGAAAGATTAACGCGTTAGATTACTCGTTACTAAAAAAAAAGTGGTCAGATTAGAGTAACGCGTTACCGGCATCACTGGTTGTGAATAAGTAATATTTAAAAATAAAAAGTACTGAAAAAGTATTACTAAAAAAGTGGTTACACCTGCTACAATAGTTTAGCAATTGCAGCTATCAAGGTTGCCAGGCAACAGGGGCTACAGGCGGTAGAGCCGTAATAGCAAAAGGCTCGGCAGGCTGGAGCGTTCAGAAGTTGTGTGTTCTGGCCTCCGCTGTGTCTGATGGCCTGAAGCCTGATAAATGAGTTGTTACAACTCTTTGTTGTGGATGAGCAAGATGGAAAAATGCATTTCTATTTTAGCCTGGACTCAGTGACAATATTAATTATTGGAAACTTCTTTGAAAATGTTTTTTGTCTTCAGAAGCGTCCAGATTGGATGAAGCAACCTGAGGCCTACATGCCGTCTGATGATGATGATAATGATTCAGACTGGACAGATTTGGATGAAGACTCTGAGTCAGAGCAATTAGCTTTGCAGAACATGGCTACGTCTTTATTCAAAATACAAGACTTATTTTTTTGATTATCCTGACTGCAGCAGTCAGCGAAGCAAACAGAACATTTTTTCAGCTCTCGATCAAATCTTTCTCGCTGAGCCTGATCTGTTAACCACATTCCCAGAGCTGAGAGACTTAAAAATGATGTTCGAGCAGGGTGAGGCCCCTTCCTGCATTGAGGACCCCATGGACCTTTTGTTCGAGTCCGAACTCACTGCCACCTGTTGTGAGGAGCCGCGCGTCATTACGCTTTCTGATGCCACTCTCGCTCCCCCCTGGTACAACATAACACCGAAGCCGACCGCTTACCTCACTCCTCCTGTTCCAGAGATGTCACCTCCAAAGCCTGCTCCACGGCGAAACCCAGCGGTGTCCAGAATTTCGCACCCAGAACCAACGGAGCCGCTTGTCCCGGTTGCTACCTCCACTGCGTGTCCGGCACTCGTCACTCCGGTGCCGGCGCCACGAAGATTGTGTATACCACAGCCTGAGCCTCCAGTTTCTGCTTCAGAGACCCCTGCACCGATGATCACCTCTGGTCTTGTGTTGCCCGACTCCTCTATTGTGATCACTCTTCCGACATCAGCTGATCTCATGCCTCCGGGATCACAGATAGAGCCATCGGAAAAAGCCCTGTCATCCTGGAGCTCAGCCTCAGCTGCGGTGCACGGCCCGCCGCCTGAAGTTTGTTTCATCTCGGCGCACGGCTTGCCGCCTGAAGTTTGTTTTGTCTCGGGGCACAGCCCGCAGCCTGAAGTTGATGGCATCCCGGCGCGCACTGCGCCGTCTCATCCACCAATCGATGCTCCCACAGTCGGTCCAGCTTCGCTGCCACCTACAGCCTGCTCAGACTCTGCTTCCGCATACACCGTGACCACCTCACTGGTGACGTCACGTCCATCTGCTGCCTCACCCTCGCCTACTGTCATCGTGGCTTCACCGTGCTCCGCCTCTGCTTCACCCTCGCTGGCTGATGAAGGAATCTCTCGGCACCTGGTGTCTCCACCAGCAGCGGCTCCAGAGGGGGGAGCCCACCCACACACAGACAGTGCTGCCATTCCTGATCTTCACCAGCCTGCTCCAATCTCAGACCTGACCACAGCCTTTGTGAACTGTGAGCACGGGACTGTCAGTGACTTTTCATTTTCTATTTGGTTTATAATTTTGTGTTTACTTGTCTGTGACAATGTCAGAAGTCTGTTAAAGATGCCTCATCTGAACCAGAAACAGTTGTCTTATGCATCTTTTGGAAATAATTTAAAAGCACTACTTCCGAGCTTGAGATGGTTTTCTTGTGAACCTTTTACAAAATTGCTGAAATTTACATGTCACACTTTGAAACTTGCTTCATGCAAGCTTCACTTGCAATTACTGATTTCCATGTGTGCACTTCTGAGCTGCAGATTTATTTCTGTGTTCGGTTCCTCCCCAGAGAAACTTCATCGTTTTGGGATATGCAACTCCACTCATGCGGGTGCTGTGTCCATTTATGGGTTCCCAAATTATTTTTTCAGTCTGGATCATATTACGGATTTATCTAGAAGGATCAGTTATTGTGTGAATTGTTTGAAGGAAAAGATCTACAAAATTGGCCTGTTCTCTGGTGGACTTTCATTGTTTTGGCTGTGTTGCAAGACGGGATCTTTCGGGGTCCTTGGATTTTGCACCTGTGTGCTTCATATGAGCTAGGTTTTTCATCTTACTGTAAAGCATTGTGGAAGTTGATAGTGTTCTATCTGCATAGATTTGTTCTCTGGAACTTGTATTTATTTGAACAGATGGCTGAAATGATCTGGAGTTTTAAGACGGTTTATGGTTTACTTCAGAAATTGTCCTCTTTGAGTTTTTGGATCAAACACCTCAGTGCATCTTATCAGCTTGCTTTTTGTACCTGCTCTAGCACCACCATTACTTTGATAAGATGTCATTTCAGAGCTATGATTAACTGGATTTCGTACTCCTATGAGGGGGTTGTGATCTGGAATGGGGGTTTGGAAACAAATGGAGGAATTTCGGCTCATGTGGTTTACGTGATATTTTGGATTTTGTTATTAGTACTGTTTCTTTGGTTATCTAACATGGTGGTCTCTTCCTTTACACATCTGGTTCTCTCCCTTTGGGGTTTCTGGTGTTTCACCCCTAGGTTGGCTCCCATTTGTGCCCCCGCCTCTGCTTCTGGGCCTGCTGGCCCCGTTACCCGTCATTCTGACACTAGGTTGCCTCTAGAGGGGTCTTCTGGTCGCCCCCCGGACCCTGTCTTACGTCGGTGCCCTGACACTTGCATGCACGGGGTCCCATCATATGGCCGACCTCCTGCTGCAGTTTTTCGCCCTGTTTTCCGCCCACTGGTTCCCTGGCCTGTTTTTGGTCATGTTCTCAGTCTTCCTCGGGGTCTCCAGCCTTTTGGGCCTGGTGGAGTGCCCCCTGTCTCTGGGTTCCCCCCGTCCTGGGTCCCCCGCCGTCCCGCCCATTGTCTGGGGTGTGCGGCGTTGTGGGGGGGGTTGTTGTGGCAGCCTCCGGGGGTTGGCTGCCTTGGGGGGGAGTTCTCACATGACCGGCCCTGTTCCAGGCTTTGATCCCTTTTTTGCCTCTTTCTTTGCATCATCTTCTGTTCCTGCTTTGTGTTATGTGTCGGACGCGGGCGGAGGACCGACCAGCGTTTGAAGTAAGACCCAGTATAAAATAAGCAGAGCACGGTACAAAGGATAACAGAATTTAATAAACATAACAGTGAGTGGTATTAATAACAAATGAGTGCGCGGTCTGGCGAGGTGGAGTAACGGTGCGCTCCCAGCAGCACAAACGGTCCAGAGCCAGAACAGTTCGGACCCAAGGACCCCGCCGACACCCCCCAGGTGGCCGCGACCAACCGAGTCTGTGAAAGAAGAAACCATCATGTGAGTCCACCACTCCACACACAGAGAGACCACTCAAAGGTGTACATAAACAGCAAACACTTCCTGGCTTAATCACCAATCAGCTTCCCACCCTGCAGGCATGGAACACCCAGTTCAATTCTCCACTGCAGTGGAAGCTGATTAAACGACTAACATAACAGCTCAATATAATAAGGTGTGAGGGACACCACATTTACTGACTGTACTTATGTTAGTCACAAAACCTAAAGTACCTCAGGAAGTGTGCTGACGAGCGTGAGACCTCACCCCCTCCTCTTTCACAGACCATGGCATCAAAGCTGGTACGGTCTCTGCATCCAAGATGATGAGATGGCTCTCTAGACGACAATCTCACCCGTCTGGTCACAAGGTCGAGTCTCTGGCAAATACACACTGTGTACTCCAGACTTAAATGCAACCATGCCCCAATCCATAAAGATGCACCACAGCTGTGAGTCCTGACGAGCTGCACATGACAAGCTTCAGGTGATCAGGGTGAGGTCCTGATAACTCAGCCACACATCCACTCAGTCCTGAATGCATGCCACCTGGAAGGAAAAACAAAAGACAGAACAGAAGACAGAAACAAAAGGCAGCCAGGCACGCCAGCCATACAACACTTTGATTTATTAGTGGTTTATTTTCATCATGTGTTTCTTCTATGTTCTTTTTGCTTTGTCACTTTGTTTCCTTGCTACTTTTATATTTTAACCATTGTGCAGTTCCATTCTTGGTTTGTTCAGCCAGTTTGTATTTTCATTGTTTACCACTTTGTTGTGTGTTGGGGGGTGTGGCTGGAGGTTTTGGTGTCGTTTTCTTTTCTTTGCTCCTCAGGTGGCATGGAAGCTGATTTGTCTGTGGAAAAAAGGTGCTGGCTGAAGAATCCTCACCCTCGTCAATATCATGTGAGGCACCTGGGACTGGTGCTCACGTGCAGCCCTAAAGACTTTCAGCTGTAGCGGATAATTGGATGGCGTTCTGCTTTTAAGGCATGTGTGAATCAAGCAGAACTGCCGGGAACTCGACCTTGTGATGTTCGTTTGTGAGACGCTGAGGACCGCACCTGGGTTTGACACATTAAGCCTGTGAAGCAAGGAAGGGTGAGGACACATGCTGTCAGCACACAGTAAAGGTAATTAACTGTTGGACTAATTGTAGATGGTAACTTGATGTGTTGCTACATAGTATACGTGAAATTGTGATGAGAATGGTGTGGCTTGCTTCTCACTGCTGTGGCGTGCAGGATAAGTGATCCTCCACTTATTGTGAGAAGCTGCTCATGTGCATAAAGATAAAAAGTACAGACCTTGATGTGTTGCTGATATCATGTGTTTTGTGAAAGAAATTGCTATAACTGCTAACGTACCTCACATCTTCTGTGCTTCAACAGAGAGTCAGTTTGTCGTGTCCACCTGGGGGGTGTCTGTTTGATGGTAGTGAGTCCAGGAGCACCGGACTGCTCTCCCCATGAATACTGGAGAGCATGCCAGCAGTCACTCCTCTTGAAGGACATTGGGTTGGGGTTTTTTTGTATAATTTATTTAGGCACAGGTGAAAAATAAATTGTTTTTTTGTTGATGGAACCGCTTTCTGGTTATTTTTAGTGCTGGGTCCTGTCTGACGCAGGTTCGCTCCTCAATCTGCGTCGACACATAACAGTAGTTCCCGGCTCCCCCCCCAGACTTGAAGGACATTGGGTTGGGTTTTTTTTTGTATAATTTATTTAGGCACAGGTGAAAAATAAATTGTTTTTTTTGTTGATGGAACCGCTTTCTGGTTATTTTTAGTGCTGGGTCCTGTCTGACGCAGGTTCGCTCCTCAATCTGCGTCGACACATAACACACTTGTTTATTTTGTTCTTCTCATTGGTTATATTATCTGTTGTGCTTTAGTGTCAGGTTTTGTTATCTCAGTCTCTGTTTTATTTTTAATTTGTTTAGCCACTTTGGTTTCTTAGTCTGTTCCAGTTTAGTTTTGTCTTAGTGTTTTATTGTCTATTATTCTCAGAGCAGTTTTTATGAAGTTTATCTTCTGTGTTTGTAATCCTCTGTTTTGCTTTTCAGTTTTGTTCTTAGATTGCACTCACATCCAGCTATTTATGTTCACTCCACGCCCTGCACCTGCCTTTATGTTTTTCCCTCACTTTGATTCTGTCTGCTTTGTTTCACCTCACTCACACTCCCTACACCAGCCCAAGTATCTTTGCTCCTCACATCACTCTCTTGCACAGCGTTTGATCTTTGTCTACTAGCCACGCCTCCTTTCTGGAATCTTCCCTCCACACCTGCACTTTGTTACCTAATTAGTCTGCACATGCACATTGTTCACAGCACTTGTTACTTAAGCCCTTACAGTCTCATAGCACACCGCCAGATTGTTGTCTTCGTACACTTTCCAGCGCCCATTCACAGTCCTGATTTTTGTCTTGCCGTGTTCTGAGCCTTGCTTTGTATTCTTCGACCATGCCTCTCGCCTCATCCCAGATGTCGGTGTTTGCTTGTGCCTCTGAACCCTGCTTGTGTATGACTGCGTCTCAGCCTGACCCTGTCTGTACCTCTGCTGCGCTGACTGATTACTTGTGTACCAAACCCAAGCCTGAATTAAAGACCATGATTTCCTCCACACCAAAACCTGGTTTGGGAATCTGTATTGCGGGTACAGCCGCTCCTGGTGATGGGACCATTCAAACATGTCCCCAAGGACAATGGATGAAAATGATCAAACATGGCTAATTCTGGCTTCCAGTTCAGTCAACTGATCAACATGCATTGTCCATAAAGAAACAATCACCTAATGGCGACTTCTGCTCCTACTGGCAATTAGGATGGGTTAAATGCAGTAGACACATTTCATTGTGCAGGGAACATGTTCTTCTGTGCATATGACAATAAAATTCCTTTGAATCCTTCGAATCCTTTGAATCCTTTGAATCAAATGACAACAACCCCCATAACCCTTTACTCTCAAAGGATATGTGCCAGTAAATCAGTAGTATGTTCTGATGTAGTAACATTTTCACAGGGAGGGTGCTCAGGAAGTTGCGGCCTGGATCATGCATGCAACAGTGATAATGGGGACAATCATGGAAACCACATTTGAAGGTTACTTGCTTGATCTTGTAACAAGCAACTTTTGAGACCATGTAGATGTTTATGGAGTGATGTAGATGTACTTCATTGAACAACTGCTCAGACAAAGAGATGCTGAAGTCTGCATTAAGAATTTCCAGCAAGCGTGCAAAAATACTTATATAGTGTTTATTGTCTTATTTATGATGATTTGAGAGCAAGTTTGTCCACACTGTAAAACTCAATGAGTTAGTTGAACTCAAACTATTTGAGGAAACCGATTGCCTTAAACCATTTGAGTTTGCCAACTTAAATAAAATTATTTTCAAAAATTGAATTGTTAAAGTTTTAGTAACTTAACAAGTTATTAGTTAGTTAATTAAACTTATATAAATCTAGCTTATGTTTTTCAATAAAAAAGTTACAAATAAATTTCTGCCTAAAAAATTTGCATTACATTTTGGATTAGATTTTTTGATGCATTATTTTGTTTACTTGTTGACTCTGTGTTGTGTTGTTATGGCTCCGCCCATTCGCTCCCCTCAGGACACGAACTCACGATCTCCATCATGGAAGTCGGACTCTCTAACCAGGAGGCTAAAATCCAGGGCTCTGGCCTTGTGACCACAGAATTCTTTTGAGCTTTTGGTAGTGAGGTTTACTAACAACATATGCACAGCAACACCTGCTGGTCTCTGTTACATAAACTCAATTAAAATGAGTGAATGGAATGCACTGGAAATACATCACCAACACTTACATGCCCCAAAACTTTAAATGCACTTAAAGGAACTGAGTTGTTATGACAACAATTCATTTTTGAGTTAGTTTAATTAATGGAAATGAGTGACTATAACTTTTTCAAAGTTTGAGTTACATTAACTTAATTATTATATTAAAATGGAGTGTTAGGTTTAACAGTGCATCAAAGAAAACAAAAACAGAAAGCAGTTAGACACTTTGGTACTTTCCCACTTTTGAAGCAGGAAAGTACCAACATTTTTCCCCCCATTTTTGTTGAGAATGTTTCCTCGCAGCATTGTCACTGAATGACAGAAAGTCTTTTTGCCAATATGTAGTTCTTATGTGAAGTTATTATGAAAGAATGCGAGGCGTAATAAACCACATTAACCCCTCACAAAATACACCTCATAGTATAAAATACCCAGGCTGGTTTATACCCAGGGAATAAAATACTTAATTATATGGCTGCGATGCTTCGCGCACTCTGACTGGCTGATTACCGGTCGGATATTTTCCAATATCCAGACCAGTTACATGACACTTGGTCCGCAACGTGTATTTTCATTACAAACCAGGAAGCTAAAAACACGATTAGAAAAACCAAGTTGGAGATGAACGTACTCCATAAATATCTAAACAGCACTGGAAAAAACACACAGATTGAAAGCTTACCAGCTAATGACCGGACCATCTGTTAGCAAGTTCTTCATGGAGATGAAGAAAGCGAATGAGCTCGACACCATCAGCAGCATATTCGGGCGATATTGTAAGTTTGCATGTTTATATGTATAACAGCCATATAATAAACGAATTATTAACTTTGCTTGCTCGATTAATATTCCTTTATTATCCCACATCTGGATAGGGAGTAGATGTTTGGCTATTATACTGGCTCTAGGAATGCTCAGAAAATGCCTTTCAGAACCAATAACATAAAGCAACATAAGGTCATTTCAACAAATATAACAAACCACTAGGACAAAAAGGAAAAGTCACCTACCAGCTGGCTGAGAAGACGTGCACTGTGTTTTGCAACAAGATTGGGATGTAAGAGGACTGTGCCTTGATAACGGAGCTCGTTGTCATGTTACCAATTTTAGCAAAATATTCATTAATTCATTTCTTTCTTTCATTTTCTAACACTTATCCGGAACCAAGTAGCTTATCCCACACTTCTCTATTCTATTGTAGGGGGGTGTTGCAGGCACATCCATCTCGGAGGAGATCCCGGAGAAGACCCAGGATGAGGTGGAGAGATTATGTCTCCACACTGGTCTAGGAACACCTCAGTATCCCCCAGTCAGAAGTCTGGGGACCCCTGCTGGAGCTGTTGCCCCCGCGACCCTATTCCAGATAAGCGGTTGAAGTTGAGAGTGAGTGAGTGAGTATCTGTGATCCTATTCTTTCAGTGATTACCCAAAGTTCATGACCACAGGAGCACACAAGAGTGTAAATTGACTATTAAATTGTGAGCCTCACCTGTTGGCTCTGCTCCTTCTTCACCACGATGGTCCACTACAGAGTCTGAAAATCATCAGGCACCGCCCTGATTCATCTATAGATGAAACTTACCCTACTCATGAACAAGACCCTGCGATACTTAAACTCTGCCATTAGGGGCAATAACTCTCTCCTGGCCCAGAGGTGACAATCCACCACTGTCCAACAGAGGACCATGGTCTCAGATTTGGAGGTGCTCATTCTCATCCCAGTCACTTCACACTTGGCCTCAAACCTGCTCACTGCACATCAGATGTCACTGAATGATGACACCAACAGAACCAAACCATCCGCAAAAAGCAGAGATGCAACTCTGAGGTCACCAAACTGGATACCCTCTGGTCCCTGACTGTGCCATGAAATCCCGTCCATTAATATCATGAACGTGACAAGGGGCAGCCATGGTAAAGTCCAACACCCACCAGGAACATGACCAATATAATAGTTTGCCCAAATTTTTTGACGCGCCAGAAATCTATTGAAACAATAGATAGACATGCCTGCTTAAAAAAATGCATTTGAACAACTGCCAGTTGGGTAGAAACTCAGCCTGACTTTTAAACTGCCTGCAGGTGCTTCCAGAAACTTCCATCATATTTATGATCTCTGTTTCTCCCAAAACTTTAATCTGTCAATCTGCCAGGATTAACGTGGTCATATTATACACACTTAATACAAGTCACCAGGTGTTTTAAAGGATACGTTCATGTTTTTAACTTTAGGTCGCTTTCACACCTATAATTTTTGTACTCACTCACTCACTTGCTCACTCACTCATCTTCAACTGCTTACTCCAATTAAGGGTCACGGGGGTCTGGAGCCTATCCCAGCAGTCATAGAGCGCGAGGCGGGGTACACCCTGGACAGGACGCCAGTCTGTTGCAGGGCCACATATAGACAAACAAACACATTCACAGCCACACGCACACCTACGGACAATTTAGTTTCCAGTTCACCTAATAACCTGCATATCTTTGGATGTAGGAGGAAGGCGGAGCACCCGGAGGGAACCCACGCAAACACGGGGAGAACGTGCAAACCCCACACAGGAAGTCCACAGGTGGGAATCAATCCCATGACCTTTGTGCTGTGAGCCAACAGTGCTAACCACTAAGCCACCGTGCTGCCCCTGTAGTGTTTTTTTTTTTTTTTTTTTTTTTTTTGCATTTTAAATGAACCACGGTCTGTTTCCTCAGACAGTTTTTTTTTTTTTGCTTGGGGAGGTCTAAATACATGCTTGAACTCTGTTGCAGACTAAACAAACAGAACATGGTTCTTTTGAAAAGGTACAGTTCCAAACAGATCATTGTATGGTTCATTTGTGGTGAGAATATAAACTGAACAATTGAAGCAAATAATTAAACCAGTTGATACAAGGCTAGGTTACAAGTGAAGGAAATGAGGATGCAGTTCTCAGGTGTCTGTAGGACTCTTGGTTTGGCAGACTTAAAGACAAAATCATTTCACAGTGTATTATATTTACTTTAGTACCAGCCATTGCACTGGATGTGCCAAGAGTGGTGTAAAGGTTGTGAAAATATAAAAGTATATGAAATGGGAACTGTGCATGCAGGGTTCGGAGGGTTCCTCCTCCAATAAATAAGCTGCAGGGTGAAAATACTGTTGTGTTGCCAAGGAGACCAAATCAGCATCACCAATCAGACTCACAGTTTACATATAATACATCGAAGTTGACTTGAAGCTGGTGTATTTCTGCATTTCAGATGTAAAAATGCCCTACGTGTGTCCTTGGTTCTGCTGTCATAACTGCAGGAAAGCTGGCAACAATATTTCATATCACAAGTGAGTATTTTGATGACTGTTTTTTTAAATAAAAAATTACAAATTATGGAATTACTGTGTCAGGACAATCAATACTGCTAC
This sequence comes from Thalassophryne amazonica, assembly GCF_902500255.1. Taxonomy (NCBI): domain Eukaryota; kingdom Metazoa; phylum Chordata; class Actinopteri; order Batrachoidiformes; family Batrachoididae; genus Thalassophryne; species Thalassophryne amazonica. Next base: position 85,559,176 of record NC_047107.1, read on the forward strand.
AAAATATAATATTATTTTAAGTCATTTTAAGCCATAAAGCTACAAATAATTTAAGTGCATGGTTTCTTTGAGTGACTGCTAGTGTCAGACTGGTCACGGACCCTGCTGGCAGTGGCTACTAGGTGCTGTGGACTCAACTATGTTTGTTCTTTCTCAGCATTTTATTTCAAATATCTTGCTGCGCAGTCACACTGAACAACAATATAAATGCAACACTTTTGTTTTTGCTCCCATTTTTCATGAGCTGAAGTCCAATTTCTCTCAAATACTGTTCACAAATCTGACTAAATATGTGTCAGTGAGCACTTCTCCTTTGCCGAGATAATTCATCCCACCTCACAGGTGTGGCATATGAAGATGCTGATTAGACAGCATGATAATTGCACAGGTGTGCCTCAGGCTGGCCACAATAAAAGGCCCCTCTGAAATGTTCAGTTTTATCACACAACACAATGCCACATCTGTGGCAAGTTTTGAGGGAGTGTGGAATTGGCATGCTAACTGCAGGAATGTCCACCAGAGCTGTTGCCCGTGAATTGAATGTTCATTTCTCTACCATAAGCCTTTGTGCAGAAAATATAACAATATGTTATATTTGTGTGCATAATAATCACACAATGCCCAATATTTTCACAAAATATAATCAGTTTGTATTCTCTATCTTTGTAAATGCAAGTCAGTGGAATTTTATATATATATATATATATATATATATATATATATATATATATATATATATATATATATTATCCTGGTTATATAGCTGTTACACATACTGTGTCACCCGCCCAGTCTGTACTCAGGTCACTGACGCAAAGTTGCACTTCACATCTGCATAGGCTCGTGTGTTTTCCAGCTGTCCTCCATCTGCTCCTGAAGCTGAGCCTATACTACTTTGGACCTACATCAAACACTCTTCACTTCATGACGTCTTGTCATGATACATTTTACCCTGCAGTACGAGTTTATGATTTGTCTACAAGCTGTGCTCAGTCTCCTCTGTGGTCTGGTTAATATATTTGACAAAACAAGACAGTATTCAAATGTACAAGGTAATACCTGGCAACAGTATGGGACTCCGGCGAGGGCGGGGGCATCTCCTCCTCCCTCCTCTATCTCTGCTCCAACCTTCAAGTCCCCTACTTCACCAGACTGTGAATTCTTCAAACTCTATTGGATTAACCATGGAATTGATCAGCTGGTCTCTGAATGCTATTGACACCATTTTTTCAACAAGAAGATCAGGGCCAGGGGACCCTGCGTGCCCAGATGGAACCTACCCTGCGGGCTATGTTCTTGATGCCTGGGAGACGTGGCAGGTCGCATGCTTTGCACCATTCTCTGTGGAGGACACCAAGGATTTATTTATATTTGGTTTTATTGTAGGGGGGCTGGTACTTATTGGTTTATGTGCTGCCCTGACCTACCGGAAAATTGGCAAGACAGCTGCGACCAGAACCACGACCCCTCACCTGTCCATCATGATTAATGAGTTGGGCAAGCCGATACATTCTCAGACTGCGTTAACCCTTGAACTCAGACACAAAATGGATAACATCTCGGAGCAAAATGCACACCTTGCAAGGGAAGACGTCAGAGACCAGGGAATATTCATAATTTGGTTCTGGTTGTTCATGTGAAGCTGAAAAAGTGTTTTTCACTCCTCAGCCATAAACATGGCAGGCTTAGCCTCTGAAGGAGAAAACGCCCCGTTGTTTTCCTCCAGAAGAATTTCTACGGCCTTGGTGAACATTTGGCTGCCTTCTTATCTTCTCTAAACTCCAGTACACACGGACAGAAACTGACTCACACATGAACAGAGACTGAAAGCATGTTCCACATCGTCCCTTCGCCCATCCTGTCCCCATCACACACCCCATCCTGGCCTCTGCTCATGCCACTCCCTTTCCCCTCCGGGGGCTGTGCAGTTTTAACTGTGGTAGGTTCCCGTTCCCCCCAAGCTGGTGGCAACGCGACTACATGTTGCTGCGGCTACCACACACTCACATTGCCTCAATTTGGAAAACGGACTGTTTCAAAGTTTAGTGCACATAAACAATGTCAAATGTATATGTGTTGTCTTAATTCTGATGTGTGCCATTATTACGGTAAACAAGTAATAATTGTGGATTAATTGCTGTATCTTATCTGTGGGGATTGGAGTGTGGATGTAATCTCGTTGTTGTTGCACTTGTAATGACAATGACAATAAATCTCATCCATCCATCCATATGTAGCTGATAATAAATAGCAATGAAGCCGTTAGCCAGAGACTGAAGGGAACATCATTTGCCAAAGTTATCTTTCTTTCAATTGTGCACTGAAACTCTTCTGTTAAGTTACAAAATCCCATCTCAAGTAAAGTCAGAAGCATCAGTTACAGATACACTCTAAAGAAGGAACTGCTGTCTCAATGAGGAAACGTTGGTGAAACAATTTGCATAGATTTTTTAAAGTTATTTCAGCTTAGCGATTAGGGCCCTGTCCCACTGGCGTTTAGGAGGATTTGCGCATGAAATGAGGAGACAAAAGCTGAGCGTCCGCAACAAAGGTGGGCGGAAATGACAAATGTCCCAGGGTGGATCAGCGAATACATGAGGAAGAAAAGCGGATATAACAGGGAACAGAAGCGAAGGCGACCGCGGAGGCGCCCCCATGAGGGGCACAGCGGATGTGATGCACTCGCTTCATCCGTGCCCACTCTGTCTGCATGCGCGACATACCATTTGTGACCGTGATGTGGCCGTGCTGGGCACGCGTCATATCTGTTTTGCACACTGTCCCGGTCCGCCGCCGGGCCACGTCAACCCGTCGGTTGCGGATATCAGCGGATGACAGGGGATATGCGGCGCGTTGGTTGTGCATGTCCTGCGTATGTCTTCAGTATGTGTTCAGGCAGTGATGCGGATCTCATCAGCAGCAGGATTTTTGAGCGGCTCAAAAATCCTGCTGCGGACATGCGTGCCTCTGCGGATGATCACGGACGTGTTCGGATGGCGGCCGACTCATACAGGAATGTTACATGGTTATTGCGGTTGTTTGGCAGATGTGGGCCACTTTTGTGTGCATTCCATCCGCAAATCCTCCTACACGCCAGTGGGACAGGGCCCTTACATCACTTTTTCTCATTAAGACAGCTGTTTTTTTTTTTGTTTTGTTTTTTAGAGTGTACCATATTTTGGTCTGTTTTGCATGAACCCGAGGAAATAAAAGAAATCCCGCCAACATCAAAACTGGCCCTAGTTTCAAAACTGCCCAAGTGAAATATACACTCAACAAAAATATAAATGCAACACTTTTGGTTTTGCTCCCATTTTGTATGAGATGAACTTAAAGATCTAAAACTTTTTCCACATACACAATATCACCATTTCCCTCAAATATTGTTCACAAACCAGTCTAAATCTGTGATAGTGAGCACTTCTCCTTTGCTGAGATAATCCATCCCACCTCACAGGTGTGCCATATCAAGATGCTGATTAGACACCATGATTAGTGCACAGGTGTGCCTTAGACTATCCACAATAAAAGGCCACTCTGAAAGGTGCAGTTTTGTTTTATTGGGGGGGGATACCAGTCAGTATCTGGTGTGACCACCATTTGCCTCATGCAGTGCAGCACATCTCCTTCACATAGAGTTGATCAGGTTGTCAATTGTGGCCTGTGGAATGTTGGTCCACTCCTCTTCAATGGCTGTTTGAAGTTACTGGATATTGGCAGGAACTGGTACACACTGTCGTATACGCCGGTCCAGAGCATCCCATGCTCAATGGGTGACATGTCCGGTGAGTATGCCGGCCATGCAAGAACTGGGACATTCTCAGCTTCCAAGAATTGTGTACAGATCCTTGCAACATGGGGCCGTGCATTATCCTGCTGCAACATGAGGTGATGTTCTTGGATGTATGGCACAACAATGGGCCTCAGGATCTCGTCACGGTATCTCTGTGCATTCAAAATGCCATCAATAAAATGCACCTGTGTTCTTCATCCATAACAGACGCCTGCCCATACCATAACCCCACCGCCACCATGGGCCACTCGATCCACAACACTGACATCAGAAAACCGCTCACCCACACGATGCCACACACGCTGTCTGCCATCTGCCCTGGACAGTGTGAACCGGGATACATCCGTGAACACCTCTCCAACGTGCCAAACGCCAGCGAATGTGAGCATTTGCCCACTCAAGTCGGTTACGAGGACGAACTGGAGTCAGGTCGAGACCCCGATGAGGATGACGAGCATGCAGATGAGCTTCCCTGAGACGGTTTCTGACAGTTTGTGCAGAAATGCTTTGGTTATGCAAACCGATTGTTTCAGCAGCTGTCCGAGTGGCTGGTCTCAGACGATCTTGGAGGTGAACATGCTGGATGTGGAGGTCCTGGGCTGGTGTGGTTACACGTGGTCTGCGGTTGTGAGGCTGGTTGGATGTACTGCCAAATTCTCTGAAACGCCTTTGGAGACGGCTTATGGTAGAGAAATGAACATTCAATACACAAGCAACAGCTCTTGTTGACATTCCTGCTGTCAGCATGCCAATTGCACGCTCCCTCAAATCTTGCGACATCTGTGGCATTGTGCTGTGTGATAAAACTGCACCTTTCAGAGTGGCCTTTTATTGTGGGCAGTCTAAGGCACACCTGTGCACTAATCATGGTGTCTAATCAGCATCTTGGTATGGCACACCTGTGAGGTGGGATGGATTATCTCAGCAAAGGAGAAGTGCTCACCATCACAGATTTAGACTGGTTTGTGAACAATATTTGAGGGAAATGGTGATATTGTGTATGTGGAAAAAGTTTTAGATCTTTGAGTTCATCTCATACAAAATGGGAGCAAAACCAAAACTGTTGCATTTATATTTTTGTTGAGTGTACATATTGTTTCAAACTCAGTTTGCAAGCATTCTGTCCTCCTTGAAGGCACGAGGGAACTGTGACAGGCTGCTGTGCAGCTGGCAATGTTGGCTCCAACATGTTGATGAGGTAATTTCAGATGCCGAATGTTTCCATGAATTATTTTGCTTTACTATGCAATTAAGTTAATTTTACTCGAAGAGCTTATTTATTTTAACTCAGTCATCTCTGACCTCACAGGCCGCCCACAGTATGTGAAGCTTCGGGACATTACGTCCGACACCATCAAGAGCAGCACGGGGGCACCACAGGGACAGTCCTGTCTCTCTTCATGTTCACACGCTACACCTCAGACTTCAGGTTCTGGTCACAGTCCTGCAACCTGCAGAAGTTTTCAGACGACTCATTGTGGGCTGCATCGGCAGAGATCAGGAGGCTGAGTACAGCAGTGTGGTGGACAGGTTTGTGGAGTGGTGTGGACTCAACCACCTGCAGCTCAATGTATCTAAGATGAAGGAGCTGGTGGTGGACTTCAGAAGACGAAAGACCCGTCTGAACCCAGTTAGGATCACTGGAGCAGAGGTGGACATTGTGGACTACTACAAGTACCTGGGTGTCCACATAGACAGCAAACTGGACTGGACGGTAAATACAGATGCTGTGTATAAGAAAAGTCAGAGCTGACTGTACTTCCTCAGGAGGCTCAGATCTTTCATTGTCTACAGAAATATGTTGCAGATGTTTTATCACTCGGTGGTCTCCAGCGTCATCTTCTACTCTGTAGTGTGCTGGGGCAGCAGGCTGAAGGCAGCTCACACGAACAGAGTCAACAAGCTCATCAGGACAGCTGGCTCTGTCCTGGGGTTTGAGCTGAAGCCTGTGGTGGAGGCATCATAGAGGAGGAGGCAGAGGAAGCTGCTCAGCATTCTGGACAACACCTCCCTCCCCTGCATATCTCACTGATGTCCTGTCAGAGTACCTTCAGTCATAGACTGAGACCACTGAGGTGCACCACAGTATGCCACAGGAGGTCTTTCCTACCTGTGGCAATCAGACTGTATAATTCCTCCCCCTTTTGCAGGATAAATGTTGTGGGCTGGGGTGTTTGGCTGGTTTGGTTTTTGTTTTCTGTTTCTCCCACCAGGTGGTATGCATTCAGGACTGAGTGGCTGAGCATCAGGACCTCACCCTGAACACCTGAGGCTTGTTTTCACATGCAGGTCATCAGGACTCACAGCTGTGGTGTATTTTGTCTTGATCAGAGATTGCTGCATTTAAACCTTGAATGCACAGTGTGTGATTGCCAGAGACTCGACCTTGTGAGCAGACGTGTGAGATCGACGTCAGGAGAACAATCTCACCATCCCGGACGCAGAGACCGCTCCAGGTTTGACGCCACAGTCTGTGAAGGAGGATTGGGTGAGGTCTCACGCTCTTCAGCACACTTCCTGAGGTAATTTGGTTTTGGTGACTTTTATGAAGTAATGACAGTGGATTAGGTGTCCCTCACACCTTGTGTTAGTGAGCTGTCACGTTATGCTAATTGTCGAATCAGCTTCTGCTGCAGTGGAGATTTGAACTGAGTTGTTCCGTGCCTGCAGGGTGAGAAGCTGATGTATAGCTTTAAGCCAGGAAGTGTTTGCTGATTGCGTGCACCTTTGAGTTGTGTCTCTCTGTGTGGAGTTGGACTCACCTCATGTTTTCTTTCTTCACAGACTTGGTTTGTCGCGGCCACCTGGGGGGTGTCGGCGGGGTCCCTGGGTCTGAACTGCTGTGGCTCCGGACCGTTTGCGCTGTTGAGAGCGCGCCGTGTTTTCACCTCACCAGACCGCGGACTTTTTAGTTGTTTAGCACGTCACTGTTATGTTTATTAAATTCTGTTATCCTTTGAACCGTGCTCTGCTTATTTTATGCTGGGTCCTTCAAATGCTGGGTCGGTTCTCCGCCCGCGTCCGAAACATAACAAACAAGTTATTCAATTATTCAGAGTTATGTGCAATATTGTCAAACATCTTGTGCAATATATCGTCCAGTCATTTCACATAAATTTGTTGTACTTATTGTAAAAAAAGAAAAAAAATGATTGATTGATTTCTATTTAATACTAACACTTTCTGTAATTGTGTATTTAGCAACCCAGCTACTGTAGCATGAAGCAGATGAGCGTATATGCTCTCCACTGGACAGAGCACCAGTTCATTGCAGATTATTTTTCCAGCCATGGCTGCTGCCTGTTTACAGCTAGGTGGACTGGAATCATTCAAATCTGGGGATAAATACCTTTATCAGTGGACCTTAGAGCCTATAGCAGACCGACATCAATGAAATTCAGAGCTTATACACTCAGTGGCCGCTCAATTGCTTGTTAACACAAATAGTTAATCAGGAAATCATGTTGCAGCAAGTCAGTGCATTTAGGCATCTAGACGTGGTGAAGACGACATGCTGAAGTTCAAACTGAGCATCAAAATAGGGAAGAAAGGGGATTTAAGTTACTTTGAACGTGGCATGGTTGTTGGTGCCAGATGGGCTGGTCTGAGTATTTCACAAACTGCTGATCTGCTGGGATTTTTACGCACAACCATCTCTAGGGTTTACAGAGAATGGTCAGAAAAAAAGGAGCTATTCAGTGAGCAGCAGTTGTGTGGACAAAAATACCTTGCTGATGTCAACGTTCAAAGGGTATGGGTAGACTGGTTGAATAGGCAACTGTGTGATGCTATCATGTCAATATGGATCAATATCTCTGAAGAATGATTCCAACACCTTGTTGAATCTATGCCATGAACAATTAAGGCAGTTGTGTAGGTAAAAGGGGGTCTTACCCGGTACTAGCAAGGTGTACCTAATAAAGTGACCAGTAACTGTATATGGACTAACATATAATACTGGAAGTGGCCCTGCAATAGACTGGTGTCCAGGGTGCACCCTGCGTCTCGCCCTGTGACTGCTGGAATAGACTCCAGACAGGTAGTATGACCTGGCTTTAGGTTTACATATTCATAGTCCAACTCCTGTCACACTGAGCTTGGACAGAATGGACATTCGGTATATTTGATATTCGATAGTCGGATAGAATCCCACTATCCCACTGACAGTAGAAAAAGAACAATAGGAACATTACTGTGTTCGTCATGTTGTATCAACTAATATTACCACAAAATGTCATCATTTAGGGTTATCCTGCTAAAAGACAAAGAAACATTTCTTTCAGAAAATTCCAAGCAGGACCAAATATTTAGGATCAAACGTAAGCTTTGAGGGGGAAATTACTCATCACAGCCACTTTCCCACCAAGTGCTGGAATGGATTCAACACAAAGTCCCCTTTGTTTGGAAAAGTGCCATATATTCAGTGGCTGACATTCAAAGAGAGCACAGGGTCACAGTACACAGATTAGGGTCACTTTAAAGGTTTGGGAGAGGCGAGCGAGGAGGGGTCAGGATTGGGCAGCTATCCCAGGAAAGAGCTTGATGCAACACAGAGCGCTGCAGGGCACACACAAAATCTGACCAACTACTCTTACATAATGTATATTTGTATAATTTTTTAGTCAAAATATGTAATCCACACTAAATATGAGACATAATCACTTACCAAATACGTAAAATTTCAGTAAGTTAAAAGGACTTGTTTTTAGATAATACATCTTTACAACTTAAACATATACAATACATCTTTAAAACGTATCTGAAAAGCTAATCCATTAGCAAAAACATTAGCTTTGATAATTATCTGTTATCAGATTAGCTGAACTGTGCCCACCACCACCCTTGGGGCAATTTATGGTGTTATTTAGTACTATATATATATAAATTGAATGGATTAATCCATTGACTACTACTGTATTTTCTGGAGTATAAGTGCATTATTTTTTTTACTACTTCAGGAGGACTGTGACTTGTATTCCGATGTAATTTATATACTGAAAAATTGTACATGCGTTATTAATAATAGTAATGATTGTAATGACTATTTATATAGGATATTGCCAGGAATCAAAGCACTAAACAATATACAATCTAGTAATAAAAGAACAAATGCCAAAATGAAAAGTAGACAACAATATACAAAAGTCCCAAATTAAAGAGGTGATAATACAGAAAAAAGGTGCAACTTATACTCTGGTGTGAATTATTTTTAAAGACATGCACGTTAGGTCAATTCGAAACTTCGTCCAGGTCTCCCTTCAAAAGAGATCTTGATCTCAATAGGACTAACCTGGTAAAATAAATGTTAAATTAAATTAAATCCAAGAGACATTTTTTTAACAGGTGCAACCTATACTCTGAAAATACAGTCTTTAGATTAATCAATTATATTCTAACCCTTTTTTCTGATTAGTCGATTATCCTTGGTTTAATTTACCACAAAATCATAATGATATCTTCTACCGTCAGAGTATTGAGCAAAGGGTGCAAATACTTATGTACATGTGATTTCTTAGTTTATTTTTAATAAACTTGCAAAAATAAAAAAAACTTTCATGTTGTCATTATGGGGTTTTGTGAGTAGAATTTTGAGGGAGAAAATGAATTTACTCCATTTTGGCATAAGGCTAAAACATAATCTAGCCCTGTCTAAAATTCACTCAGACTACAGTGCATCAAATCAGTAACACAACATGTAAATAGTTGTAGGACATACCGAAAGTTCATAATAATAAAACTGGTTAAAAGGTGCATCGGATAAATTTGCATAAATAACATATATACCATTTAAAACTTAAGTTAGATATTTGTAAAAATGCGTAATGGTCCTTTAAAATCCAGAACTTAGGAGAATATGACTTTGTTTGATCTAAAAGTCTGTGTGAAAGCCATGCAATCTAACCTGTTACCAATTTAATGTCAGTCCATGTGTTTAAGCATTGCTGTTGGGTTTTACTAAATTAACAGCCAATCCAAGTCTTTCCCTAAAAAGGGCAGAACAAGTGGCGTGAACCAGAGTGTCGTCTTTTTTTTAAGAGCAGATGTGCTGAGGTCCTGAGAAAAAAGAGTCAATCAGTGTGTGACGGAGCGTTCTTCAAGTTTTATCTGCAAGGTCAACTACTGTACTCGTGGTCCTGATAATAACTTATTTGTAACCTAAAAGGTAAAAAGGTGTGCCATCCGTTCTGTGCTGTAACGAACAGTTCTAGTGATGATTCATGATGTGTGGTGTTAGTTAGTGAGTGCCTTGATACCATACTGTTCCTGTAGGATTGTAATGCTTCCTAGTTGAAACAAATTTCACGTTATGTCATCAAGAAATAGTGTTGGCATGGTGGCTCAACTTAATATGCTTAAAGGAGATGTGGAGAGGAGAGAGGTTCGGAGTGGTTTTCCCAGACTTCCCATGGACTCTGCTGTTTTCTGGTGCTGTTTCATGTTTCTTCTTCCTGTGGTTCCTGTGGTCCAGACGGTTCTTGTGGTTCCTGGTACTAGCTGCTCAGATCTTACTGCCATTGCCCTGGTGACTGTTAGCCCTCCTATCAATTCATTTGGGATTCGTGAGTATTGAAACAACTGAACTTGCAGGTGCTTTTTGTTTCTGCTCGTGTCAGAGTGAAATGGCCATTAAAGTTTGGCAGGTTATATTTTGCCGGATACGGCAAACACACACCTAGTAATATTTGACCGGATCACCTCACTGATTGGCTAGTTCAAATGACATCATCATAGAATTTATTTCAACATGGCGGCGCCCTCGGCAAAGTTGAACTGGACAATACTTCGCAGTACACTGAAAAAAGTGAAACACAGTGCACTTCATTCAAAGTACTTATTTACATTTGTCTAATGGAAAATTGTGGTTTCCAGTTTAAATCTACTGGAATCACTTTACTAAATCATAAATATACATTGTGAGAAACTAAAAAAATTAGCTGTAACAAATTACATCATTTTGTTTAAGTTGATTCAAAGTAGCATTTTTTTCAGTGTATGCGGCACCAGCAAAAAGGTGGGTTGCGCAGTTTTGCTGGCCATCTAAATTTATTCACAACGGAACGGCCGCGGTCGGGCTGGAACTTAAAGGCGATCGGAGTTTAAGATCTCCTTATTTCACATTCATGATAGTAGCTCGATATTGGTGATTTTCATTATTGAAAATTGGCATATTTTACCATTCACTATTTTCAGGGGTAGACTGATCAAAGGTTTTGCAGAGGTTTTGCAGATATGACACTGACAGAGAAAAAAACAGGATAAACACACGTACCAACGTGGACTTCTGTATTTTCATTTTTATTCTGTCTTGAATTTGCAGGTTTTGTTTATCATCCCCGCCCCACACAGAAAATTACCAAGACTGCAAAAATTATTTCCACTGCGTGGCGAAAAGCGCCTGTGGATATACTTCTGGGCACAACAGTGGAAATAATTTTCACCACATGGTGGAAATAATTTTGGCCACAGCTATGCCACTGTTTTGAGCTGCTTTTAGCATCCAAGAATCCCAGGTGATTTTCTCTTCCGATTCAAACAACTTTATGGCACCCAAAATGGCATTTAAAGATGAAAAATTAGCACCAACACTCTGCCGAAGGCGCCGCCGCCATGTTGAAATACCCTCTATGATGACATCATTTGAACTAGCCAATCAGCGAGGACATCCGTTCAAATATCGCTAGGTGCGTGTTTGCTGTATCCGGCAAAATATACACTACGTTAAAGTTTTAGGCCCCATCGCACCCTAGCTTCAAATCAGGCCTGCAACCTTTTGATTAAGGAGTCAAAATTGAGTGTGTGTGTGTGTGTGTGTGTGTGTGTGTGTGTGTGTGTGTGTGTGTGTGTGTGTGTGTGTGTGTGTGGGCCCACAGGTGATTTTGAGTTGAGTTTTTTTTTTTTTTTTATATGCATACATTTTTTTTCAGGGATCAAACCAAAGTTAAAGGGTACTTATTTTTTATTTAAAGAAAGTTGCAAGATACTTATTTTTTAGTAAAAGAAAAGGTCATTTTTATTTTGGTGTAGCTCAAAACATAAAGAAGATCATTTTTATTTAATGTGGAAGATTTTTTTTGTTTACTTAAAGGGAAAAGCTTGAAAGCAGAAGAAACCTCATTTCATCTTGCACATTTTTATTTATAATAGTTTCAGCATTGTCTGTATTCTTTTTTTTCCCCCAAATTTAATTTTTCTTCAATTCTGTAAATACATACCTGTACAAGGATTATTGCATTTAAAGTACAGTTTTGTGGCGTCATTATTAATTTTATTAGGGAAACTCAGAAATCAAGATTTGGTACAACTCAAAAGAGTTCAATTAAAGGGTAATAAAGCATAAAACAGTTCATCAACGAACTCAGGCCCGGTCCCCTTGTACTACCCACTCTAGATAACTATAGCTACATGGGACTTGCGTTACAATAACAATGCAGAAAAAGCGAAGTGCTGTAAATACTCTCCGGATGCACTGTAATTCACCACATGTCCAGTGATACTGCAGAATATTCAATGACCAGGAAAGGCATTTTACCGCAGTGTTTTCTGGATGCCTCTACTTCTCCTCCTCCAGTTTACAGCTTTTAAATGAAATGTAGAACTCAAAACAATCTAAAAACAGGCCTCAGGTTCAAAAATGTCAGAATTCCCCTTATGTGCTTTATATTAAATGTAGATTAGATTTTAGACAAACAAACTTGGATTTTTCTTCTTTTATGTGCAGTGTAGAAATAGGTACACACTTTCAGGGTGTCTGTTGAGTGTCTCTTACTTTTCTGCCATTGATGATTTCAGTGACACACCAGCTGTGTGTATAAGAACAATACAATAAAAAATGTATTTTTTGTTTGTTTTGGATATAATACTGCTAATACAAGGCTTTAAAGTACATTTAATGTGTATATTGAAATGGTGTTCTGTTGTGTGGTTAGTTCTGACTGGTGTGGTCAGGGCAGTGTAGTCTCACTTCAACACAGTCGTTCTGCGCTGAAATGCGTTTACTTGCAGTATGTGTTCACCACCATACACTTTGAGTCACACCAACACACACAAACGTCAGTGTCACTGAACTGGAGTAACCCTGTTTAAAGGTAACACCATATGGCTCAGCCAGTCACAGTGGGCCTGGAATCAGGCACCCTGAACTCAGCCAATCACAGTGCTTACACATTGTTGCCCCGCCCACCACAAGTTTCAGTTTCTGGTTTTCATTCTTTCCGAAATACTATTATATGAGTAAGTGAGTGGAGCCTGAGATGTAAGCGGTTAGTGTTTGTGTCTCTGTGCCAGGCAGGGTTCCCCCCACCCCCCACCCCCCCACATCCTAAAGCTCTTATCTTTGTATCTCTTCAGCTTGTCTGCCATTCCATTGTGAGTGACTCATTCATTCACAAAATACACAATTGAGAGAAATCCTTCAACTGCTCCCTCCTCCCTGCCCCCCTAAACACCCACATTACTCATGTCTGTTTGCACACAAGAGGAGTGTCTATGGTTTACGGACATCTTTGATCTTTTGTCTTTGCACAGGTTGTAGTTGGCGTGCTGCAGTCATACGTGAGTGCACAAGGTACAGTGTGCTCAGATGCGTCAAACTGTGAGTGTAATTCGAGGCAGAAATCCTGCCTTTTGTGTTCAGGTGTTGCATTATCTTTGTTCAGCCAAGACGGGCCCATTTTGTTTTTTCTCACAGACTGCCATAACATACAGTCAAGCTCATGTGGTCTGTTCCCATATACTACAAAGACGGTGCAGGCGGCAGGATGAGCTCCTTCAGATAACAACCAATTATTGTATTTGGACAGAAACATGGTTTTGGGAGAATTTCTTTTAATAAGATGCAGAGGAGAAACAGATGCAATGTGAACGAAAGCCTGAAGGCATAAAAACTGAAAGCACAGTATAAGAGGCCAGAGTTTGTCTCCTGTAGCTTGGGCTGGGGCTGTTAGGTGGGTGTTCTCCAGTGGTCAGCAGGGACATTTATTTTATTTATTTATTTATTTATTTCTATTTATATAGCGCCAAATCACAACAAACAGTTGCCCCAAGGCGCTTTATATTGTAAGGCAAGGCCATACAATAATTACGTAAAAACCCCAACGGTCAAAACGACCCCCTGTGAGCAAGCACTTGGCGACAGTGGGAAGGAAAAACTCCCTTTTAACAGGAAGAAACCTCCAGCAGAACCAGGCTCAGGGAGGGGCAGTCTTCTGCTGGGACTGGTTGGGGCTGAGGGAGAGAACCAAGAAAAAGACATGCTGTGGAGGGGAGCAGAGATCAATCACTAATGATTAAATGCAGAGTGGTGCATACAGAGCAAAAAGAGAAAGAAACACTCAGTGCATCATGGGAACCCCCCAGCAGTCTAAGCTTATAGCAGCATAACTAAGGGATGGTTCAGGGTCACCTGATCCAGCCCTAACTATAAGCTTTAGCAAAAAGGAAAGTTTTAAGAGGACTATTTTGACTCACAAGATGAAAGCTTCTATGCCAAGGGAATCGAAGCACTCAAACACCGCTGGAAGAAGTGTGTGGAGTTACAGGGAGACTATGTAGAAAAATAACCCTGAATTTGTTCAATTCGACAACTGCATCATAGCCAGCCTTAGAACTTTTCAGCCTACCCTCGTAGGTCCTACATGTGTAAATATTTTGACAGTTGTGTGGAGGTGGCAAATTGGAGGGGTTGGTCTGCAGGTGGGCCAGTCAGGAATGCATCCATCCAACCCTAGTGGCACCCCCCCCCAGGAGGACATAAGCCACTTCCAAGAGCTAAAGGAGGCCACAGGCAATGGCACAGCTCGGCAAACTAATACCCAAGAGAGGTGCCAATCTACAGAACCACCACCATCTTTCACTCTTGCCAGCGATGAAAGAGGAGAGGCAGCCAGTGGAACCAGCCAGTCTCCTGACCCACCCACCGACTGGTATGAGCTACAACCAGGCAGCCACAACTATACCCACATGCATGCCATAGGTATTAAAGGCACTGCGCTGCGGTGGTTTGAATCATATTTATCTAATAGATTACAATTTGTTCATGCAAATGGGGAATCTTCTTCACAGACTAAGGTTAATTATGGAGTTCCACAAGGTTCTGTGCTAGGACCAATTTTATTCACTTTATACATGTTTCCCTTAGGCAGTATTATTAGACGGCATTGCTTAAATTTTCATTGTTACGCAGATGATACCCAGCTTTATCTATCCATGAAGCCAGAGGACACACACCAATTAGCTAAACTGCAGGATTGTCTTACAGACATAAAGACATGGATGACCTCTAATTCCCTGCTTTTAAACTCAGATAAAACTGAAATTATTGTATTTAGCCCCACAAATCTTAGAAACATGGTGTCTAACCAGATCCTTACTCTGGATGGCATTACCCTGACCTCTAGTAATACTGTGAGAAATCTTGGAGGCATTTTTGATCAGGATATGTCATTCAATGCGCATATTAAAGAAATATGTAGGACTGCTTTTTTGCATTTGCGCAATATCTCTAAAATTAGAAAGGTCTTGTCTCAGAGTGATGCTGAAAAACTAATCCATGCATTTATTTCCTCTAGGCTGGACTATTGTAATTCATTATTATCAGGTTGTCCTAAAAGTTCCCTGAAAAGCCTTCAGTTAATTCAAAATGCTGCAGCTAGAGTGCTGGCAGGGACTAGAAGGAGAGAGCATATCTCACCCATGTTGGCCTCTCTTCATTGGCTTCCTGTTAATTCTAGAATAGAATTTAAAATTATTCTTCTTACTTATAAGGTTTTGAATAATCAGGTCCCATCTTATCTTAGGGACCTCTTAGTACCATATCACCCCAATAGAGCGCTTCGCTCTCAGACTGCAGGCTTACTTGTAGTTCCTAGGGTTTGTAAGAGTAGAATGGGAGGCAGAGCCTTCAGCTTTCAGGCTCCTCTCCTGTGGAACCAGCTCCCAATTCAGATCAGGGAGACAGACACCATCTCTACTTTTAAGATTAGGCTTAAAACCTTCCTTTTTGCTAAAGCTTATAGTTAGGGCTGGATCAGGTGACCCTGAGCCATCCCTTAGTTATGCTGCTATAGACTTAGACTGCTGGGGGGTTCCCATGATGCACTGTTTCTTTCTCTTTTTGCTCTGTATGCACCACTCTGCATTTAATCATTAGTGATCGATCTCTGCTCCCCTCCACAGCATGTCTTTTTCCTGGTTCTCTCCCTCAGCCCCAACCAGTCCCAGCAGAAGACTGCCCCTCCCTGAGCCTGGATCTGCTGGAGGGTTCTTCCTGTTAAAAGGGAGTTTTTCCTTCCCACTGTAGCCAAGTGCTTGCTCACAGGGGGTCGTTTTGACCGTTGGGGTTTTACATAATTATTGTATGGCCTTGCCTTACAATATAAAGCGCCTTGGGGCAACTGTTTGTTGTGATTTGGCGCTATATAAAAAAATTGATATATATATATATATATATATATATATATATATATATATATATATATGCACAATGGGTCAGTGCACCAGCTACTGGTTGACCGAGCAGTACACCAGAACTCAAACCAGGTGACCCTGAGCCATCCCTTAGTTATGCTGCTATAGACTTAGACTGCTGGGGGGTTCCCATGATGCACTGAGTGTTTCTTTCTCTTTTTGCTCTGTATGCTGTATTCCTGTTAAAGGGGAGTTTTTCCTTCCCACTGTTGCCAAGTACTTGCTCACAGGGGGTCGTTTTGACCGTTGGGGTTTTTCCGTAATTATTGTATGGCCTTGCCTTACAATATAAGGTGCCTTGGGGCAACTGTTTGTTGTGATTTGGCGCTATATAAATAAAATTGATTGATTGATTGATTGATTGTGTAATATGTAAATCAAAACAGAATACAATGATTTGCAAATCCTCTTCAACCTATATTTAATTGAATACACCACAAAGACAAGATATTTAATGTTCAAACTGATAAACTTTATTGTTTTTGTGCAAATATTTGCTCATTTTGAAATGGATGCCTGCAACACGTTTCAAAAAAGCTGGGACAGTGGTATGTTTACCACTGTGTTACATCACCTTTCCTTCTAACAACACTCAATAAGCATTTGGGAACTGAGGACACTAATTGTTGAAGCTTTGTAGGTGGAATTCTTTCCCATTCTTGCTTGATGTACGATTGTTCAACAGTCCAGGGTCTCCGTTGTCGTATTTTGCACTTCATAATGCGCCACACATTTTTAATGGGTGACAGGTCTGAACTGCAGGCAGGCCAGTCTAGCACCCGCACTCTTTTACTACGAAGCTACGCTGTTATAACATGTGCAGAATGTGGCTTGACATTGTCTTGCTGAAAGAAGCAGGGACGTCCCTGAAAAAGATGTTGCTTGGATGGCAGCATGTGTTGCTCCAAAACCTGGATGTACCTTTCAGCATTGATGGTTCCATCACAGATGTGTAAGTTTCCCATGTCATGAGCACTAACACACCCCCATACCATCACAGATGCTGGCTTTTGAACATTGTGCTGGTAACAGTCTGGATGGTCTTTTGGTCCATGATGGTCCATGATTTCCAAAAACAATTTGAAATGTGGACTCTTCAGACCACAACACACTTTTCCACTTTGCACCTGTCAATTTCAAATGAGCTCGGGCCCAGAGGAGGCGGCGGTGTTTCTGGATGTTGTTGATGTATGGCTTTCGCTTTGCATGGTAGAGTTTTAACTTGCACTTGTAGATGTAGTTTTGGTTTTCGGCCTTTCCGTTTACGTGTAGAAAGTTATCCAGATTCTCTGAATCTTCTGATTATATTATAGACTGTAGATTATGGAATCCCTAAATTCCTTGCAACTGAATGTTGAGAAACATTGTTCTTAAACTGTTGGACTATTTTCTCATGCAGTTGTTCACAAAGTGATGATCCTCGCCCCATTGTTGCTTGTGAATGGCTGAGCCTTATGGGGATGCTCCTTTTATACCCAATCATGACACTCACCTGTTTCCAGTTAACCTGCTCACCTGTGGAATGTTCCAAGCAGGTGTTCTTTGAGCATTCATCAGCTTTCCCAGTCTTTTGTTGACCCTGTCCCAGCTTTTTTTAAATGTGTTGCAGGCATCCATTTCAAAATGAGCAAATATTTGCACAAAAACAAAAAAGTCTATCAGTTTGAACATTAAATATATTGTCTTTGTGGTGTTTTCAACTGAATATGTCAGGTTTCGGCCCCAATCTGGTCCAGTCATGTTTTGTCCCCTATTGTTTTTATCTGGTCGTTTTATTTTAGTTATTAATCTAGTCTCGTCATACTTTGGTTCTGATTATCTTGTTCCTGTGTTTGGTTCTGATTATCTTGTTCCTGTGTTTAATACTTTTGTCAGTGGTTTTATTTTCTGTTTCAGTTATTTCCTGTTTATCTTACTTTAGTCATGTGTCTAGTTTCAGTCCTACCTTTGTATATTCATTAGTTTTATTTCCTGTTTGCTTTTCTTTTGTCTTATGTTGAATTATCTGTTTATTGTTCCACATAGTTCCATTCTGGTTTGGTCTTAGTCTTTATTTTCTTGTTTAGCTCTTTTCAGTTCTTACATTTGTTTCATGGTTTCTTTGTTCTTTCATGTCGGGTTTTCTTTCTTTATTTCTTGTTTATTGGGACTTGGGTTTTGTTCATCTTTTGTGTTTTATTTTGATCACTGTGGTTAGGTTCACCATCTTGTCAGGTCCTGTTCACTTTGCATTTGTCTTACTGCACTATCTTGCACCAGCTTCTCTCACCTTCATTGTAATTCTGTTTGCTCTGTCTTCCTGCACTCTCTTGACTCCTGTCTCACCTCTGTCTCATCTGACCACGCCCCTTCCAGAACCTTCCCTGACACCTGTGACTTGTTTCTGTAATTACTGCACCTGTTATTTAAGCCCCTAACTTTCTCCACTCCCTGCCAGTTCATTGTGATTTCTTGTCTACGTTCCAGCCTTTGTTTTTTGCTCTGTATTTGCCTTGCCATTTTTGACCGTGCTTTGTTTTTTTGACCTTGCTCCTGCCTCAGCCCATGTATTGTGTCTCCTGGTATTTTGGAACTGTGCTTGTTATTGACTACACCTCTGCCTGACCCCTGCTTCTCAGACTGCCTTCCTGTGTACTGAACCTCAGCCTGATTTCTGAGATAAAGCCTTTAACGTATACCTCAGTATTTTGAGTCTGCATTTGTGTTCAACCTCCTTCTGTGCCATGCCTACCTAGCTCATGACAAAATATAGGTTGAAGAGGATTTTCAAATCACTCTATTCTGTTTTTATTTACATTTCACAAAACGTCTCAACTTCATTGGAATTGGGGTTGTATTACCTAGTGTATCCCAAACAGGAGAGAGTGCCTGTTTAACCTGGAGTGGCTAATGATTCATCATAGTGAACAATATTACTCAATATAGAAATACCTCTGTGTACATAGGCGTGGTTGAGATTCCTGATATATTGTGTCATACTGATCACTGTTGCTTGGGTATTTTTATCCAAGCAACAATTATGATGTTATTCCAAGATTCAGATTCCAAATCAACATGTAGTTTCAGTGAGGCTGTAAACACCGAAAGGAAATTACATGTGCCATAAAATTACATGTAGAAGCATTACAGATATAATCTATAGTGGCTCAGCTGGAAAAACCGGTGTCTATAAATCAATAACCAGGAGGTTTGATCCCCGACAGCAAGAGACACAGAAATCCAAAACACAGTAATTCTAGCACACTGCTTGGGAATGCGGGAGTATACCTGTGTTAGATCTGCAACTAATGACTGTCACGAGCCCAGCACAATAACAAAGCCAAGGTCATTTATGTAACTCAAAATTAATAGTTTTTCTCTGAGGGCTTTGCACTTTTTGACATGCAGGAACTGATGTGATCTTACCTCAAGGACAACCTGAAGAATATGATTGTTGCTTGAAATGAAGCAGAACATATGATTGAAGCGATATATTTGCTGTGCTGTAGTATTTTAGCCTTGGATAGGTATATGGCCTCATGTACTAGAGATTTAATTTACTGTCCCTGCATTTCACCAGGTGGACATGAAACATGTTGCTTTTCACGTTGGTGAACAGTTATCAATGTGAAGGTGCCAAGTCAGGTGGATAAGCGTATGTTCTTGCATCAGTTTTTCTGGAGGACATGCTTTTTTGGGTTGAAGCACGGTCTTGATGGAAGAATACCCATCTTGTGGGCTTACAGTATCTGATTTTTCCACATTAGCTTTTCCATGAGATCCATGTAGTAGGGCCATGTGATACAATGACACCTTTCAAGGATTCTTCCAATAAAACGTACAATCCGTATCACTGTGATGGCTCAGTGGTCAGCAATCGTGGAGGTTGCTTGTTCTCCAAGTGCTTGCATAGATTTCCTCCCACCATCAACGCATTCACTTTAGTGTCTACTCCTTTCTCTGCCCTTGACCAAGGCAGCGTCTCTCCATCTGGAGTTGGTCCTTGGGTGCCAGACTGTGGTTGCCCACTGCTCCTAGTGGTTTGATCATATTTAACAGTAATTATGATGTGTTAAATGCTGAGGACAAATTTTAGTTCTGCATATGTATAATGACCATAAAGGTCGTTCTTTTTCATATGGGAACATCACCAGATTGGCCTTCTTGTGAGCAACATATCTCAGATACTTCCAATGTTTCAGTTCTAGTTTCAGTTCTGCTTTCATTTCTGGTAAAAACTACAGAACAGTTGTGTTCCATGACCATGAATCTCTAAAGAATCTGTTTCAAAATGCTAAGATTTTGTGCTACATTTTGCAAATTCTGCTTCTGAGCAGGTCCAGTGAGATTTCTGACACAGTAAGCAGATACATTTGTGATTCTTTGAATGTGTTCTTGATAAATATCCAGCTCTGTGGCAATGTAATGCTCTGGAATTAAACAGTCTGCCAAGCTCATGCTCATTGACCATCAACCCAGCCTCACGGATTATTGTGATTCAGCACTACAAAATAGACATTAATCTACTGGTTCGTCATATTGTCACGAAAAGTGCAAAATTTTCATCATGGGAGCACAAATTCATTCTAATTCATTCCGTGACGGCTGCACGTAATTAAAAGTGCAGCGGGGGGTCGGGTGGTTATGGTTAGGGGAAGGAGTAGAGTTAGGTTATGGTTAAAGTTACAGTTGGAGATAGGAGTAGGGTTAGTGAGTTAAAAAAAAAAAACCCAGTCACGAAAATTTGAATCATTTCGTGATGGGAGGACGACTTTCTCTGTCACATTTGAATTCAGCAGGGAAAACAGTCTGCTAGCATCACACCCACATCTTCATGGACCTGTACTGGTGATAAGCCCTTGAGATGACGTGGATGACTACATGATGGGTATTCTCTCAGAAACTACTGACTTTCAGTTTTCTGTGATATGGAACTGAAAAATGTCTTAAATCTGTTGTGTGGGCCGCTGAAGAGGAGGTACTGCTGGCCCACCACCACCAGAGGGCGCCCTGCCTGGAGTGCGGGCTCCAGGCACCAGAGGGCGCTGCCGCCGACGAAGGCTGCCAGGGTGACAGCTGTCACCCATTACTGGACACAGCTGACTGCACTCAGGACGGAGGTATATCAGCAGGACAGCGTCTCCACCTCAGTGCCGAGATATCGCCTTGAGCCTAAGGTAATCTTCTCTGCAGCTTATTTAAGTATAATCCTATAATACTTGTTAAACCTTTCAGGACAGCTGACTACCGAAAGCCGAGTGATCGGATAAGTACTCACCTTCCTGCTTATTGTGACAAGAGGTGGAGGCGGCTTTCCCCTCTCATCTACTGGGTGCGGTCGCATCCCAACCTGTGTGTTTGTGTTCTTTCCCGCCAGCAGTACCGGATCCGACGAGCGAAGGCAGTGGCCACCTGGGAATTCGGGACTTGGCGGTTCCAGTACTTCTGGGTTTCGGTGGCAGAGGAAATCTGGGTGGTTCCGGTTCGACTAGGACGGACGTCTCCTACCTTCGGGCCTGCCCACAAGACACCAGCAGATTTCGGCTTACACCTCCAAATTGTGAATTATTGTATCAGTTGTGCTAATTTCACAACAGTAAAACTTGTTCTTACCTTTTTCCATTGTCCGTTCATTGCGCCCCCTGTTGTGGGTCCGTGTACCTACACTTTCACAACAAAATCCTTTTGTTAAATTTGCCAAACAGTTGGACTACACATGCGAAAACAGATCTAACTGACCGTTGGTGCTGCCATTAACTAGACAATGTTGAGGTTAGAACTCATGTGATGAGGGGTGTCCTTAGTGGAAAAAGTCCACAAAACTTCATGTTGGTATTAAAAGCTTAATAGTAAATCTTCATTCCATACCAGTATAGCTCTGATGAAAAGTTTTCTTTGAGGTGGGATCTGTCTGCTTTTGCAGACTTGAAGACAACCCACCACGTTTAATCTACTGTACAAGTGACTAACAATCTTCAAATCATGTGAATCGAATAGCATGGCTTCAGACCCAAATACCTTATATGCAGAGCGTGAATTTGGCACAGTGTGGGACTGATTGAGGTACCCCCGTAAAAGTCATTTACAAAACCATGAGGCTTGGTATTTACTTCAAATGGACAGCTCTGTGATAGACTGTTGCTAGGGGTAGCGTGATTTCAGATTTTTTAAGGTTGACATTTATATCATGAAAGTGGAGTCAAGGAAAAGTAACCACCAATGACATCATTCATAATTAATTGATATTTAATGCATGTCTTTGGCAGAAATAAGCAGAAACAACATTGCGTCCCAGGTTTGGTTGTTATGCCTGCCAAGGCCGTAATAAAATCATCAGCGTTTATTTATTTGTCTGTCTGTCCTACACTTTTCCTTCTGTGTAATTGACAAGCAGTAAACTTCAATGGTGTCAGATGAAGCCTTCCTCACTCACTCACTCACTCATCTTCAACTGCTTAGTCCAATTAAGGGTCATGGGGGTGCTGGAGCCTATCCCAGCAGTCATAGGCCATGAGGCAGGGTACACCATGGACAAGATGCCAGTCTGTTGCAGGGCCACATACAGACAAACAAACACATTCACACCCACATGCACACCTACAGACAATTCAAAGTTGCATGTCTATGGATGTGGGATGTGTAAGAATCGATCCCATGACCTTCTTGCTGTGAGGCAGCAGTGCTAACCACTAAGCCACCGTGCTGCCCATGAAGCCTTCCTGGAAATCAAAAATACTGTAGTTCCTTGACTGGCCACTTGAGGCTGGCTCCAATATAGAGCACATTCCCATAGGCCTCCATGGTAAAATGTCCAAGTTTAGACCAGAAATACACGTTTACAGCCTGGTACAAAAAACAGTTTTGGTCTCATAGTTTTATTTCCTCCTCCATGATAACTGTAGCGGAGGTGAATTTTTTTTTTAAACTTCTTAGTTTAAAACAGTTTAAGCCAGAAAGTTCTGTATAACCATGAGCATGGTTGCCTTGAGTGACAGCAGCTGAGACCAGCGACTCCACCTTTCATACTGTCTGACCGTAGCTCAGAGTTTGCTGGATGTAGTTACTCACTGCTGTGTCTGTTTGTTTGCAGTTTTTTTTTTTTTATCACAAACACCTGAAATAATATGGCTTGTGTGGTGAAACGTTCTAACGGATCTACTGAGACATCTCTTCTGCATTATTCACTCTGAGTGAAACTCTCTTCGGATTTAATGATGCATGCTAACTGTGTTAGCACCCTTAGCAGCTGTCGGCAGTTTCATCTATTACATCCACTTAATGTACTTTTACAGAGAAAATAAGCTGCTCATAACTTTTAATGTCCACTCAGAAGCAAATTGTTATGAGAACTGCCGCGCAGTCCCCAAAAATATGCTTTAATAAACACCCAAACCAAAGCTAGTCTGTTAGCTGGTTTGGACTCAAAGAGAGGGGCGTGTTCAGGCTTCTTTCATCACACACTGATCCACCCCTTTATGCATTAATGAGTTCATCGTTCATTAAGAAGGTGTTAATCCGTGAACCACGTCATCATGGGGGACCGATTTTTAGTGGGGCTGTCCGCCATGCCTTCACTGTGCATATGTCATTAGCCGCAGTTCACTGATTATCACCTCGTTTCTGCTTAAAACTTCACTCCAGTCATCATCTATCTCAGCGACAGATATGTGAAGCTGTGGTAAAACAATCATTTCCACATAAATTCAGCATTATTTCATCATAAAAGATGGAGGAAGCGATCAGAGCGCTGCAACTACATGAGCTGCTAGCTGATGCACTCACTGCGCGTTGGTCATTTGAAAGCATCACCAAGTATTGCCAAATTTCTGCTTAAAACGGCCTTGTTTCTGCTAAAAAATTGACTTTAGAATGATTTAAGAGGTTTTACCTTGTCATCTGATGGTTAATAATCCCATTAATCCATTTGATCGCTTTGGGTGAAGAGACTGTCTCAGAGCTCCAAAATGACGCATGCACAGTGGAGACAGGGTGGACCAATTTTTAGGAGTGGACCGTTTGGTCTCCGACACCGGAAGCCTTCAAAGAGACCTAATGCTAAAGTCATCGCCTCTGGTCAATGATTAGCAACAAGGGCTTACAACTATACATTCTACAACTATGTGACATAAAAAAAAAGAAATACTTAAAGCTGTGTTATAGTCACTGCAACTGTCAGATGCCAGGTAGCTACAGATCCCACAATAGCAATTGTGTCCTTATGCAGTGCATCCAGAAAGTATTCACAGCACTTCACTTTTTCAACATTTTATGTTGAAAAATCACCTCCCCATCACCAGGGGAGGTGATGTCTAGTGGGTTAAGCGTTGGGCTTCAGACCAGAGGATCTTCGGTTCAAATCCCAGAATCCCAGCCTGACTGGAAAATCACTAAGGGCCCTTGGGCAAGGTCCTTAATCCCCTAGTTGCTCCCGGTGTGTAGTGAGCGCCTTGCATGGCAGCAGCCTCACATCGGGGTGAATGTGAGGCATTATTTGTAAAGCACTTCGAGCGTCTGATGCAGATGGAAAAGCGCAGATGGAAACCATTTATATTTTTTCTTTTTCAAGTGAGAAAGGTCTGCTCTGCAAAACATTCAGTGAAGCCTAATTAGCAAGCAAGTTTTCAGAGGGAAAAATGTGGACTGAATGGAAGTTGGACTACCTGAAGTGTCACGTTCAGTAGAAAAATCTGTTGCTACTGGAATTGGAAAAATAAGGTAAAATTTAAGTCAGATTTGCACATATTCTAGTGACATTTATTAAGATGTTTTATTTATAGATATTCATTAAATGCTGTTACCACTAGATATGGGTAGTAGAAATGCTAATAAAAAAAACTGTGTAATTAGATATATTACAGACAGAGTTACAGGAATTTACACTGTAACACCACACATGAAAATTCAGTAAGGTATATCTTATATATTATATTCCAATTCTAAGGTGGAACTATGCTAGTATACTAAGGTATATCTAAATATCTAAAAAGGAAGAGTAAAATAGAAGAGTAGAAAAGAGTAGAGTAGAGCCACTTAGGTGCCTGGTCTTGAGAACTAGGGATGGTAGGTTGAAAAGCTTTTTTTTTTTTATCCCATTGGAACTCTCCCTACCCACCCAAGCGGCTCAAGAAAAAAGTATATATAATAACAAATAATAAGACATAAGAAAGATAAGACATCATATATATAACTATATTTAAATATTAAGGGTAATAAACAACATATACAATAAATATGGTACTATATAATATACAGGAGTAGGTATTGAAACTTAAATATTAATACAGGAGAAGATTTGGTCATGGTAGTTTATTATAGAAACAGAAACTATGATGTAATGTGTATTGTTATCTATCTAAAGAAACTCTGCTAGCGTACTATAGGAAAATAAAAAGCATAATCTATATGCTATCAAATGGAAACCTAAGAACTAAGGTACTATATGTTTATATCTTTAAAAAGAACACATAAACTGATGAATCATTAAAAATCTACACCATGTAAAATAAAATTGTAAATAACAAAAATAAGCTAGTTCTAGTTAGAAGAGCTAAATTAGCCGATAATAAGCCAATGGTACCTAGCAAGCTAACAAGATAAACAAAAACGGCAATTAGTGTATAAAGTATAATAGCGTAGTTCAACCTATAATAATGATATTAACAAATACATATAAATAAATGTGGACAAAAGTATGAATTAATGTGGGTTATCAAACAGAAAAGAACCAGTTATTTTGAAATGTATATGGAGACATGATATAAATACCTTAGTGAAAGGACATGTCATTGTGAAAAATGTGAATGTTTTAATCTGAACTATAGAAGCTCTCAGAGAGTGCAAACCTCCACCGTCAGTGACGCCATAACATCTACACGTCGTGGAATCATTGAACCTAAAAAAGTCTAACAATGATGTTTGCTCAGTAGTAAAAAAAAGTTTCATCTGCTGTGACTGGATAGCATGTATCCTTAGCGCTTGGCATCACAGTTTATTGCAACTTGCACCTTTCCCAGAAGCTACTGTCATCTGAGCACTGATATTGATATTGCATGTGCTTATAGACAAAAACAAATAAGAGACAAAATTCAATTTATTATTCAAATAAACTGCAAATATATGAATTTTTTAACATTTATGAAACACTTCTCTAAATAAATAACAGTAAATTCTGAAATAGAACTATTTTTTAAGTGTTACATGTGCTACATAATGAAGTGCACCTTCTATACGAGGTCTGTTAGAAAAGTATCCGACCTTTTTATTTTTTTCAAAAACCATATGGATTTCAATCACGTGTGATTGCATCAGCCAAGCTTGAACCTTCGTGCGCATGCGTGAGTTTTTTCACGCCTGTCAGTTGCGTCATTCGCCTGTGAGCAGGCTTTGTGTGAGCACTGGTCCACCCTCTCGTCGTTTTTTTATTGCGAATAAATGTCTGAACGAGTTGGAGCTTTGCTGCATCAATTTTTTTTCCTGAAACTGTGAGAGACCTCCAGGTGGACACCGTTCGGAAAATTAATATGGCTTTCAGGGACGATTTTGTGGGGATTACACAGATTAAGGAGTGTTACTGCCGCTTTAAGGACGGCCCACAGCTGCTGAGAGCGCGCCGCGCTCCGAGCGCCGATCGACAGGCTCACACCTCGCTGAAACAACCAGATCATTTCCAACGTGAAGGCTTTGTTGATCTGGGACGTCATCTGACTTTCACAAAAAGGCAGGAGACGTGGACACCACTTTTTCGGCACATTCCACTATTACAGGAGTTTTTTTCATGTAAAGAAAAGCGGAGGGATGCACCACGGAGCCGTTCATTACACGGCACAAAACCACCTCCGTGTTGGTCTCACAGGACGGCTTTCAGGTGGATTTCAGACGGCTGTCAGTTGCTTTTCAGTCATGTGATTATCCGAGAAATTGAGCATGAGCTGGACATGCCCCAACATGTCCTGTGAGGCTTCATCACGGCGTTGCTTTGCGCCATGCGGCTCCACCGCGATGCTCGGAACTCTGCTCCTCTTTCCATGACAAAAACTGCTGTAACAGTGGAATGTGCCGTTCATTTCTAAACTGGACGCTGTCTTGATCCGGTATGTCATCTGACTAGCACAGGAATTGTGAAAAGACGTGGACATCAGCACTTTTTCAGCACATTGAGACAGACGTGCGGAGGAACGCCGTGATGAAGCCTCACAGGATATGTTGGGGCATGTCCAGCTCATGCTCAATTTCTCGGATAATCACACGACTGAAAAGCAACCGAGAGCCGTCTGAAATCCACCTGAAAGCCGTCTGTCATGGAAAGAGGAGCAGAGTTCCGAGCATCACGGTGGAGCCGCATGGCGCAAAGCAACGCCGTGATGAAGCCTCACAGGATATGTTGGGGCATGTCCAGCTCATGCTCAATTTCTCGGATAATCACATGACTGAAAAGCAACTGACAGCCGTCTGAAATCCACCTGAAAGCCGTCCTGTGAGACCAACACGGAGGTGGTTTTGTGCCGCGTAATGAACGGCTCCGTGGCACATCCCTCCGCTTTTCTTTCCATGAAAAAAACTCCTGTAACAGTGGAATGTGCCGAAAAAGTGCTGATGTCCACGTCTCCTGCCTTTTTGTGAAAGTCAGACGACGTCCGGGATCAACAAAGCCTTCACGTTGGAAATGATCTGGTTGTTTCAGCGGGGTGTCAGTCTGTCGATCAACGCTGGGAGCGCGGCGCACTCTCAGCAGTTGTGGGCCGTCCTTAATGCGACAGTAACACTCCTTAATCTGTGTAATCCCCACAAAATCGTCCCTGAAAGCCATATTAATTTTCCGAACGGTGTCCACCTGGAGGTCTCTCACAGTTTCTGCAAAAAAATTGATGCAGCAAAGCTCCAAATCGTTCAGACATTTATTCGCAATAAAAAAACGACGAGAGGGGTGGACCAGTGCTCACACAAAGCCTGCTCACAGGCGAATGATGCAACCGACAGGCGTGAAAAAACTCACGCATGCGCACGAAGGTTCAAGCTTGGCTGATGCAATCACATGTGATTCAAAGCCATATGGTTTTTAAAAAAAAGAAAAAGGTCGGATACTTTTCTAACAGACCTCGTATATTCAGTGAAGTGCACCGAAGCAGAATATATGCGGATATATATGGGAGTGGGTTTTGCACCTTGTTTACTTTGTTCAGTGATGTGCACTGAACTAGAACTTAACCACTGCTGAGTATACTGCTGACTCATCACTTTGCTTTTGCTAAGTGAAGTAATCTGGATAGTGATATTCATTGCCACTAAAATATAATAATGCCAAATGATAGTCCTTCATCTAATAAATTCATTGTGCTCCCCAGCCCTGTATAGTTTGTCATGAGGGATTTCCTCTTTGCAGTATTTGACATCGTTTACTAACAAGGCCATAGGGTCACTGACCCTAAAGAGATTCCCTCCTTGGCACAGTGATCTATTCAACAATTCAGTGTTACAACCAGAACTATGATACATACACTTTTCTTTCCTTTATATTTGACATCCTTGACCATGAAAACATACCACTAGAACTTGGAATCACTTTTATGTCTTTATTAGTTCAAAAGTTATTGTATAAAAACAATTTTTCAGTAATGGTGGTTTTCTTGTGGATCTAGCTCCATAACATTTGAAGCTACATCAAATCTGATGACACCCTACTGAATCAGTACAGATTCAGCTACAATTTGGTGTTAGTTGTGCATCTCTAGCTTCATTTGTCACCTCACACTGACACATTTTCTATTTTCCCTATATTTTTGCATATTCTGGATCACCAGATCCGGAATCCGGATCCGATCATCACTACACTTTGTTGTTTGATAGAGCATTTGACTATGTTACACCCTAATTTTTTTCAAGCCTTTCTGCCTTGTTTTTGTGGAGTTAGAAACTTGGATGTCAAAATTCCCCCTATCCCACAATGGTGAAGAATCCTTTAAAAAATTCCTGGATCCGGATCGTGATCCAGATCACCACTAAAATTTAATCACTTGTTCCTCTTGTCATTTCCAACCACTCCACACAGTTTCATCAAAATCCGTTCAAAACCTTTTGAGTTATCCTGCTGACAAACAGACAGACAAACAAACAAACAAACAAACTCGACCGAAAACATACCCTCCTTGGTGGAGGTAATAAAATGTTATGTCTGAAAGGTGTATATGTCTCATTTGTTCCAGAGCAGGACCCACACCCAGACCACAACTGGACTCTCACAATAACATACTACACGTCATGAACAAGATTTTTGTCTTTTTCATTTTAGGTGGGCCAAATTGCTTATATTATACGTAAACTAATGAAAATTGCTGCTGTAATTTGATTATTTTAAAAAGCCATGTAACTTGCTATGATCCCAGGTTTTGAACAGGTGTGATGCTGGTGTGTGGCCACAGTGTGCACATCTGATGTTGCTCACAGTGGTGCACAGCTTGTGTGTATGCCCAGACACATGAACAATTAGAGGGAACATTGGTCAGCAGTAAGGCCAACCAAATTTTGAAGAAAAAAAAAATTGCCGTGTGCTCTCTTTTTGGGGAGTGCTCTTTCTGGTTGCTCTTGGTGTCTGGTGGTGTTTGTATGTCTTGGACGTCCTGCTGCACACTAAATTTCATTTCTAAGGATAAATAAAGTGAAACTTGAACATGAACCTGAATGCATCAAATATATCCTGGCTTGGGACATAATGTTTGTCCAAATCCCATTGCAATGACAAGAGACAATAGAATATTTAATCAAGTAAATAACAGTAAAATGCACCATTTTGCTGTTGGCCCATACCAGGTGAGGTCCACTGAGCACTGCAAAAATGACTTTACAAGTTCTGGGTGACCGTTTGTTGTCTTTGCCCTTTGACAGTAGTGTTGCAAATCTATATGCAATATGGTCCAATTGCATCAAACACACTTTTACAATTCGAAAATGACTGAGT
This sequence comes from Thalassophryne amazonica, assembly GCF_902500255.1. Taxonomy (NCBI): domain Eukaryota; kingdom Metazoa; phylum Chordata; class Actinopteri; order Batrachoidiformes; family Batrachoididae; genus Thalassophryne; species Thalassophryne amazonica. Next base: position 85,589,364 of record NC_047107.1, read on the forward strand.
ATGTCACATACAATTTCTGTATTAACAAACATGAGCCAGGAGGAAGATCTCTTTACCTAACTGATCCACTCATGACCAGATTAGAATGAACTGTTTCGAGTTATGTGTTTGTCATTATGAGTTATGTGTGGTTTCAGCATTAACCAAGCTGTTTATGTTGCTATAATCATGGTTTAAAGTAACAGCTGAGGTAACTATATGAGTACACCAAACAGAGTTGGAGGCTTTTAGAAAATCAGAGTTGGAATGCTGATTGTGATAATAAATATGCATCCACATTCAAAGAGCAAGTTAAGTCATGTTCATCAGCACCAAATACCTTTATAACATTTATCATATCACTAAGTAATACAGTTTTTGTTCCTGGCTTCTAAGTGTTAAATTTCAACTGCTTATGTCTAAAGTCTATGGAAAAATGACTACATTCAGCACAAACTTTGATTTAAATTTTTTTTAATGTTCTAAAAGTTTCTTGAAATTTCTAGATAATTCTGGAAACTTCTAGAAAATTCTGGACAGTTCTAGCAGTTAAAGAATATTCTAGAAGACTACTCAGTAGTAGTGAAGGCGAATCGAGAATATTCTTGAAAACAGACAAATTTCAAAATATCATTGTCCTGATCACAGAAGCAAAGTTTCTGTGGAATAACAGAAGTCTGTAACAATAAGCTGATTTCAAGTTGTATGGTTTGTCCAAAATGTCACCTTTAATCCATTGTTTAAGCCATTGTTTGGTGACGTGAGAATTACATAAAACATAAATTCGGCAGATTAGTTTTTCTTTCTTTCCAGTACAAAGGTATTTCTTTTCAATCCTTGTGCTTGTGTGGCTTGTTCCCGCGAGAAAGTCTCAGCCTGCAAATGGAACACTATTAAAATATATGACAATTGTAAGCAGTACTTAGTGTTTTTTTTTTAAAAAACATTAAAAGTCACGTCTTTTTCTTTTTAATTATGTCATAGAATGTGCACACTTGAAGATGAAAATTCAAATTCATACATTCCAGAACAAGTTGGGATGCTAAAGCATGTGCCATTTTGTAATGTTGCTATTCCTTCTCACAACACTTCAAACACGTTTTGGCATTGAGGATACCAAGCAATTGAAGCAGCAGGACCTTCGTGGCCGGGACGACGGTGGGGATCGAACCCATGCGGCTCGCACAAAAGACCGTTCCTCTACCAGGTCAGCCAAAGGGGAACTCCCAGTTAGCCAAGCTAGCGGGAACGTCTTTCAATTGGGACCCGGTACTTTCATCCTGCTACACCAGGGGTGGCCAAGTTCGGTCCTCGAGAGCCACATTCCTGACACTCTTAGTTGTCTCCCTGCTCCAACACACCTGAATCCAATGAAAGGCTCATTAAAAGTCTGCTAACAAGTCTTTCATTGGATTCAGGTGTGTTAGAGCAGGGAGACAACTAAGAGTGTCAGGAATGTGGCTCTCGAGGACCGAACTTGGCCACCCCTGTGCTACACGATGAAACATGTCAGGTGGTGTTTCGTCCCACTCTTCATACAAACTTGTCTTAAGGTGTCCAACAGTACTGGATCGTCACTGTTGCATTTTTCATTTCAAAATTACACACACACACACACACCCTGGACCAACCCAGTCTCACGGCATGTCATGATTCAGCAGTATGAATTATACATTAATCTATTGGTTTGTCATAAATGTCACGAAAAGTGAAACATTTTCATCATGGGAGCACAAATTTATTCTAGTTCATTCTGTGAAGGGTGTGCACGTAATTAAAAGTGCTTCAGGGGGTTATGGTTAGGGTTGAGAGTAGGAGTAGGGTTAGTAATAGTGAGTAAAAAAAAAAAAAAAAAGTCACGAAAATTTGAATCACTTCGTGACGGTAGGATGAAGAAAAAAAACATGAGACTGGGCTGCCCTGGACACATGTGGACACACAAACACATTAACTCAGGTCCATTGTGTGTGTGTGTGTGCTGTTGTTGCTTTGTTTTGTTTTTTACTTCTGTCTGCAATATTGGGAATAACACAACAGCAAGTTGAGAAATAGTGCATGGAATCTAAAATATCTATGAACATCATAAAAAAAAAAAGACAGAAAATCATATTGATTATTTGGCTGATATTTCACATGGACACGGTCATCACTTTGCAATAAGAAAAACAAGTTTCATGTTTGTTATGATCTGTGTAACCTTGAACCACTCTAACATTTTGTCATCAGTCCCTCGAAAACATGATCTTCAAATCAAACATTCGGAAAACGTACTGTTCAAGTCACGACTGTGTATCTGAGGAAACATGTTCCCCTTAAAAACAAAGTACAGAGCCAGTGCTCGTCACATTCCTGGAAATTCAGTTCATGTCTTACTTGTAAACGCAAGCAACCCGTATGATGTCTGTGCTTTCAACTGCCACTGGTCAGATGACGTGACGCTGAAAGCCTTTATGTGATCAGAGGTCAGCAGCCGGCAGTGCTGAAAGTGTTTCCACTGCTGTGTTCACTTTGACGTCACTAAATGTTTTGATAGCAGGACTTATGGGGATCATGTAAGGAGCCACCACCCCCAACTTTTGCTGTTGATCGTCAGGGCAGCGGTGGGTGTAACGTGTGAGCCAACATCATCAGCATGTGCACTGCCATTGTGTAACCTGCGGGTCACTAGAAGCTCTACCTCAGGTACCCTTAGTGCAAATGATGTGGAAGCAGTAATACAGAAGCAGATTGTATGGATGACTTTGAAACAAAAACATTTAGGTTAATTAATAATACAGTTTATTTTCCCTCCTCACACAGCGTGCACAGATGTTTTACTGCTGGACTGCAGATGTCGAGTCAGGATGTCTTCAGTGTTTTTAAGTTATGCCATCCCACCTCAGAAACTTGGCACTCGCAGTACATCTACTTCACATGTTCTTGTTAGTGCTGTATTGCTCAGTAAACCTGTCACTAGACGAATAGTAAGTCTTGTGTTCATCCAGGTGCACAGATTTTTTTCACACATTGGTGTCACCCAAGGTGGCAACAAATTTTGGTATTTTTTAATCTTTCTACATGTCTCTAGTTCACTTTAAAACATGATAGCTGTGCCTATTGAGTTGCTTTATAGTAATATAGCATAGCTTTATAGTAGTATTGCTAAGACATTCATAAAAAAGCATATATTCTTCAAATACGTCTTATTTTATAAAACAGTCATTTATGGAGATTTACACTATTAGTGGCAAAAGCATCCTTAATTTCTAAAATATGACATCTTTACTTTGGGTCACGGCTTAATGAAAAGTCTGCAATTTGTAAAATCATGATGCACATCTGTGATACGTCATATACTCCTATCGTTTAATATATAATACATAATAGTACAGCCATGGAAGTACAGCTTCCATCCACTGAAAACTGCTTATCTGCAGATTTACAGCTTACACATATCTGTGTACTTTAGGCCATTTCCAAGGCATAAACAGTCTGGTAGCTTGCATGACCTTGCACATGAGCAGAATAACAGGTTCTACATAGTCTATGGAGCAGGGCTCCTTTCATCCACTCACTGGTCAGATCCCCATCGATAATCTCCCAACCATGGTCCTTTGGGTGCAATATGCCGATTTTGCTCTCTAAGCACCTCCTCCATATAGTAGCCTGGTAATGTGCTCTGAGTGCATGCATGAAAAGACAATCACGACGAGGAGGAAACTAACTGGAATCACTCTGCACGCCTCTTACAAAAAAGCTGGTATCGGAGTTAATTGATTTCAGTTATGTATGTTGGAAGAAGGTAGGTACAGTCTACATTTGACAACCTGATCTTTTCCAAATAGGTCATCAGAAACTTCCCACAAGCTTCCCAACTCTCTGAATGTGTTGACATGTTTTGCTACTTCTCAGTTGCTTGAACATGGCAGACGTTCCACATTCAGAGAAATCACTTACTGTATCCCAGCCTGTAAGAGCATGCAGCCCGACAAGCCTTTCACACACTGTCTCAAATCGTGTGCCTCAGGCTTAAGATATTAATGAACCTCGTGTGGTTTTGGTTCCTCATTTCTGGTAAATGGGACATTGGATGTTCTTCCTCACTCCTATGTGTATTATCATTATATTTGTGTGTTCTGTTGTGACTACGAATGCCTTGTAGTCACCTTTAGCTGCTTGACTGGGATGAAATAGCAGGTGGGTGCCTGCTTCTTCCTGTGTGATGGTGAGATCACGGACCACACCAACTAAAACATCATTGAATTAAACTCTAATAATATGCATTTGGAAATGCTCTTTTGGCATTATGTCTATATTAAAGGATACTTTTAAATTTCCTTTTAAAAGAGGCATAAAGGTACCAGGTAGGAATGCTTAACATATATCAATGTTTTTATCTTGACAGTGTTGACATTCTGGAACAACAAATCTTTTGTCACCTGACTATGTGCCCTTTGTAGTGCTGTGAAATCTTTGTTCCTTTTTTTTTTTTTTTTTTAAAGAATGGCTCATCACATGTAGCTGGTAATCAAATCAAGTCCTCTAGTCCATGGGGCAAGCAGGTTTTCGGTACCACTTAAAGTGATGAAACAAGAAGAATCCAGTCTCAGTGTACCATGGCCTATACAAAAATGTATAACCACCCCAGGGTGTATTTATAGCCAGCTAGGGGTCAAGGAAGAATTACACAGAGGTCAAAATGTAAAAATGCTCCAATTATGTTAAAAACTATACCACATTTGTCATAATGATTCCAAAAAGGTATAGTTTGGACTGTGACTGAATGTTGTGGAGTTATGGGGTAAAAACAGCAAAAATGGTGACAAAGGTCAGTTTCAGTTCATACAGGGGTGAAAAGTTCAAGTTGCTCCAATTTCATTAAACAAATTATGCAAATTATTTCAAAGACAGTCGTCGTACAGCTGTGGACTTTCGCTTACTAGCCAAGGCATTTCAGTAAAACAGGACAAAGCATGACTGTGATCCTTGTTGGATTTCTGTGATTGACAAGGTTTGGAATGTAGCTTCCGGTTAACATTGGGAAAGTAAAGCCTCAGGTGGATAACGGTGTTGCAAGAATGTTTAAAAAAAAAAAAAAAAAAAAATTTACTTTTCTTGCGACACATTCACCTTACTGGTTGTTCAGGGTGCAGGAGTTTATTGCTTAATGAAATGGAAGAAATTAAAACAGTTTACAGTACTTATTTTTTTATTTGGGGTTTTTGTCTCTACAGATAGTTTCCTCGTCCATGACGGCTGTACAGGGGGTGAATTTTTTCCTAACTTCTTGGTTTAAGACATTTTAAGCCATAAAGTTCTGTATAAATGTGGGCATGGCCGCTTTGAGTGACAGCGGCTTGGCAGTGACTCCACCTCTCACAGAGTCAGACCCTAACACCAGAGTCCACTCATGCAGCTGCTGGCTGTTGTGGAGACTGTCTGCTGTTTCAAAGTGTTTTATTACAAACATTTGGAATGTACAGGCGAGGGCTGTTCCCGAATGTAGAAAAATTGCGTCATATTTTACCCCTTTAAATGCCCACCCTCAAACGAGCTTGCAGTGCCAGTTAGGGTGCGTTTGTCCTTTTTTCATCACACAGAGCCACCCACGCTCCACCTCTTCATTAATGTCCTTATGCCACTGCTGCCAACATGGCGATGCCCAGATACAGGCTTCATATTGGCTGTACAGGTGGTGATGTGCAGTCCAGTATATTGTACTACAATGTTTTGATAACAAGCAATGTGCAAAAAAATATTAAAAATGCTACAGCCTGTGATGATTATGTTGTGTGAAGTCATACTGTCAGCACCGTATATGGGTGATTCTTAGACTACGGGCACTTATGTCCTTTGCTCATTGTATGAAAAACAGAAAAAAAAGGGGAAATTTCACACTTTTATAGTTATCTTTACAATGAAAGTGTGTTAAGAAATTTGTTCTAGTAGTCTGTGATGACTTTTTCACCTTTTTTCAGCATCATATGCAAATATTGCCATTTTGTGCTTGTCCCACACCCAGACTTTTGATCTTCAATGATAATGAATGGTAAAGAAATGTTTTTTCTAATGTTTTAAAATATCTGAATAAAATATCAGTAAAATAATCAAAACATAATTGGGGTATTCAATGTCATACAACTGTTGTGATTTTTTTTTTTTTTTTTTAAACAAAATGTAGTTGTCCCACACTATTGCCGTAATTTCCACCACAACACTGTAATGTCCCTTTAAACAGGTTGTTTGAGAGATTGTTTGGGTAGTTTCTATGGAGATAAACAGTGACAGAGCACATGTATATAGTGCCAAATCACAACAAACAGTTGCCCCAAGGCGCTTTATATTGTAAGGCAATGGTGTGGTGGAAATTACATTTACAAGGCCAATAGTGCCCGTAGTTAAAGAATCACACATATGTCATGTCATCGTATATACAGTAGTGTTCAGAATAATAGTGCTATGTGACCAAAAAGATTAATCCAGGTTTTGAGTATATTTCTTATTGTTACATGGGAAACAAGGTACCAAAAGATTCAGTAGATTCTCACAAATCCAACAAGACCAAGCATTCATGATATGCACACTCTTAAGGCTATGAAATTGGGCTATTAGTAAAAAAAAGTAGAAAAGGGGGTGTTCATAATAGTAGCATCTGCTGTTGATGCTACAAACCCAAAACTATGTTCAAACTGCTTTTTTAGCAATCCTGTTTTTCATGATTTCTTCACATCTTCCCAATGCACTTTATATGCAAACCATATGCATGTGTGAAGGGACAGAATTAAACCCCCCCCCCCCCCAAAAAAAACACAAGAGCTAAGAAATAAGGGTGTAAAACCAAACAAGACCAGAAGATAATGGGTCTGTTTAGTGATGCAAGGACTAACCGTCAGTGACCACATTAGTAACCTCTGGTTTACTGCTGAGATTTAATGCCTAGTTCTAGTTGATTCTGCTTTCCAAGGTGCTGTGGCTACTGCTGGGGAATCAACTCCAGACGTCGCCTGCTGGACTCACGGCTGAAGGACAGTGACTTACCAAATGACTCAATACAATGGATGCTGACGGGGACTTTGTTTTAACAACCCACAACTGGACTTAGCACTCTGCATTTTAAACTCTGTTTTGCATGGTTGTAAGTTTTGTTGCATTTCATCTGATCTGTTATGAGAATGGCCCAAGCAGTGGGTCACCCATCTGAGTCTGGTCTGCTTGAGGGTTTTCCCCACAAACAAAACAAAAACAACAACAAAGAACACCCTAGATGAAGTTTCTTTTACCACTGTCACCCATGTGCTTGCACAAGGGGGTTGATAACATCTTCACATTAATGTTAATAGCGACCAGGTTTCTCTAACCAGTTCCTCAAATATCTCACATCTTTGAATACTGTGCACAAATTTTCACTTTTGCTTCGTTTTCATAATCACAATATCCTTGGCTAAACCTCATTCGTCATTCCACAGAGTTTGATCCAAATTCCCTTAAAAACTTTAAATCATTTTGTTGACAGGCCCAAAAACCACTTTGGCCTGACATACCCATTGAATGTGGGTGTAAAATAAATAAGTGTTCCTAACAGAGTGCCAAAAATACAAAAATGCCAGTGTACTGAAACCTGATTAGCCATGAAGACAAATCATGAGATGTCCAGTCAGGGCATTGTAATATTACCACAGAAAACTCAGGAATCTCCACACTTGTTAGAAAATACAAGTTCAGTTTATTTTACACAATATTTACATTATGTACATGAACACACCCCAAAATAAGCCACACACACATGCACATCTTTGTTTGTACAGCGTTATAAGTATAATTTCAGCAGAAAGGCACACTAAACTTCTTTCTCAGTCAAACAATTACAAATACTGCATCTATGAAAACTCATTCAACAGGCTTCATTATGGGATGTGTTCTGATAAATAAGCTCGGTTTTGCAGTGCTTCCACTTTTCATAAATAAAACAAACCAAAAAAAAAAAAACGCAGTGCGGTGAATGTAGTAAACTGCAGATGTACGATCTTTTTCGGCACATACGCGTCAAGCAACATTAACAGATTTCCATCCGACCACCACATGGAAACCATCCAAGTACCTTATAGCTCTGAAAAGTTGAACTCTTCCCACTGTGTGCTGATCAGTCCTCCAAAAGTGCATCAATAAGTGAGATTTGAGTGTTTCTCCCTTATGTTTGATGGTCCCGTGTTGTTGTTGGAGGTGCTGTGCACTTATATTGACACCCTATTGACAGGAGTGGGGAAATAAATAAAAAAATTATTGCTGCAATTTCAAATACAATCTAAAAATTATAGTGCAGTAATACAATATTCAATTCTGTACCGTGTCCTTGGTTTCACTTCCCAGCCATCACGACATTTCACATACGTCACTGATGTCCCAGGAGAAATTTCAGTTTTTGAAGGATCTTCAGCACAGAAAGTAAATCTGTGAAGATGTACAAATAAAGTTATGACATTAAAAGTCTTATTTTCCTAAAGGTGCAGAAATGGACCAGGCTGGACCCTCACTCACTTCTTTTGCGTTTCTCCAGCTTTCACGCGAATCCTCCTCACTTGTAGCACGGGTTCTGGAAGTTTGGTATTCCGGGACCAGAGAGACTGCCTCATGTTCTTCCAGATGGAGCTCCAGGAACCAGATGGTCCCTCCCAAGTCAGACGGAGCTTCAACAGTTCACCAATATCCTGCTCAGTAAACACCAAGAAGCTGTTTGTTTGATTCAGGCCGATGGTTTCGTGACTGGAGGAAGAAGAAGCAAATAAGACTGAGCCCCACTTTATAAGAGTATGGAAACAGTCTTCAGGTGTTGAAAGTTGCCTGAATGCAGAGTCATGCAAAGCATAGTTTTAACCCAAAATTGTGACGAGAGTTTCAATTTAGTAGTAGGCATTTAACACTGGAACCAGGGTTCACTTCCTTTTTGTGACAAACCTGCATAGAAATTGACATTTAAGGTCAGCTGGGTTCTTCCTTTTTGTTACAAACCTGCATAGAAACTGACATTTAAGGTCAGCTGGGATTACGCACAGATTAATTTAGATCTTTCATACAAACCAGCAGGGGTGTTTGATAGGGGTATTGTAACCAGCTGACAAAATGTTTCATAGCTACAAAGTCATTATATACCAGTTACAGAAACACTGATTTCTTTAGTCTGTCCCCCCCCTTAAATAGCTAAATAGGGACGATACAAGTTATTTAAGACACTAATAATTGCTTCAGGTCACCTTCTAAAACGTAATATGAACATCTAAGGTTTTCACAGTTTTAGTTCCAAATTTCACAACTTCAGTTGTTCTACAGATGTAAATGTTTATTTTAACACATGGGTAGCCAACAAAAGCAAGAAACTTAATTCCAGAAGGGCCCATTCACCCTACTGAAATATCCCATAATCCCTTCCGCGCCAGAGAGTTGCTGCAGTTTAAACAAGAATCCACATGACAATTGCAAATGAACATTATCCGACCAAAATGTAACTTTTTAATCATGTTAATAAGAGACTGCATGCATAAGAACCCGAAAACTTCCTACAACAAAAATTCCAAATATTTTGTGTCTGCTACGTTTAATCTGCATGGCTCTTCATAAACGCAAACCGAATTTCAGACATCTTATATTACTCTGGAACAAACAGTGTTGTAAAGGACAATAAGTAGCACGTTAAAGAGCAAATTTCACTTCCCCCAGAATGACATGAACAGGAAGCGATCGCAGCTCACAGCAATTCCCATTGAAAATAACGGAAAAAACAGTCTAAGCTTCTCGCATGTTTACATAAAAAACAAACAACAACAAAGTCTAAAAACCCAGATAATATATTCATGAGTTTTAGACACAAGAGTTTTATGTTGCAATGTTAATGCTGTTGTCCGTGTGCAGTGGTTAAATTGCAGCCTGATCAGACCGTCTCAATGCAGTTCTCAATGTTACCGACATCTCACAGAGTGGCGAACTCTAAAATTTTGCAGGATTTGAAACCTCAATAGGTGAATGGCACATCTCTGTCCACCACCCAGCATGCCAGTCCAAAGTTGGCACTGCTGGAGACAGTACGACAACCCACTCTGGAAGTGCCACCTGGGAACTCTGTTGCAACAGGGAAATAAAAAATACCTGGATCAAGAGCATTTGTGTTCAATGTGCAAACCTCTTCAATACTATTGGAAGATTGAAGCTGCAAAAGGGTGACTATAATGGGTTGCCCGATAACAGAAAAATTGGTAGTTTCAAACCCTGATTGTGGTCAAGTGCCCTGAAGACAGAACCCCAGAACTACTCAACATGGGACACATCAACCCCAGACAAACTGGTGTAAAAGCGGCACTATCCTGCACCAAAAGGGTGTTTGTAAAATTCCCTTTTCTACACCTGCTTATTTCAGTTAAGGGTCACAGGAGGGCTGGAGCCTATCTCAGCAGTCATAGGGTGAGAGGCGGAGTCCACCCTGGAAAAACTTCTGAGCCATTGCAGGGCCAACACGTTCACACCTACAGTTAATTTAAAGTCACTGATTCACCTAACCTGCATGCCTTGAAGTGGGAGAAAGCCAAATACTTACACAAACATGAGGAGACCATGTCAACTCCACACAGAAAGGACCAGTTCAAAAGGGCATCTGGGACATTCTGTGGGGACGCAGTGCCAATCTCCAAGCCACTAGACCGCCCATTTTGCATCATTTTAAAGTAAAATGCTATGAATGTGGCACAGAATAGTCTCACCCAGAACACAACAGGTTATTAGCAATTTTTGGCTTAAGAAAAAGCTTGATTTTGCAGAAAAAATAAAAAAAATTGTACTTACTAAGCAACATAAATGTTCTCCGTGTCTGTAGTGGTGCCCGACAACATCATTTGAAAGGTGGGATCTGCATCGTCAAAGCCTTTTCTACTGAACACGTGCATCTTCATTTGATAATGGTATCCTAAAAATAGAAGGGAAACAAAATGGGGTTAAAGTTTGATCCACTGTAGCGTATAAAAGTAGTTTATGATGCACGTGTAGTAGCACAAATAGTTGTACAAACACTAGAGTAGTTTATCAGCAGGGCTATTAAAATATATAGTATTTGAGATAAGACCACAGCAGGACAAACAAGCTGGCATCTCTTTGCTGTAACTCACCTTTAAAGGGTGTGATAGCACGCGTCTTCAGGTACATTTTACTGTTGCGCCTCTTTCGCATCTTTTTTGTATTGTAGCCGATGTTGTTGCAGCGGTTCTTCCGGCAGCTGAGGCAGATGCCTTTGTTGAAGCGACTGGGACCCGTGCACTGAAAGGCTAAACTCATGTGGTCTTTGTTTATCAGGGAGTCCACATACAGGTGCACAGCACGCTCGTGATCACACTTCATGACTTCCATGATATCTGAAGAAAATGAAAACAGATTAGCTTTGCTGAAGAGTGATATATCAAAGTGTTACTTTTCAAGGTAGTAGTCCTGACACCAACAGGTAATATTTAATTGATATATCTCAATATTGCTCCATACAGATGGATCCTTTAGTACTTAGATGAAGACACCATGTTTTAAGAACTTACTTCCAGTCACTGCAAGAACATCTCTCAGTGTGCAGCCTGGCTGGACTTCACCACCATTGGGGTAGATGTCAATGTCCCCAACTGGTTGTTTGATCCCAATGCTCACACCCAAGGTCTCTTTGTTGTAGGTATGTAGTACATCCACAAAATCAGCATCATCTGGTGAGAGGCGATTCTCTTCCTTCACACCCTCAAACATTGGTCCTGCTGGGTCTAAACCTATTAGAGGTAACGTGCCTGTGTCAAATTAAGAAACTAAGGAGGCACCATCCATTTACAGTGTCCTCCAAAAGTGTTGGAACACTTAATTTCACACATTTTACTTTGTTCATGCCATTTCAAATACAAAAATATAAAATAATCTTCCATAAATGCAAAGTGAAAGCAAATCTCTTTACAATTTGATATAAGCACTTTGAGCTTCTGATAATAGATAGAAAAAAAGCAGTATAAGTGCAGCATATATAAATTAGTTAAAAATATGCAACCCAATAAAAGGCCACTCTGAAAGGTTCAGTTTTATCACACAGCACAATGCCACAGATGTCGCAAGATTTGAGGGAGCGTGCAATTGGCATGCTGACAGCAGGAATGTCAACCAGAGCTGTTGCTCGTGTATTGAATGTTCATTTCTCTACCATAAGCCGTCTCCAAAGGCGTTTCAGAGAATTTGGCAGTACATCCAACCAGCCTCACAACCGCAGACCACGTGTAACCACACCAGCCCAGGACCTCCACATCCAGCATGTTCACCTCCAAGATCGTCTGAGACCAGCCACTCGGACAGCTGCTGAAACAATCGGTTTGCATAACCAAAGAATTTCTGCACAAACTGTCAGAAACCGTCTCAGGGAAGCTCATCTGCATGCTCGTTGTCCTCATTGGGGTCTCGACCTGACTCCAGTTCGTCGTCGCAACTTCGCACAGCCATTGAAGAGGAGTGGACCAACATTCCACAGGCCACAATTGACAACTTGATCAACTCTATGCGAAGGAGATGTGTTGCACTGCATGAGGCAGATGGTGGTCACACCAGATACTGACTGGTATCCCCCCCAATAAAACAAAACTGCACCTTTCAGAGTGGCCTTTTATTGTGGGCAGTCTAAGGCACACCTGTGCACTAATCATGGTGTCTAATCAGCATCTTGGTATGGCACACCTGTGAGGTGGGATGGATTATCTCAGCAAAGGAGAAGTGCTCACTATCACAGATTTAGACTGGTTTGTGACCAATATTTGAGGGAAATGGTGATATTGTGTATGTGGAAAAAGCTTTAGATCTTTGAGTTCATCTCATACAAAATGGGAGCAAAACCATAAGTGTTGCGTTTATATTTTTGTTGAGTGTATATAAGCCACACCGGGCTAAAAGCCACTGATATCTAATGATCTGATTACGTAGTTTAACTGAACATAACTGAACTGATTACGTAGTTTAACTGAACTGATTACTGTCCAAACGGTGATTGTAGCATAAAAGTGCTGATCAAACAGAACAGAAAAATGACTGGTTTATTCATCGTCCTCCACACTGAAACCACTGAAGTCATCTTCAGTGTCAGAGTTGAACAGCCTCAGAAGAGCTTCGTCACATACCTTTTCTGTGTCGATATCAGTGTTGCTCTCCGTGTCACTGTCATCCCGGGGTGATGCTGGCTCTGAAGCTGTGGTGCCGTCTTCACGTAGCAGTCCAGCCTTTCGGAACCCATTGGTGATGGTAGATTCCTTTACGCTGCTCCACGCTGTTAGGATCCACTGACAGACATCAGAAAATGATGCCCTTCGCATGCGGCCAGTTTTTGTGAAGGATTTATCGCCGCAAGTCATCCAAGCCTCCCATTCACCACGGAGTGCTGCTTTAAACACTCGATTCACACTGATGTCCAGGGGTTGCAAAAACTTTGTTGTACCTCCAGGAATCACAGTAGGAATCGAGTTGGTTCTCTTGATGACTGCTTTCACTGAATCTGTGATGTGGGCCATCATACTGTCCAAAACAAGCAGCGCTTTTTTCCGGTGAAAAAAATCCTCCTGAGTGCTTTCCGTAGCACTCTGTTAACCAGTCCTTCATTAGACTTTCTAGCATCCATCCTTTCTGGTTGACTTTAACCACAATGTCCTTCGGGAGTTGGTCTTTCGGCAGAATTTTGCGCTTAAAAATTAGGACACAGGTGAAATGTGTCCTCTCGTGTCCAGTGGTTTTCACCATAATGGATGATGCACCTGTCTTGTTTACAGTCCTGGTCAGAGGCAGATCAAATGTCAATGGCACTTCATCCATATTTATAATGTCTGGTCCTATGGCATTCTCCACGATCTTTGCTTCAACAAACTGTCGGAAATTTGCAACTATTTCCTGGTAGTCTGGGGGGAGTTGCTGACAGAGTTGTCCACGCCCTGATGGACAGGTTCTTTCTTCTCATGAATCTGAAACACCAGGACGGTCCTCTGTTAAAATCAATATTCATTTTGCGGGCTTTCGGCCGGATTTGCACAGTGGATACACCTCGGCCACCTGCTCTGAGTGTTAACCCAGTCCTCAAGAACATTTTCAAGTTCAGGCCACCTGCTTTTATGTCCTCTGAAAGCCTTTCTAGTCTTTTGTCATTGAATGAGTTCTTCCCGCTGTCGTCTCCAGCGCCGAACCATAGATTCATTCACGCCAAGCTTACGTGCAGCAGCTCTATTTCCTTCCTTTACTGCCAGATCGATGGCCTTCAACTTAAATGCGGCATCATATGAACTTCTTCGTGTGGTTTCCATGATGAGGGAGTGTGGGTTTGAAAAAAAAAAAACCTTCGTCGTGCATGTGCTAAATGAAAATTAGCGCTTTCTTCTTTGATTTCCAACTTTGACTTCCCACCTCTTGTCTTTTTTTTTTTTTACTTTCTGCTAAAGCGCCCCCTGGCGGGTGAAGAAAAAAAACACAGAAAAGCTGCACCTCAATATAAGCCGCATGTTTCAAAGTGTGGGAAAAAAGTAGCGGCTTATAGTCTGAAAAATACAGTATATATATATATATATTTTTTTTTTTTAATGGCATAAACAGATTAAAATTGTGTGAAATACCAAGTGCAGCAATACTTTCAGCGCACTGTATCGGGTCATTTTGTGTCAGTTCAAGTTGCATTTACCAGTAATTCTGCCAATGGTCCCTTGTACATACGTTCCAGCAAAGCCCGCTACATGCGCACCCAGACTGTAGCCAATCAGGTGCACATTTTCTAATGGTAGCTGCTGCTCATCCTGAAAGAAAGACTCAATATTAACAGCTGCCAATGTGAATGCTCACCAAGACTAAAGAAATATCAGTCAGCAGCAGTGAGTCCTGCCTGTAACAAAACTAATCATAGTTAACATTGACAGACTATTGACAGCGCAAGTCTCACTTTATCTATATAAAGTGGTGGGCACAGTTCCGATAACATAATTATCGAAGATAATGTTTTCATCATCGGATTATCTTTTTAGACAACTTTAAAAACCATTATCGGACTAATTATCTTCCGATAAATTTTTGTCCGATAACTTTTAGACAGATAACGTAGTAAAAGCTGAACAGCAGCAAACATTTTTAAAATCAGTTGAGCACCTACCTGTTAAACTTTTCCCAACAGATATATAATTCCACCCTCTGCAAACAGAAGAGAGCTGCTTCTATGAAAAACTGTGCTAATTTTTAAGGTTTTAGTGAGCACATGCTGTGCCCAGCAGTGTATTATGGGTAGGATAGGGTAATCTCAGTACGTTCACGACAGGACAAATGCATTTCAGACACTGTTTAGGCTCCACGGACAACAGCATTAAACTCTAGTGCCTAAAACTCTCATGAATATATTCTCTGGGTTTATAGACGTTATTGTATTTGCGTTTGTTAAATTCCACGCATCTTAAATGTAGCAGACACAGATTATCTGGAATTTTGTTTTGGCAAGTTTTCACGGTCTCTACTGCCATCTACTGGCCAGTAGTGTTCATGGCAGTATTCGTCCTGAAGATGAGCAGACACTGTATGATATTTTTAATCATGTTAAGTTTTTTCAAACTTAATTTACAAAATCTCTCGATTTGAGACATCAAAGTTTAAAAACAAAACGACAAAAAAAAAAACATTACAAGACAGCTCTGCGGTGTTTGCACATGCACAGTGCGAGCGGTTGGATGCTTGTAGCTCTTCAGCAGCAGGATACACGACGGCCGACCAGAATAATATCAAACAGGTTTGCTTTTCATTCGACCGGCGATCAGGAGGTGGTCGTGAGATGTTAAATGCAGCTTGTTACGCCATGTACATTACACAATGCAGGACGCGCAATTAACCTGAAACTCGGTCCAAAAATTCTCGCATGAATGAAAAATCATCTGAAAAAGGGCCAAAACGCGCACAGTGTAAAGCCAACATTTATGTGTCAAGACAATATTGACTGCACGTTTTACAATATAATAAAACGTGCGCACGGCACTAATAAAATGAGCACACATTCTCTCCACATGCAAAACATTTTGCGATGACACTTCCAGGGCTCCATAAAAATGTTTGTTTTTACAAATAAAAAATGGATTATTTTACAAAAGCACATTTATCTGTAACCACCAACACACGTCACATTAACATGTTGGTTTACATAATGAATGACTGAACTAATCGGTGTTTAGCAGAGGCACTTTTACCCAGAATCCTTTGCGATCTGTCTGTGTTTGTTACAAAACCTCAGAATTAGTGCATTATTCAACATTAAAAGATATGTTATATTTTAACTTTGTACAAATGACAATTGACATAAATGGAATTATTCTATCAGTATTCACACCAAACCACAAGTCAGTATGACTTTATTTTCCAAGACCTCCGCCTGACCGGAGCGTCGTGATTGGGTAGAGAGCTGGCTTTGTGGCTGCGCTCAGCTTGCATCTGTGCTGTAAGCCATGTAGTAAACAAGAGCTTCCAGCAGGGGGAAGGATGTTCAAACATAGAAGTGCAGGCTCATAGTTTGGGTCTGTTGTCGCTTTTGATGCTTCCAGAAGCGATCGTGGTGTTAAAACTCAAATTCAGTTTATTAGTAGTTGCAAATGTACCAGAGACAATACTGGAATTTATCGGTTATCTGTAACTTCCGATACATTTTTGGGTGGTTTATCGGTTTATCTTTATCAAAGATAACATTTCAGTTATCTGATTATCTGTTATTGAAGTTAATTTTTTGGTTATCTGTGCCCACCACTGTCTATATAACATGTCATTGACAACTACAGTATGTGGCCAATTTTTTAATGTCCTCATGAAGAAGAGACTGAATGTAATTGGAAATGGGCAAGCTTCCATTGGCACTCTAGTAACTACTAATTATGGGTACTTAAGTGGCAAACTAAAAAAAGTATCCTTCAGCACGTAAAAGTAGAATAGCTCTAGGAATTTAGGATAACCAATTTAGATTCTATGCAGATCAGGGGGGCAACAAACACCTGCACTACACCTAGCTTTCCTTGGCTGACTCATATCTCATTAAACCAGTCAATGAAGAGCTGAGGAATACCAGATGCGGGTAAATCAGGTAAACATTGAAAACATGCAGGCCAGAGACCCTTGTTCTAGTTCACGTCAGGTTTTTTTTTTTTTTTTTTAAACATTTAAATATACTTTGCTTCCTTCTACATTTTTGGATTTACCAACTTCGCCTTGGCCATTTCAAAAATATCCAAGTAATTTTGCTGAGCGCCCTATGTGTTGTGTATATACGACATATCAAAAACAAACCGCTTGTAATGAGAGTTTAAATTTTGGTTATAAAATATTTGCCAATTACACAATTCTATAGAATGTAATGGAAAATGAGCCAAATGCTGTGATTTAACATACAACAAAAACTAACCCACTACCCAGATCTCGGTAAAAACAGATGTCGAAAGTATGCATGGGAACTGAATGAAGCCAACCTCCAGCACAAGAGGATACTGTCCAACCAAACTTCAACCATCTGACATGCAACAAAAAAAATACTGACAGACCATAATCTGTTCGATAAACAGAAATGGCTAAAACCTTAAGACATCATGTACCATCAGTGTGTGAAGCTGCTGCTCTCAAGCAACAGTGGAAAATTTTTCTGTAGCCTGTTTATTGACTAGAACAGAACATCTGGCTTATTACAGCCATCATGTGAATGCCATATTACAAACTTTTTTTTTTTTTGGAGATAGTCTTTTTTTGCGCAAAATATGACTATTAAGTCAGCTATCGAGCTGCAACAGGACAAGGAAGGTGGGCTGTCCTAAAATGACGTCATGCTACCTATCTGTAGCAATTTTACTGGCGAGATCTCAGAAGAGCCTAATTTTACCAAGATGCAAGACATGAAATTAAAAGCAGAAAAATTTTTTTGTTGATACTCTAGAACAACAAGTATATTTCCAAATGGGAAACGATCCCCAAACTCATTCAAGTTTAGATCTGATTACCAAGGAGGAACCCCCTACAGATATTCCATGACAAAGTGTTTATCTGGTCACAAAGAGGTGCAATTAAAGTTTGGGGCAGATCCAGGAAAAAGCGCAAAAGTAGGAAATATTAAAAGGCATGTATTAACAGTAACGTTGTCCCTTCTTGCAACAGTTCAGTGCCGCCTCTGCTGATTTTATTACACCCGAGGGAACTGGCCATTTGACTAAACTGCAACCCCAAAGGCAGTTTTGTTGCACAATTTGAACATTCAGCACTGTAATAAACCAGTAGCGATTAGTGATCAACAATTAGAGACACACCTGAAGCCAGTTGAGCATGTTGGCAATATCAATACCAACAGTGCGGGTGTGGTTTACAGAATCAGGGTAGTGCAGCATAGCCAAGGGGAGCCAATTGACAATCACCACATTGGCCTCGCTTTCACGCTGTATCACTGCAGACACCATCTTGTACAGCCAGCTCTCATACAGCCCGCTGACCTAAGGTTGGGTTGGGGGCAGAAATCACATACCCAGTCAAACAAATCTGGTAACATCTCCGTCTGCCTGCACACAGACGCCTCACATTCACATGATACATTCCAACAGTTACATATGTTTGAAAAAACACTGCAAGTCCAAGGATGCTTCAGAAAACAACAATACAACGATGATTACCGTCCAGCCGTGGATGATGAAGATGGTCTTCGCTGTAGCATTAAAGCCACACTCCTCTAGACACTCTTTCTTGTCCACCTGCAGGTAGCAGCCTTCCTGATCGAGATCTGGGTTCTTTCTCATGTCGTACTTTATTAGATTACCAGAAGGTGCGACGGTTGTCACCAACTCGTCTAGTTCGCCGTCTCCATCTGAAGTTAAATCAAAAGAGAGGAAACACTCAATAGATCAAAGTTTATCTTTATCATCTGTAAGCCGTTAAAGAAAAAAAGAACCTTAAATTCAAACACCATAAACCACTCAGCCTGCCCCTGAGGCACTCGCTGTTATTGCAGAACATCTGTGACAGATGTCAGTTGAATGGGAGACACCCATAGCCAAACATGTCACCACAACCTTATCTGCTTTCTAAATTTGATTCCTGCATAGCAGCAGTTTGTGCTGCTTCAATTATAGACCATTTTCTCATGCAGCGCTCGGCCACTGACAGTCTGCAGGATTAAAAGCTGCAGAGTTCAAAATCTTTTAGAGATGCACAGTGCTGTGCAAGTTGGAGACATGCTCGCTATCTGTAAAAATGAGTTTTGATTAAGTTTTTTCTTCATGGCAAAAACAAAAAGACTGAATTTCAGATGTCCAAATGTGATTTTTAAGTTACAGAATTGTTGACTTCGGAGAAACATTTTCAGATTAATGAAAACCCAATAAGTTAGTTTCCTCAAGCTGGATCAAACTTAAAAAAACAAAAGACAAAAATTTGGAGCAAATTCACACTCATCTTCAACCACTTATCCAGAATCAGGTCGCGGGGAGCAACAGCTCCAGCAGGAGATCCCAAACTTCTCTTTCCCTGGCCACATTAACCACCTTTGACTGGGGGATCCTGAGGAGTTCCCGGGAAGTGTGGAGAGATATAGTCACTCCACCTAGTCCTGGGTCTTCCCCGGGGTCTCCTCCTAGATGTGTGTGCCTGAAACACCTCCCTAAGGATGCACCCAGGGGCATCCTTACTAGCTGCCCAAACCACTTCAGCTGGCACTTTTCAACGTGAAGGAGCAGCGGCTCTACTCCGAGCTGCCCACGGATGACAGAGCTTCTCACCTTATTTCTAAGGGAGAGACCAGCCACCCTAAAAGGAAGCCCTAATAGAGCAACTTAAAGTTCTTCAATTGGTGGCAATCAGCTGCATTAAGTTGAGCCAAGTTAACCTATTTATGCCGTTTTGTCAACTTTCGCAAACTGTTATTCATTTTCCCTCCAGTGTGCCATTAAATTTAGTGTTGAACCAACGTAATATTATCTAGTACAGTTGCAACTAGTTGCACTTGATGATAGTCCCCAATTTCTGGAAGCACTTCTTGTGTTGGAACAGGGCTCTGAACCCTTCTCAGCTATGTGGCAGCTTCATAAATTATTAGAACAAAAGTCTGGGCTAGGCATAATTTTATTTTAGCATAGAATACAATGCCTTTTATTGTCATTATACGATGTACAACAAGATTAAAAGCCAACTCCAAAATCAGCGCAGACAAGTAAGAAAGAAAATCAGCAATATTAAATAAGTATCAAAAAGTATATATACATGTAAACTTTAGAAGGTAAAGTGCACAGTCCTGGATAGTATGTATGTACATTGCAGAATAAGTATGTTATTATATACATTGTTAAAAAAATATCAATATTGCACATTATGGGATGGAATGTTGCACATTATCGTCAGTGCATGCGGGAATTCAGGATGGTTACCGCTTTGGGAAAGAAACTGTTTTTGAGTCTGTTTGTTCTGGTCTTAATACACCTGTAGCGCCTCCTTGAGGGCATCAGGTCAAATAGTTCAAAGCCAGGGTGGGAGCTGTCTTTAGTGATGTTTAGGGCTCTGCTAAGGCAACGGGAGCTGTAAATGTCCATCAGAACATATGGAAATTTGAAGAATACTTCCACTTCCATGGCATGGCTGTGTGCATTTCTGGGTGTCTTGTACAGTTTGGACCATTCCAAGATGGTCCAGATCCCATTCAGGAATAGTTCAGATTTTTAAAGTGTTTGGAATGTAATTTGAGTTGTGACTGCATAGCAGCTCTTGACCAAAACTGAGTTAGTCATTTTTGAGTGTAGAATAACCAGATAATTAGTCAGCATGATGTTGCTGAAATAAATAAGTAAAAATGCACAACTCATCCAAGAGATCTTACTTTCAGAAGCTGTTTATATATATATATATATATATATATATATATATATATATATATATATATTATTAAGCAGCATCCTTTGAATCCCCCCCCCCCAAAAAAAATGGAGGTACCCTCTGATGTATTTATGGCTGGTTGCTGACAGATGAAAGACGTTAGACTGGTTTAACTTAAGTGAAGATGAACTCAAACACTCCAGGAAGTGGTCAGCTGGAAAAGGCGGATTCAACGCCACATTTTTTTTTATTTATTTATTTTTTTCAAAATCGTTCCCACGGACGCTGTATCAGTCACAGACAGGAAAACCTCAGAAAGGACACGTCACATCAGACTCCCTGCTTCTGCTCAACAGTCACACGGGACGTTAGTAAAAATAAATAAATAAATAAAAATGGGCCAACAGATGATCAAAGCATGAAGGTTGATCTCACCTTTAACAGACGCGTTTTCCCCAAAAGCAGAAGAAAAAAGCGCCACAGCACACAGCAAAGTCCACAGTGGGAGAGGATTCATTTCTCAGTCACAGAAGGTAGCGTGGGGTGGATTAAAAAGTTCTGATGATCGGTGACAGTGCCGGTGGGTTACTTTTAATCCAGTGAAGAACCGGTAGCGCAATTAAAAAAAGAAAAAAAGAAAAAAGTGTGTAAGTAAATAAATGAGCAAATCAATTCATAAGCCACAGACACACCATCGAGTGACTGCGTCTCATTTAGGTGTTTTAAATAGTTTTCGACTCGTCAGTCACGTGACCATCGGCTGATCTCCCGCAGATTCTATTGGCCAAGCCCCCGTTTGTAAGGGCGTGGCAAAGTTGAATGAAGCCCGTGCACGGCAGCGGTTTTGGGGGCGTGCGTGTGAGGCGGTAGGTATAGGCGAGGCGGAACCTGCCAGTCGACAAAAGTCACACAGGCTTCAACTCACAGCATTAATTAATTAATCAAGAAACGTCCTCTTTATGATTACTAGAAGTCAAGCCACACCCCCTCCTTCCCGGCACGGTGAATGTTTAAAAAGCTCGTGGGAGGGTTGGAGGTTTCCTCGCCTGGCGGCCCTCTGCCAAACTAGTATCAGATTAGCTCACAAACCAGTTTCAGTTGATGAGGAAGGAGAAGAATGGGCGCACTGGTGCGGAAATGGTGTCCACAATGACGCCATGTGCGCATAGTTTGCCCAAAGTGTCACCTGCTGATCAGGTGCTCCCAGAAGATGATGTCTGCTGCTGGCGGTTTGTTTGACACTTGATTGTTCCTACTTGTTCATTTCAGAATCAAAATCGATCAAGAACTGAAGGAGAAGAAGCAAAACAAAAATCTCCTGATGGCCCCAGTTTGACCAGGCGCAGTCCTATTCAAAGTGGATGGTTTTCCACTGCATGATGTCTGAGAAAATAATGTCACTACTGCATCAGCCTTGATGCACAAAGTCAAATGTTCATTCAGTGTGATTTAGAATAGAATTACATGTGGCTTACCACCAATGCTCTATTTTTGTGGTAAATCAACAAAAGTTCTGCTGCAGCTACACATTTTTTTTTTCTTGTGTGCCTCATTTACTGATCATAAACATGCCCATAAGAGGAAGCAAAAAAAAAAAAAAAGCATTCAGTGAACACTCACTGGTAGAGGTGGGCGATACCAGGAATTTTGGTATTGATCCGATACCAAGTAAATACAGGCCCAGTATCGCCGATATCGATACCGATACTTTTTCATATTTAAGCTTCATAGATCCAAAGGATCTAAAAGACCTAGGATAGAATTTCACCAAACATTGTACGTGACAACAAAATACTTTATTATCACAATCAACATTTTTGTTTAAAAAAATATCACTCAACACAACTTAAAACAAAATCTCCTGAGGTAGAGGGCTGACAAACCACAATACAAGGGTGCGCTGCTCCATGTTGTTTCACACGTCGGCACGCAGCCGCTCATCGCACGGCGCCACAGAAAAACACCTCTGTGTTGATAACCATTTGTAAGATTCAGGCGGTTTTCGATGGCTTTCAGTCGAGTGAGTATCAGAGAAATAGTTTAACAGCTGGGCATGTTCAAACTTGTCCTGTGAGACTTCCAACGGAGGTGTTTTGCTGTGGCGCCACGCCATGAGCGGCTGGGTGCCGACGCGCGAATCCGCCCTCACGTCTTTCATTACAAAATCTCCTTTAACAGTGGAATGTCCGGATAAACTGCTGATCCCGACCTCTTCTGAAACTTCTCTGCTCTCTCACGACGTACTGGGTCAACAGAGGCTTAAATTTGGACGTTTTCAGCTCGAAACAGGCTGACGACGGCAGCTCGGGGCATGGCGCACCGACCGGCGCCGTGGGCTGTCCTTAAAGTGATAGTAACACTCCTTAATCTTTCATCAGCCATTAAAATTTTCACCGAAAACCGTCTGAATTTCTCGAATGGTGTCCACTTGGATATGCCTTACAGTTTCTGAAAAAATTTTGATCAAGTAAAGCGCCAGTCTTTCAGGAAGTTCTCAGACAAAGGAATTATGACGGGAGGGGTGGACCAGTGCTCACTCAAAGCCTGCCCACAGGCGAATGACGCAACCGACAGGCATGAAAAAACTCACGCATGCACATGAGGGTTCAAGCTTGTCTGATGCAATCACACGTGATTCAAATCCCTATAGTTTTTGAAAAAAATAATAAGGTCGGATACTTTTCTAATAGACCTCGTACTGTAAAGAAAAGACCACGGTCACGATGATCAGTGCTCATAGTACTGAATGCAGCTAGTGAGGAGGTGTGGAGAATGTCTCGCCAGTCATATAATTAGGAAATGTAGTGGGCCTACCCTACTGTAAATGGAGGACACATCAGAATGTTCATGTCAGACTAAGGATTGTAAGAACAGCCTTCACCTTCTTAAGAAAGCTTAGATCAGAATAGACACTAAACTGAATACTTGTACGCTGAACAAAAGAACAAACTTAAAAAAGCATTAGTACAACTGGTAAAACCTGAATGAATTAAGTTGTTTGAACTTACGTTTAACTTACAAACGTAAGTTCAAACAACTTAATTCATTCAGGATTTACGAATTACAATGCTTTTTTAAAGTTGGTTCAACTATTCTATTCTTTCAATACCAGTCAAAAGCAAAAGTCCCAATGCTTTTGTATGGTTTTCCATGTAATAAACACTGTATATACTGGATTTTGTATAAAGTATTTTCGCTCACATTGGACAAAACATCCGGCCCCATCGCAATGCATTTCCTTAAAAACCCCTCGCATGTACTGGACAAAGCAATCTGGGATTGCCCAGTTCCAATAGAGGTACGAAATTAAATTCAGCACTGACACTCACCGATTCAAGGAAAGTGGGCACCATGTTTCCTTGATTAAAAGCTGTTTATTTTTTTCAAACCATGCTCAGACCCGGTGCTGCTGACCGAATAATCCTCCCTAAAAATGAGTCCCCCTGCCTTCACTGTGCATGCGTCATTTTTGAGATCAGCAGTACCATTTCTGAGCGTCACCAGTGATTCACCAATTATTACCTCTTTCTGATTAAAACTGCACTCCAGTCATCATCTCAGTGACAGATATCGGAAGCTTTTGCACAACAATCATTTCCACATAAATTGCATTATTTCATTATAAAAGATGGGGTATGCAATCAGAGCACCACAGCAGCACGTTAGACTCAGATGTGCTGCTGCGTCTACGTTATTTCGGTACGTCAGTAGCAAAATGATTTTGATCATGGAATATGTTTGGCCTAAGAGTTCGTGAATATGACCAAGTTTACAACACGGAGTCTAAAAACTAAAGACACGCAAACAACCCACAATTCATTGGAGGGAAATTGTATGTACTGTACCGTTGATTTGAAGGTTGATGATTGTATAAAGAAGTGGAGCTCATTGAGGGACAAACTGATCCAGAATAAGCCACTGGTCGTGTGAAAAATTGCAAAAAGATGCCCAACAACGTGATGGATAACTTTAAAAATGTTACATCGCACATCGACGTCATTGCATCGCCTCAGAGTTACGGAGTTGCAGAAGCTGAAATAAGGCTTTAGGATTTTAAGGTAACACTCCCTTAGAAAAAAAGAGTGACCCGACCAAATGTATTCTTTTTATTGCACATAATGTCCGGCAATTATTTAAAGCAGGTGTTTATTTTTTTCAGATGAAGGTTTGACCTGGTCATTAAATGAGACAGGCCCCTATTCAAGGTCAGACATTTAATCAAGGAAATAGGTAAGCCTGAGGATTCTCCGTAGATTGCTTGGTGTCTCCTGACTGTAACTAATCCCTTACATACATATAACGGATTTCTATTATAACGGACAAAATTCACTGGTCCAACTGAATCCATTATATGTGAGTTTTACTGTACTTCACAGTTTATATTTTTTGGGGGAGGTGATGGTAGGTGAAACCTGTGCCCTTGAGACCATCTATTTCAGATAACCGTCAGATTGGAAAATCACTAAGGGCTCTTGGGTAAGGTCTTCAGTTCCAGATAGCTCCTGGTGTGTTGTTCAGCACCGTGCATGTCAACACACTGACACTGAATGGGTAAATGTTAGGTATCATTGTAAAGTCCTTTGAGCTTCTGAGCATCTCTCTCACTGACAACCATACCTGCTCCTATGTCATCAAGCTAGTGTTTACTATCCATCCAGCAGGTGGCAGACAAGTCTATGGGATGTACAGGCAAAATAAAAGTTGCTGTTTTGATTGATATGGTGTATCAAAGTTAACCAGACATGAAAGGGTTGGTCCTCATTATATGACATTTTAATTTGGTGAGGTAAAAGATGATCGCATTTGTTGTATACAGCAAATGCGATCATCGTGCCTTAACACGTGTTAATCTAACTTAATAACTGAATTTCAAAGAACTTAATTCTTTCAGGTGTTACCAATTGACACAGTTCAATTAAGATGATTCAAGTATTTTCTTTTTTCAGTGTGGAGGGGATGGTCTCATCTATGTATGTGTTCACTCACTGCGTTTCAGGCGGTACATGTCTAGGTCTTGTTATATCTATGGTGCATTAATATAATGCCATAGATGGATGAAACAAATTTTTGTTCCTCAAAATTCTACACAAAATACTCGATAATGACAATGTGAAACAAGTTCTTTTTTTTTTTTTTTTTTAGATTTTTGCAAATTTATATTTAAAAAATCCACAAAAACTAAGCAATCGCACGTAGATAAGTATTCACGTCCTTTGCCATGAAGCTTAAAATTGAGCTCCGGTGTATCCTGTTTCCACTGATTATCTTTGAGACGTTTCTACAGCTTAATTGGAGTCCACCTGAGGTAAATTCAGTTGATTGGACATGATTTAGAAAGGCACACACCTGTCTCCTTAGTAAAAGGCACATGGCAGCCCGCCTGGAGTTTGCCAAAAGGCACCTGAAGGACTCTCAGACCATGAGAAATAAAAAGTCTCTGCTCTGATGAGACAAAGGTTGAACTCTTTGGCGTGAATGCCAGGTGTTATGTTTGGAGAAAACCAGGCACCATCCCTACAGTGAAGCATGGTGGTGGCAGCTTCATGCTGTGGGGATGTTTTTCAGTGGCAGGAACTGAGAGACTAGTCAGGATTTGAGGAAAAGATGAATGCAGTAATGTACAGAGACATCCTGGATGAAAACCTGCTCCAGAGCGCTCTTGACCTCAGACTATGGCAACTGTTCAGCTTTCAGCAGGACAATGACCCTAAGCACACAGCCAAGGTATCAAAGGAGTGGCTTCAGGACAACGCTTTGAATGTCCTTGAGCGACCCAGCCAGAGCCCAGACCTGAATCTGATTGAACATTGCTGGAGAGATCTCAAAATGGCTGTGCACCAACGCTCCCCATCCATCCAGATGAGAGGTGCTGCAAAGAGGAATGGGCAAAACTGCCCATACGGCGTGAATACTTACGTACATGTGATTTCTTAGTTTTTTATTTTTAATAAATTTGCAAAAAAAAAAAAAAAACTTTTTCATGTTGTCATTATTGGGTGTTGTGAATTGAGTTTTGAGGGGAAAAATTAATTTAGTCTATTTTGGAATAAGGCTGTAACATGAAATGTAGAAAAAGTGAAGCAGTGTGAATACTTTACGGATGCACTGTATGCCATCGGATTAGCAATATGTAGACCTGCATTTGATTCCCAGGATTAAGAGATAGAGATAGAGTGGCCTTTTATTGTGGACAGTCTAAGGCACACCTGTGCACTAATCATGGTGTCTAATCAGCATCTTGGTATGGCACACCTGTGAGGTGGGATGGATTATCTCAGCAAAGGAGAAGTGCTCACTATCACAGATTTAGACTGGTTTGTGAACAATATTTGAGGGAAATGGTGATATTGTGTATGTGGAATAAGTTTTAGATTTTTGAGTTCATCTCATACAAAATGGGAGCAAAACCAAAAGTGTTGCGTTTATATTTTTGTTGAGTGTATGTATATATATATATATATATATATATATATATATATATATATATATATATATATATATATATATATATATATATATATATATTCTTCTGAAACAGAAGAAATCCAAAGCCATACTTTATGTACTTTTCTTACATGGCTTTGAACTTAATTAATTATATATTTTTTCACTTAACTTTTCTGGTGTGGTGAAGTTGAGACTCAGTCAAGGTAAATATGTATAGCTCCTTTAAAATGCAAAGGCATTTCAAATGCTTCACTTCACACATAACACGACTGAAGCCGACTAGTGCACGAAAGAAGAATTGCATGCCATTCATGAAAAATCGGAGCCGCCTCAAACATCTCGTACATCTGTCGCTACAACCATTTGCACACACAAGCGGCCGAAAGACAGCGAATGCCCTTTGCGTGCTCATTTGATCCCCCTCTCAGCAGGTGTCGGCCAAATTCCAGGTGTCGCACATGAACATCTAACACCGCTCGCTGGACACTTAGAAAAGGCGGGGCTATTTGTGCACCTGATACAATAGTAGACAGCAGGCGATCACATTCGATCTGTCAGTGAAAATTGTCAAATTGCAACACGGGTGTGGTGTTACCTAGCAACGCACATGGGTGTAACTGGTAACTGTGCCGAACCACCCCCCCCCCCCCTTTCGTCATAATTAAAGACTTCCTCTTTGTCTACATCGTCTAATTTCTCTCTCTGTCTTTTTCTAAATATGTTTATCTCCTTCTTGATTTTAGGCATTTTACACTCCTGTTATAGGACAGCGATGGTAGTGCAGTGGTAAAGTTTCTGTCTGTTAATCAGAGTTTTTATAAATTTTAGGTTCGAATCCCACAGGTGGCATGTATTTTTATTTTTTGTTTTTTCCACAGCAGCTGTGCGATGTGGTTCCACATGCTCCAGCTGCTCACACTGTGTTCACGCAAGAGCATGCACGAAACCGTCACCTGTGTGCTGTGCATGCCTGTGCGACCATGCGTCCCTCACGACAGCAGGTGGAATGGTTCGTGGTTCCCTGTTTCGTGTTTGGTTCGCGGATTTTCTTCCGGTTTCTGATCTTTCATGTTATGTGTGAAGGGGCCCTTAAGGCTGATACCCATTTACAGGTGGGTGGACTGGAAAGACACAGATAAAGTGCTTTGTTCAAAGACACTGGCCAGTAGCAGGAAGAACAGACCTGGACTTGAACCCTAGTCCATATATTGGTAGTGCAACTCCTGTCCAACAGAGCCATCTGCTCATAATTTTGGAGAATAAATAGCCTAATTGATACAACTTGTATAATTTAGGAAGGAGTACAAAAGCAACATTATCCTTACAGATGTGTTGCTCTGTGTACACCTGATCCTGTTAGATCTCAGAATCAAGGCAGAGACTGCTTGGGAATACCAGGGGCTCTGTGTGTTTCTCCGGGTACAACTGAAATTCCACCAGGAAGGGCAGCTGGTGTAAACTTGTGCCAAATACCAATGTGGACCTGCTGTGGTGACCCTGAGAAACTGGAAGCAGCCAAAAGACAAGGAAAACTGCCAAAATAGATATTTACTGAATCACTTGTAAATTTATTCCAAAATATTGGCACCAGGTTAACCCAGGTAAGCTGGCATGATGCATAAGTTCTTTCAGCTTCTCCTTTTTTACACTCAGGGTCACCACAGTGCCGGCTTGCTTATTTCCTTTTGGGTTCTGGAGATAAAAAAAAAAAAAAAAAATAGGGATAGTGAAAACTAAAAATACTGCATCCATCATGGTATTAGTAAACATAAAATCCACAAATTTGACTTTGTTTCAAATAAAGTAAGCCTTATCTTGTATTTTATGTTTCTCTTGTTTGTTATTAATTTTAGATAGATTAGTATTCGTTTTGCCCCTTAACAACAGTGAAAAATAATGAATTAATACCTATATTTGTAACTGGTAGCAAAAAAGGTTTTGGTCGCATCTAGTATAACTGTGAATTTCTAAATTAAAAATTTAGAAATTTAAAAAATGGTCTGAGCGGCTTGCTCTATTGCCACCGCGACCTGGACCCAGATAAGCAGCATAAAATTAATGAATAAATGAATGAATTTATAAAACTTTATTTGATTTAGTAATGATTTACCTAGATTCTCTAGTGAATTCTAAGTGTTGAAAGACTTTGTGATCACAGTTCAGTGTGTGCCAAATAATGCCTGTGTTAATTTATTTGAATGTAATATTTTATTTAGTAAGCACTTTCTGTGTGCATGCCAAGTGCTGCATAAACTAAAATACAACCAAAAAGAACAATAAAATCTACATCAGGTGAGAAAGTGCTATATACAGTGCATCTGGGAAAGTATTCACTACACTTCACTGTTTCCACATTTTGTTATGTTACAGCCTTATTCCAAAATGGATTAAATTAATTTTCTTCCTCAAAATTCTACACACCGTATCCTATAATGACAATGTGATTTTTTTTTTTTTTTTTTAGATTTTTGCAAATTTATTTAAAAAACAAAACTAAGAAATCACCCATACATAAGTATTGACACCCTTTGCCATGAAGCTCAAAATTGAGCTCAGGTGCATATTTCCACTGATCATCCTTGAGATGTTTCTATAGCTGAGTTGGAGTCCACCTAAGGTAAATTCAGTTGATTGGACATGATTTAGAAAGGCACACATCTGTCTTCTTAGTAAAAGGAACACAGTAGCCCACCTCAAATTTGCCAAAAGGCACCTGAAGGACTCTCAGACCATGAGAAGCAAAATTCTCTGGTCCAGTGAGACAAAAATTGAACTCTTTGGGGTGAATGCCAGGCATCATATTTGGAGGAAACCAGGCACCATCCCTATAGTGAAGCATGGTGGTGGCAGCATCATACTGGGGGGATGTTTATCAGCGGCAGGAACTGGGAGACTAGTCAGGAATGAGGGAAAGATGAATGCAGCAACACACAGAGACATCCTGGATGAAAACCTACTCCAGAGTACTCTTGACCTCAGACCGAGGCGATGGTTCATCTTTCAGCAGGACGGCACTAGGCCCACATCCAAGATATCAAAGGAGTGGCTTCAGGACAACTCTGTGAATGTCCTTGAGTGGCCCAGCCAGAGCTCAGACCTGAATCTGATTGAACATCTCTGGAGAGATCGGAAAATGGCTGTGCAACGGCACGTCCCTTCCAACCTGATGGAGCTTGAGAGGTGCTGCAAAGAAGAATGGGCAAAACTGCCGAAAGACTTGAGGCTGGAATTGCTGCCAAAGGAGCATCAACAAAGTATTGAGCAAAGGGTGTGAATACTTATGTACAAGTGATTTCTTTCTCTTTTTTTGTTTTTTAATAAATTGGAAATAATAATAATAATAATAAAATATTTTTCATGTTTTCATTATGGGGTGTTGTGAGTTGAATTTTGAGGGGAAAAATGAATTTACTCTATTTTGGAATAAGGCTGTAACATAACAAAATGTGGAAAAAATGAAGCACTGTACTTTCCGGATGCACTGTAAATGCAGTCTATTTAATATTTTATCACATAATACATTGCCAACAATATATAAGCAATAGGAAATACATACAATTGATATTAAAATTGTCAATTAAATATTAAGCTGTGGCTACTCCAAGAGAAAATGGAGAATTCAAAAGGACTTACTTAAAAAAAAATTATAATCATCCACTGATCGATCGTGCTAACAGGCAGTCAACGTTATTTTATTGTTTCATGATTTTTGTGGTTGCTTTATTATTATTATTATTCAAATGATCCCAGCTACTTGGTTTATTATATATAATATATAAAATCATGTGCATTTGTCCGGTTCAGGAATACCGCAAACGTGATACAGCAGCTCCACCATGTGGACAGAGACCAGATTGCACGGGACAGTGACACAGCAGGAGGCGGAGGGGGGCGGTGTGCCAGACCGGATCCTCCATGAGGGAAGAGGCCAGGGACAAGCAGCCAGCCCCGGCGCCTCTTCTCTTCAACAATACAAATCATTACTGCAAGCCTGGGAGCCCGAGTAGGGGGTTGCCTTAGCGCCGTAGGATGTCCCGCCATGAAGGTAAAAACCAAAACAAAAACATTTCAGCAAACAGATGCACAACTGTTTGTCATGGAAAACGATGACAGACTACAGCTAGCTAAAGCTAGCCAGCGTCACTGTGTGTTTAGCAGTTCATCCTGGCTAACGTTAGTCGGTCGGTTGCTGTTCATTTCTTGGAGACGCAAAATAGGTATGTAGTCTAACGCTCAGTGGCGTTTCTTGTTTTAAAGAACATAATTTAGGACCAAAAAAAATCGCGTTAGGTAATCTATAGCAAATAAGCGGAACGCTAGGTACGTTTGCTAAGCTAATAGGCTATCCGTAAGGGGGAGTGCCGGGAGAACAGCGAATGATAGACGGCAGTGCTGGTTCCGAGCTCCGCCGTGTTCCTTCCTGGTACAATCTGTTCTCCAGGCTACGTCGTCCTTGTCGCCAACCTCACCGGTCTTGATAGGAATGTGGAGTTGACATCAGCTGATTGTTGGCAGGCAGCTAACGATAATACAGGATATATATTTGAGCTAAACAACAGCTTTAAAGCTGGATAAAGTTCAGCGTAACTAGCTAACCTGTTAACTAAGCTAGGTGGTTAGTGCGCTGGTTAATTACTAGTCTATGAGCAATGTTTAGTGAACGGTTATTGGGGCCTAAGCCACCTGAATTATCCATGTACATATGTTTAACTTTGGTGTCAGCGGCTAGTTAGCTCTGCGATGTCGTGTTCCTGCGCACCGTGATCGGTTTGTTATGAATGGAGCATGGTGTGATACTACAGCTACACTGCACAACTGTCCTACTCAATCAAGAAATCAGTACATTTAAGAATTAAGTCACGTTATCAAATCCCATTTTCAGCAAGTCTATCACACTCTGTCTTGAGGTGCTTTCACATCTAATAGTTTATATATTCTGTTCAGTCAGTGAGGAAAATTTTACAGTTGCATTTTTATCTGGGTCCAGTGTTGCAGACCGAACCGTCCCCCCTGCCTTCACTGTGCATGCATCATTTTGGAGCATCAGCAGGAATTCACCGATTATCGCCTCGTTTCTGCTTAGAACTGCACTCCAGTCATCATCTATCTCAGCGACAAATATCTGAAGGTTTTGTACAACAATGATTTCCACTTAAATTCAGCATTATTTCATAATAAAAATGGGGGACTGATCAGAGCGTGACAGCAGCACATCTGAGTCTGACTCTCTACACCCAAACCAATCAAATGGAATAATGTGATTATTAACCATCAGATGTCAAAATAAAACCTCTTAAGTCATTCTAAAGTCAATTTTAAATAGAAATGAGGAGTTTTAAGCAGAAATGAGGCAATAATTGGTGAATTGCTGCTGATGCTCTGAAATGACACATGCGCAGTGAAGACATGGGGGCCGATTTGGGGGGGGGGGGGGGGCGTTCCATCTGCAGCACCAGTTTGCTTTCACACAGCAGTATTTGTAAATGGACCAAAACTTGTATCCAAGCCACATGTGAGCACACTGCCCTCATCTGTCAGAATGTCTGTGTTTATTTTGTGGGATTTACTTACATCATTGCTGTGAATTTGGTGGTCTGCTACACTATTGATAATCCTGTCGCTTTTTTGAGACTCTACTAGATCAGAAAAGTGTCTGGATCCAAGTCGTGGTCTCCTTAATTTGAGTATTGGGTGCTGATTGGATGAATGCTGCAATATAGTCATCACAACCTAGTTGTCATACAGGCATGGTGATGTTGGATAATAACCCTGAGCATACAATTTAAACTGCATAGCCTTTGCAGCATCTTCTGATAGTCACAGTAGAAAGGCATGCAATTCACTAGTCTGTTGTGTAAAACTCTTGTGGAGAAGGTCTCAGAGACTGGGGTGAATGTTAAGAAGGGATAGTAATATCTTGTATAACTCAGCTTGGTCACATTTGATTTACATATTTGATCTGTTGGTTCAGGTTCTTTCTTCCTCACAAATGAACTAATTGTGAGTTTGTTTTGGTCCACACTTGAGTATGATTGCCGTGTTCCCCCCTGTCAAAACTAATTGTATCAAGAAAATAAACTACAGTCTGTTTTAACCATACTAAAAAGTGTGGGTGTGAAAATGCCCCAACAAACGCATTGAAGTTTGTGGGCAAAGCTACTCCACAGATACTGAGGTGATGTATGAAAATAAATCTAAGCCTGCATTTCACTACCATGTACGAGCAAAAACATTGAATCTGATATTGTCAGTTCCGATTATGCATAGGAGAGAAGCTCTCTTTCTCTGGGTTACTCGCTTGCTTTCTGTCATACATATATACAGGGAGGAAAATAAGTATTTGAACACCCTGTGATTTTGCAAGTTCTCCCACTTAGAAATCATGGAGGGGTCTGAAATTTTCATCTTAGGTGCATGTCCACTGTGAGAGACATAATCTAAAAAAATAAAAAATAAAAAATCCGGAAATCACAATGTATGATTTTTTAAAAATAATTTAATTGTATGTTACTGCTGCAAATAAGTATTTGAACACCTGTGAAAATCAGTGTTAATATTTGGTACAGTAGCCTTTGTTTGCAATTACAGCTAGGTCTAACGTTTCTTGTAGTTTCTCACCAGGTTTGCACACACAGCAGCAGGGATTTTGGTCCACTCCTCCATACAGATCTCTCTAGATCTTTCAGGTTTGGAGTTTCAGCTCCCTCCAAAGATTTTCTATTGAGTTCAGGTCTGGAGACTGGCCAGGCCACTCCAGGACATTGAAATGCTTCTTACGGAGCCCCTCCATAGTTGCCGTGGCTGTGTGTTTGCGGTCATTGTCATGCTGGAAGACCCAGCCATGACCCATCTTCAATGCTCTTACAGAGGGAAGGAGGTTGTTTGCCAAAATCTCGCAATACATGACCCCATCCATCCTCCCTTCAATACGGTGCAGTCATCCTGTCCCCTTTGCAGAAGAGCACTCCCAGAGTATGATGTTTCCACCCCCATGCTTCACGGTTGGGATAGTTTTCTTGGGGTTGTTCTCATCCTCTGAACATAAGAGGAGTTGATTCCAAAAGCTCTATTCTGGTCTCATCTGGCCACATGACCTTCTTCCATGCCTCCTCTGGATCACCCAGATGGTCACTGGTGAACTTCAAACGGGCCTGGGCATGTGCTGGCTTGAGCAGGGGGACCTTGCTGCCCTTTGGGATTTTATACCATGACAGCATCTTGTGTTACTAATGTAATCTTTGTGACTGTGGTCCCAGCTCTCTTCAGGTCATTGACCAGGTCATCCTGTGTGGTTCTGAGCTTTCTCAGAATCATCCTTACCCCACAAAGTGAGATCTTGCATGGAATCCCAGACTGAGGGAGACTGACAGTCATCTTGTGTTTCTTCCACTTTCTAATAAATAATGATAACAGTTGTTGTCTTCTACCAAGCTCCTTGCCTGTTGTCCTGTAGTCCATCCCAGCCTTGTGCAGGTCTACAGTTTTGTCCCTGGTGTCCTTAGACAGCTCTTTGGTCTTGGCTATGGTGGACAGGTTGGAGTGTGATTGATTGCGTGTGTGAACAGGTGTCTTTTTATACAGCTAACAAGTTCAAACAGGTGCAATTAATACAGGTGAAGAGTGCAGAATAAGAGGGCTTCTTAAAGAAAAATTAACAGGTCTGTGTGAGCCAGAATTCTTGCTGGTTGGTTGGTGTTGAAATACTTATTTGCAGCAGTAACATACAAATAAATTATAAAAAAAAATCATACATTGTGATTTCTGGATTTTTTTTTTTTTTTTTTTAGATTATGTCTCTCACAGTGGGTGTGCACCTAAGATGAAAATTTCAGACCCCACGTGATTTCTAAGTGGGAGAACTTGCAAAATCGCAGGGTGTTCAAATACTTATTTTCCTCACTGTATGCATGCACATTACATCTATGTGTTCAAGTAACATATGGCACAGATTGTCATAAATGACAGTGTATGTATAGCAGCTATGTCACCCATTGATCACACACGAGACTCAGGTTCTTTTTACTGATGTTTACCTTGTGACTTGAACACCTTATAACACCGTAGAACTAAGAATACAGATAAAGAAAAACAGACAAAATATTAATTAACACATTTGTCAAAGAACACATTCACATCATCAACCAAGATTAAACAACCAAAGTGCAAAGAAAATGTAAATACACTAACCACTTTGCCTGCTTGCAACCAATGGGAGGGGTTAGCATGAATGCTCTTGAAGATACTTTTGTGTCAACATATATTTAGTGATTTAACCGCTTTACTTACTGTCTTGAAGAACACAATGCTTTTA
The DNA here is from genome assembly GCF_902500255.1 of Thalassophryne amazonica. Taxonomy (NCBI): domain Eukaryota; kingdom Metazoa; phylum Chordata; class Actinopteri; order Batrachoidiformes; family Batrachoididae; genus Thalassophryne; species Thalassophryne amazonica. The sequence continues at coordinate 85,624,951 of NC_047107.1, forward strand.
TGATAAACATCTGCCTGCTGCTGACAGAAAAAAAAAACGGGAGTTTGCCGCCAACATGTAAACCAACCAGGAAACAGGAAGTAGCAAGACCACAAGCTTAAATAAAGAAATTAGAGCGCTTCCCCCGACAGGTGGCCAAACGCTGTAATTGCACCAAAGAAACGATTTTAACTGTCATTCTTGCAAAGTGTATAGAAGCAGGGTAAAGGCCCAGTCACACGGCACTTAACAAAGAGTGACGAAGCCCTGACGAAACAAGAAATCTGGACTTTCGTTGACTGTCATTGACATCGTTTAACCTTCGCGCAGCCTCGTTCCTGCAGCTGGGGCTACATCAGGATTTTTAAACTGTTGAAAAATTTGAACGAAGGGCAACAAAAACCTCAATTCGTCTGTGTCTCGTTTTGCTGTCGTTCTTGACATTTTTTGTTTGTTTGTTTAGTTTTTCTCACGTTATTGTTTAATTTGACTTTGTTGGAGCAGCTGAACGTTTTCACACAGTGCAGAAGCCGGTTTCTGAGCGCTGAGGCTGCTGCTGCTGCTTCATGTACCGTTGGAAATTACAGGGCAAACTCAGCCTGCTTGCTTGGATTTTTTATTTTTTTTTATCTGTGTGTGTGTGGGGGGGACGGCTTCAATGGGCTCAGGCACCTTACATAGGCCAGAATTAATCTTTTGTATGGATGTAATTAATTGTTTTGCCACAAGCAACTGTTGAATTTGAAACAACAAAAAATTGTATAATTTCCGACGGTACTTGAATGCAGCAGCAGCAGGAGCTGTTGCGTGCACTTATTATTTTGTATTAAATATAACAATATGAGTGTAGGACTGATAATCCAGTCCTTCTGTACATGTGGCAACGGGTAGATGAATTAAAATGATGATATAAAGAGCTGTTCTGGAAGGCAGAATTCACGTTGTAGATCAGTGATCAGCTGCATGGTGGAATAACCGCACATGAGTCAATGCACGCGTTCACACACTGATCAGTTTACTACTCTCATATATTCAATCATCTTTACACTTATATTTATATTTATTCTCTCTTTTGACAGTTTTCTGTTATAAATCAATACATATGGCTTAGAGCATAATACAGTGATACAGCAGTGACCACGGCACACTTTTTTTTTAATTGGAGGAAGACGGCGCGCGCAGCGTGTCGACAGACAGTGTGGATTCTGATAATGATGGAGATGATCCCTCTTTTGTTCTGGACGAGGAACCAGAGCAGGTGGTCCACCGACGTGCACACAGATCTCCACAGATTCTGTTTGCAGTTTCTCCAGGACTCAGGTGCTATGAGCTTTGTCCCAGCGCCGAGCCCTGGAACTCAGAGATGCAGACACACACTGCTCCAGCTGTGGCTCCAGGCGCGTTTCGTCGAGATCGTGAGCTTTGGTTTTGTTAATTTCCTCTTTCGTCCCTTTTGCGCTCTTGCTTCGCAGACTGTTCGGTGATAAAAGCTCTTTCGTCCACCTTTTCTCAACTAATTGTGACTTTTTTTACTTTTTCCCTTCATTCAGGAATCGTCGTGTGCCATGTGACTGGGCCATAAACAAATAGCCTATTTAAACCTTGAAAGCATAAGAACCATGGTGCAATTTGTGTATATAAGGCATAGGTGTCAAACTGATTCCAGAAAGGGCCAAGAGGGTGCAGGTTTTCTTTGTAACCACCAACTCCAGCAGTTGATTTCACTGATGGAACTCTTCCCATCTGCTCAAAGTGATGTTCATCAGTGAAATCACCTGCTGGAGTTGGTGGTTACAAAGAAAACCTGCACCCTCTTGGCCCTTTCTGGAATCAGTTTGACACCTATGATATAAGGAAAGGAATTTACAAAATGATTTGGATTAATGGCTGCATTTACAGCAACATTATATGCCATCACATACACGACAAACTGACTTAAGAACGATCATTAAACAAATTAAAATCAAACACTTATGGAAAAATCAACACTTTGCCTTCCTGCTACACCTCAGGGAGCATTGGTGGCCCCTGTTTACTGGTAGTCTCTGACAGATTGTGCTAATCTGTTAACTCCCCAGAAATCCTTTCCTTCTTAACAGAGATGACAGGTGTCACCCATGTTGCTTTTATTATTCCCACGACCTGACCTTTACTAATGAAGAAGAAAAATCCAACTTTCCAGTCCAGCTTAGGACTCAATTTATGAACTGTTTCCATAGCAAAAAGGGCTTGGACCCTTCCTAAAACCCCATTCAAACTGGGGCTGGCAATCTGGCTTGCTTTCTGGATAGCGTTCAGACCTATTTTTCAAATCCGGCTCATTCTACACACACATCCAAACTCAATCTAGGTCAAGCTGAATTCAAACCATATGTGTGCGTGTGCATATCTGCACTTAGGCTGTGTTTATTGTCAGAAAAAAGTCTCAGTGGTCGTTATAGCAGTGGTCGTTATAGCAGAATTTATGCTCTCTGTAGTGGTAAACTGCAGGTGATGACATGAGTCGCTGTCATTTTTCATGGATAATGTGCATAATTTACTTAATTGAAAGATACTAAATACTTTAATGTTTGAAAATGGATTATTTAAGTGCAGAGAGTTGCCTGGCTTTAAACAGATAAACATAAGTAAGTTGTTGTCCATGTCGTTATCATTGAAAAATGACGGGACCTCACATCATCACCTACAGTTTGCTGCTACAGATGTCAGAAATTCTGCTGTAACGACCACCGTAACGGGTTTTTGATGCTTACATCTGAGTGTGTGTTTGTGTGTGTGTGGAGACAGCACTGCAGAGAAAGAAGGTTGTTTGCTTTACTGAGTAGCAGTAGAGAAGACACTTCCACACAGAAGTAATGTGGAAGTTTGACGCCATGATCCCCGAGCTATCTGGATTCTAGCTACATTTGCATTCAGACCTTGGGGAATCCCACTCAAATCTGGCTCAATCCACTTGATGGAAACAAAATGGCTTAAATCTGATTTACGCGTATTCACGGTACTTCACTTTTTCCACATTTTGTTATAGTACAGCCTTATTCCAAAGTGGAGTAAATTATTTTTCCCCTCAAAATTCTACTCACAACACCCCAGAATGACAACATGAACATTTTTTTTTGTTTTGAAATTTTTGCAAATTTATTAAAAAGCAAAAAAAAAACAAAAAAAAAAACGAAGTAATCACCTCTACATAATTATTCATACTTATGCTGTGAACGGAGCCTCCTCTTGTTCCCCCGCGAGCCGCTTTGCACTGCAAGTTAAAAGACTTGCAGCGCCTCATCTGCTCCTAATGTGTGTCTGCATGCGACGAAATTCCCATGATTCACAAAACAATAAAATAACGTGGAAATTAGGGCTGCAGCTATCGATTATTTTAGCAATAGAGTATTCTATTGATTATTCTGGCGATTAATCAAGTAATTGGATAAAAAGTACTTTTGCAATATCAAACAACATCAATAGTTCAGGGCTCTCACTAAGCAATGGCACAGTGTCACTGCGCCAAAGTCTTGAAATCTTGCTGAAATGGCGATGGGATGTGGCTTTCTATTTTTTGTTTTTTCCCCCAACTTGTAAAATTTAACCTTTTTTACATTTTTTGAAAGGTTGATGGACTGGGTCCCTGTGTCAATTTTTTTTTTTTTATCCCTTTCTCTGATTCAACAGATGCATTTCAGCTGGAAGTTGAACATGCAAGCCTCACAGTCAGTTTTTTTTATTTAAGTTACAGTGCTTGTGAAGCGTTGTGTGTTGCCCAAAAGTGAAAATTAAAAAGCGAAACACTCAGTGTGAGTCTGAGCAAAACACAGAAGAAAGAGTGGACTTTTCCTGAAAGGATCTTTCAGAAACTGTCAGTGTGGCCAGGGACGGAGCTGTGACTTGCCCGGTGTGAGGGGAAATGCTGAGAGCCTCTCACACCGGGCAGAGAGAGACAGCAGCCGGCTGCTGGGTCAATAGTCACTCCCCATGTGGAGTGGACCTTGTGTTTTTTTTTTAAATACACAAACACACTGCTTTGCTTTAAACGCACAGTCAGTCTATTTCATATGATCTGCCTGGAGTGTCTTTCTTTTAAAAGGCTTTATTTTACTCTGTGTGTCGCGTTAGAAAGCTGTAGCTTTTGGTGCTAAATGGATTAGCATTTACACGGCATATGCGCATGCTCTAGTCTTCTGTTTTTTTCTGGGGACATTACAGCGCCACACCATCGCCTCAAACTCTGTCATAATTGTGTTATAAACCAGTCACCATTTGTTTTATTATACATCTGTGTAATTAATAAAATTATCTTCACTGACAATCCGTTTGCACGCATGTGAAAAAAAAAACAAAAAAACACAGGCTTTCCTTGCTTTCTCCCCTCAAACTCTGTGATAATTGTGTTATAAACCAGGCACCATTTGTTTTATTATACATTTGTGTAATTAATAAACAAAAAACAAAAAAAACACCAGCTGCTGCTGCACTTCCTCGCTTTCTCCCCCTCAGACCCTGTCATAATTGTGTTAAATGAAAGACAAAAGGGACATAAGTCCTGCTCACAGGCTGATTGCCAGAGACAGGACATGTCCACGTTAAGTATAAACTCCAGACAGACATCTCCACGTCACTACATATCCACAACGCGTCCTTCCATAGGGATTACATGGCAACCTGTCGCCTCCGCTGCATATATCCGGATCCAAAAGCCAGAAATCCAGCTTAGGCGGGAATAATGAGAAGTGACAAAATTTCATGAAAAAAGAAAGGATAACCAGTACTTTGGTTGTGTAAATTGCAAGAATTACATCTGCAGAAAGTGCACATTCTGTCTGGAGAACACTGAAAATGTTGAATATTGAAAATCTGAGAAAATGGAGCAAGTTAAATGTAAAAAAGTGTTAACTAAATTGTTAACTTTAACTAAATAGTTTTTAAATGTAGTGCTGGAATTAAAAATGTGTATCTCATCAAAATATTTATATAATCTAAAATAAAGTTGTTACTGGTTTAATGTGTTTTTTTTTTTTTTTTTTTTTTTTTTTTTACAGTTTTGAGTAGACTAACACAGTATGGGTCAAAATGACCTGCAACAAAATCATTGATTTTTTTTTAACATAATACAAGGGTTAACAAATATAGTATAGCTTTTTATAAAGCTTTTCTGTATAAACAATGATTCAAAAAAAGTTGGGTCACTCGTTTGGCTCACACCAGCTCCATTTTTTGATGAACTTTAAATCATCCCTTGAAGCAGAACAACGTTTATAGTGGGGCAGCATAGCAAAACAATTGTTCATTTTGTGATAAAAGCATGGAATTTGGCAGACATATTCTAAATTAACTAATGCTTATTTTCAGATATGGAGCTGACCTCTGAGCTACAGGGTTCAATAAAGATTTACACAGGGGTCAAAATTTAAAAATGCTACAATCATGTTGAAAACTATACTACATTATTTGTTTGATCATAACAATTCCAAAAAGGTTGGACTATCTATGACTGAATGTTCTGGAGTTATGGTGTAAAAATAGCAAAAATAGTGACAAAGATCAGTTTCAGTTTGTACTGGGCCAAAAGTTAAAGTTGCTCCAGTTTTGATAAAACGTGATGCAAATTATTGGTTGAAATAAAAGGATTAATCATTGGAGTAGTTTTGACTGTGTTGAATGCTTGGACTCCAAAGTAAAGGTTAAACAAGGTCAACTTCCATTGGATTCTATGATGTATGACCAGTGGTGGGCACAGTTCAGCTAATCCGATAGCAGATTATCGAAGCTAATGTTTTTGCTATCGGGTTAGCTTTTCAGATAAGTTTTAAAACCATCATTGGACCAATTATCTTCCAATAAATTTAGTTCCGATAACATTTTTTTGCTGGTAAAGTTTAATGTTCAGAAAAGTTTGTAAACCCTAAAATCAAACAGTTTAGTCCATTTGTTGTGTTTTTAGCAGACTGGCTGCCTGCCGCTTGCTGATGATGTCATCATTAAGCGCAAAATTTGATTGGCCGCTCGATGCAGGGAGCATTGTGGGTAGTGTAGTTCAGGTTCACTTTGGACGTTACAGTGACTTGTCCACTCGACAGAAAAACAAAACAGACTAATTTTAACATTATTTTATTTCTTTGTGGCTGTAATTTAATCGCCAAGACTCAGTGTGGGAGAGGAGCTCTCACGGCGCAGCTGTGTGTAAAGTGGGAAGGACTTTTCTTCACGTTTAGACACTGTTTTGGATTTTAAAAAAGGACGCTTTATGTGGATTATTTATTCTGATGAATCCCACTGAAACTAACAGGTAAGAATTTATTTACTACGTGTATTTTATTCTGCCAATCCATGCATTAATGGATGTATTTCAGTTGTTTAAGCCACAGGGTTCAAAACGTGAAAAAAGCGGCAGCTTTTAGCTCGTAAATGACGGTGTACCTAATACTGAGATAAACTGTGACTTCTAATACTGTGTTTTACTACTTTTGAAAGATGACAGTGTTTGGGGTTTTATTTTTTTATTTATTCATTTTTCATGTGTTCTTTGTGTTTGTGATCTTTGAATTTACCCAGCAGTCCCTGCAGCGCTTAAAGTGAAACTGGTTTATCAGATGCCGACAGTGTACGAGGGCTGTCCATAAAGTATAGGTCCTTTTTATTTTTTTCAAAAACTATATGGATTTCATTCATATGTTTTTACGTCAGACATGCTTGAACCCTCGTGCGCATGCGTGAGTTTTTCCACGCCTGTCGGTGACATCATTCGCCTGTGAGCACTCCTTGTGGGAGGAGTCGTCCAGCCCCTCGTCGGAATTCCTTTGTCTGAGAAGTTGCTGAGAGACTGGCGCTTTGTTTGATCAAAATTTTTTTCTAAACCTGTGAGACACATCGAAGTGGACACGGTTAGAAAAATTAAGCTGGTTTTCGGTGAAAATTTTAACGGCTGATGAGAGATTTTGAGGTGATACTGTCGCTTTAAGGACTTCCCACGGAGCGAGATGTGCAGCACTCCGAGGCGCCGTTGTCAGCCTGTTTCAAGCTGAAAACCTCCACATTTCAGGCTCTATTGATCCAGGACGTCGTGAGACAACAGAGAAGTTTCAGAAGAAGTCGGTTTCAGCATTTTATCCGGATATTCCACTGTTAAAGGAGATTTTTTTTTAATGAAAGACGTTGGAAGCCTTAAGGACAAGTTGGAACATGTCCAGCTGTTAAACAATTTCTCATATACTCGCTCCACTGAAAGCCATCAAAAGCCGCCTGGATTTTACAAATGGTTATCAACACGGAGGTGTTTTTCCTGTGCCACCGCACCGGCTGCGTCCCGACGCGTGGACCCGTCCGCACATCTTTCATTAAAAAAATCTCCTTTAACAGTGGAATATCTGGATGAAATGCTGAAACTGACTTCTTCTGAAACTTCTCTGTTCTCTCACGATGTCCTGGATCAATAGAGCCTGAAATGTGGAGGTTTTCAGCTTGAAACAGGCTGACGATGGCGCCTGAGAGCGCTGCAAGACGTCTCGCTCCGTGGGAAGTCCTTAAAGCGACAGTATCACCTCAAAATCTCTCATCAGCCGTTAAAATTTTCACCGAAAACCAGCTTAATTTTTCAACCCGTGTCCACTTCGATGTGTCTCACAGGTTTAGAAAAAATTTTGATCAAACAAAGCACCAGTCTCTCAGCAACTTCTCAGACAAAGGAATTCCGACGAAGGGCTGGACGACTCCTCCCACAAGGAGTGCTCACAGGCGAATAACGTCACTGACAGGCGTGGAAAAACTCACGCATGCGCACGAGGGTTCAAGCATGTCTGACGTAAAAACATATGAATGAAATCCATATAGGTTTTGAAAAAAATAAAAAGGACCTATACTTTATGGACAGCCCTCGTAATCTGAGGTTGCCGCGTCTAAATCAATACTAATAGTTATTGGTTTTCTGTAATAAAGATACATTTTTTTTTGCAGTTTATCGGTTTATTGTCATAAAAGATAACTTTCCAGTTATCTGATTAATGGTTATTGAAACTTTTTGGTTAGCTGTGCCCACCAATGCGTATGACATATGTTACCCCGTAACATGATAACTGAGCATGAAAGATGGTGCAAGCTATTTCTTTTTAAAAAGCTATTAACCAATATTTTGCATCTTTTTTTTTCTTTTTTTTTTTTCTTTTTTTTTTTTTACCAAAACTGGAGCAACTTTCAATTTTGACCCCTGTATAAACTGAAACTGACCTATGTCACCATTTTTGCTGTTTGTGTGGTGGCTCGGATTTACAGAGGATATATTTAGAGGAGACAACAAGCGTCACCACAAAACTCTTAATGTTTTTCAGAGTCTGCCAGATTTTGGAACCTAACGTCTGCCGTAGGGCTGCAGTTATAGAATATTTTTGAAATTGAGTATTCTAGCAATTATTTAATTGATTAATTCAGTAATCGGAAAAAGTACTTCTGCATTTTTAAACAACATCATACCGGAAATATACCGGTTCTTTGTTTAATAAGAGTGGTGAAATACGAGTGTTCTTTGTTTAATAACGTGATTTTTCATTGGTCTAGCTCAATGTGATAACCAGTCATTGAACGTGTTTTAATGTTGCTCGATCTGTATCAGGACAAAAATCTTTTCTTAGCATTTTGCAGGCGTCTGTTAGACAAAGCGATCACATTGAAGAAAGAGATTATTTAGTGGATACGATTTTGACCAGTGCAGCCGATTGCTGTAAGTAGTATTTTATGCTTTTTTTGTACAGTGAGGAAAATAAGGATTTGAACACCCTGCAATTTTGCAAGTTCTCCCACTTAGAAATCATGGAGGAGTCTGAAATTTTCATCTTGGGTGCATGTCCACTGTGAGAGACATAATAAAAAAAAATCTGGAAATCACAGTGTATGATTTTTAATAATTTATTTGCATGTTACTGCTGCAAATAAGTATTTCAACACCTGCCAATCAGCAAAAATTCTGGCCCTCAAAGACCTGTAATTCCGCCTCTAAAAAGTCCACCTCCACTCCACTTATTATTCCAAATTAGAAGCACCTATTTGAGGTGCATAAAGACACCTGTCCACCCCACACAATCAGTAAGACTCCAACTACTAACATGGCTAAGACCAAAGAGCTATCCAAAGACACCAGAGACAAAATTGTAGACCTCCACAAGGCTGTAAAGGGCTACGGGGCAATTGCCAAGCAGCTTGGTGAAAAAAGATCAACTGTTGGAGCAATTATTAGAAAATGGAAGAAGCTAAACATGACTGTCAATCTCCCTCGGACTGGGGCTCCATGCAAGATCCCAAATGATACGCCACGAAAGGTGAGGAATCAGCCCAGAACTGCACAGGAGGAGCTGGTCAATGACCTGTGGAGAGCTGGCACCACTGTTTCCAAGGTTACTGTGGGTAATACACTAAGATGTCATGGGTTAAAATCATGCATGGCATGGAAGGTTCCCCTGCTTAAATCAGGACACATCCAGGCCCATCTTAAGTTTGCCCATGACCATTTGGATGATCCAGAGGAGTCATGGGAGAAAGTTATGTGGTCAGATGAGACCAAAAAAGAACTATTTGGTCTTAATTCCACTTGCCGTGTTTGGAGGAAAAAGAATGCTGAGTACCATCCCAAAAACACCGTCCCTACTGTGAAGCATGGGGGGTGGAAGCACCATGCTTTGGGAGTGTTATAATATAGTAATATAACTGTTTCTCAGAGCTCTTTGAATCGAAAATCGATTCTGAATCAAATCGTCACCCCAAGAATCGGAATCGAATTGAATCGTGAGTTGTACGATTCACATCCCTAGTGTCCTCCACAGCTGCTTTAGACACACGTTCACACTGGACTTCACACTAGAAAAAAAAAATCGTCCGAAAACAGCTCGACCTCCGCCGTGTTTGCAAGTGATTTGTGCTTGAATCAGAAGGTCCCAATATGGCCGCAGCTGAAGACTGAAACAGAGCGCAGGCTTCAGACAGCTGTTGTTTATCCTTCACCTGTGCACCTATCATCAAATTTTATTGTTCAGGAATTTTTAAAGTATCAACATTTCATCATTTTTAGTGATTATTTGTGCACATTTTTTGGTGTCACCTACACTTTAATGTATGAACTTGCACTCTGTTGCTGTAACTGAGTCATATTGTGCAGAATCAGATTTTATTGACCTTTTGCAGTGTTGTTGTGAAATGCTGTTTACTTTGCTGTTGGGCTTCAAAGTTCCCCAATTCTGTGTCTTTACATGTCGAGGTTTCAGGAAAAGTTCACTGTGAAAACAGTTGGTGATTGTCAGGGAAGTCCATATGTAGTCTGCTGGTTCTTCTGTGAGACCTGCCCACTAAGTGCAAGTTTCCCTTCACTTAGGAAAGGGGTGTGACCACCAGTAGCTCCTGGCTGTGAAAAATGTGTGTAAGCTCATTTCAGTGTGCTTTATTGCTGTTGTAATAGTATTTTCATGGTATGACTACCAGTAGTAACAACAGCAGCTCCTGGTCATTTGAATTGACAGGAACAGGAACAAGTTGTATCTTGCAGAGAATATTTTTCTTTTTTTAAGGGCAGCATCACCTTAATGTTTATTTTGCACTGGATTCAAATTGAACATAAGATGTATTATAAGACATACACGTCCTGTGAGCTTCACCCACATGGGCTACAGTTCCTTGCACTTGTAAGACAACAACAAAAGTACGAGGTCTGTCCATAAAGTAACGGTCCTTTTTATTTTTTTCAAAAACTATATGGATTTGATTCATATGTTTTTACGTCAGATATGTTTGAACCTTTGTGTGTAACCTCATTTCAGTGTGCTTTGTTTCTGTTGTAATAGTACTTTCATGGTATGACTACCAGTAGTAACAACAGGTGTAATACCTGAGACTAGTTCCAATTTTCCAAACAAAAATACATTGTGGTAAAATTGTGAATGTCCTGTAATTGGTTGAGAAGTCCAAATCATCCACACATTTGATGTCACATTGTAAATGAACCAAATGGAGCCATTGTACAATTTGACTCAGACTGACAGACCACCACTTATTTCATTTATATAGCGCCGAATCACAGCAAAGTTGCCTCAAGGTACTTCACATAAGTAAGGTCTAACCTTGCCAATCCCCAGAGCAAGCAGACGGAATAGTTGTAGGGTTTAATTAGGTCAGCTAAATAGGGAGGTGCCAGTCTGTGAACAATTTTATAGGTTGGTAGCAGAACTTTAAAATCTGATCTCACAGGGACAGGAAGCGAATGAAAATGGGTGTAATGTGGCCAAACTTTCTGCTTCCTGTCAAAAGTCTGGCTGCAAAATTTTGAAACAATTGGAGACCCCTATTGCTGGACTGTGCAAACCAGAAAATAGAACATTGCAGTTGTCCAATCTAGAAGAGACAAATGCATGAATCAGGGTCTCAGCATCAGCCATAGACAGGACAGGATAAATCTTTGCTATATTTCACAGGTGGAAGAAAGTAGTCCTCGTAATATCTGTAATGTGGAGATCAAAGGACAACGTAGGATCAAAAATTACCCCAAGGTTCTTCACTTTGTCAGTGTGATGTATGACACATGAGCCTAGGCTAAACATTAGCTGGTCAAATTGATGCTGATGTCTCGCTGCACCAATAACCATAATTTCAGTCTTATCAGAGTTTAAAAGTAGGAAATTGCTAGACATCCAGCTTCTCACTAATGCAAGGCAATCTTCTAAGGATTTCATGTGGATGAGATTACCAGTAGTTATCGGCATGTATAACTGGGTGTCATCACCATAGCAATGAATGGTAATCCCAAAACGCTGCAATATGTGCCCAAGGGGAGCTATATAAAGGGACAAAAGCAAGGGGCCTAAGACCGACCCCTGTGGATCCCCAGATTTCATGTCACTAAGGTTAGAGGTCGTGTTATTGTACAAAACACAGTGAGAACGACTGGTCAGGTATGATGTCAACCATGCAAGGGTATTCCCAGTTATCTTAAAATTATTTTCCAGCCTATCGAGTAGAATCTGATGATCCACGGTGTCAAACGTAGCACTAAGATCTAACAGCACCAGAACTGTAGTGGTGTCCGAATCCATTGTAAGCAGACGATCATTCACTACTTTAGTGAGAGCTGTCTCTGTGGAATGATAGTTTTTTTTAATGCAGTGGCTCAAAAAGACTATTCTCAGTAAGATAGTCCACGAGCTGCAATGAAACCACCTTTTCCAGAAATTTAGAGCAAAATGATAATTTGATATTGGCCTATAGTTTTTTAATATACTAGGATCAAGATTAGATATCTTAAGTAATCGTTTAACCCTCTGAGGTTGACGCCGTCGGCGACGGCTAAGACCAAGCTTTACTAAATTATAGCTTTTGAATGATATGAGATAGAAACTTGCTCTTTTTTTTCCGCTAATCCGCTAATGAAAACGTTAGCTTTGATTATTAGCGGAACCACTGTTTAATGCCTGATGCCCTTCTTTATGCAATGCCAGTTGCACAAGGAGATTGGAGCACAGGTTGTCTTTGAAGCCTAGACTTTCTTACTGAGACGCAAGAATGCCAACCACATAGCCACTATGTTGCCAGGAACACAAGCCAGACCAAACAGCCAATAGTTCATGGGTTAAAGCAATAAATTTTCATCTGACTGAATTTTTTTCCTGGCAAAAATCAATGCCAGCAATTCCCTAAAATGTGGCGTAGTGGGGGCACACGCTCTTTTTTTCCTCAATAAATACAATAAACACATTATACAGTATACAAATGTATTCTAAATAGCCTCTAAGGAGAGACAGACAAAGAATAAAAAGAATGCAAAACTTGAACATAAAGGTACATAAAAGGGTGGTGGGGGTAAGGGGGGTAGTCTTGATTCTGAGGGGTCTGGGGGTGACCCCACCTCTGAACATTTGTTAAAGACCAAGTCAAATTTTGTGTATTCTGGTGACTTTTAACAGGTATGAAGCCCTCTGGAAAAAAATAAAACTCACTTCAATCCATGAAGTAAAAACACAGTATTAATTATGGGTCTGCGGGATCTCCCCCCCCAAATTTTTTTTAAAAGAGCAAGTCAAATTTTGTATATTCTGGTGAATTTTAATGGGAATGAAGCCCTCTGAAACAAAGAAAACTTAGTTCAAACTATGGGGGTCTGGGGGCTCTCCCACAGAATTTTTTTTTTAAAAGAGCAAGTCAAATTTTGTACATTCTGGTGAATTTTAATGAGTTTGAAGTTCCATGAAACAAATAGACGTCACTTCAAAGTGTGAAGTAAAAACACACTTGATTATGGGGGTCTGGGGGTGCTCCCCCAGACATTTTTTTAAAGGAGCAAGTCAAATTTTGTATATTCTGGTGAATTTTAATGGGTATGAAGCCCTCTGAAACAAAGAAAACTCACTTCAAACTGTCAAGTAAAAATTCTTTGTCTTCTGTAGTATTTTGATCTGTTCTAATCTGGTGAATGCACCAAATGAGTGCTGTCTTGCTGGCTGTACAGTCAATAAAATACAAAATTTGGGCCTAAAGCAACTGAAAACATTGTTCTGCTGTGCACAAAGTAACACTGTCACCACTTTTGCGCATGCACACTGAGAAACTCAAAACTGGCGTATTCACATTTAATTGGTAAAATCCTCTCACTCCTAAAACAAACTAGGGCTGCAACTAACGATTATTTTAGTAATCGATTAATCTTTTTTGTTGTTTGTTTGTTTTTTTTTTACTTACATGTGAGTTTTGCCATTATTTCTTGAAGTGAGTTATTTTTAAAAGTCCTTTATCACGCAACATCCATGTTTGAGCTTGTAATAAAGTTATGATGTTATTTCAGAACGTCAGTAGCGACTCACTGATTATTGCTTCGTTTCTGCTTAAGACGGCCTTGTTTCTGCTTAAAACTGACTTTAGAATGATTTAAGACATTTTACTTTGTCATCTGATGGTTAATAATCACATTATTCCATTTGATCGCTTTGGGTGTAGAGAGTCCGACTCAGATGTGCTGCTGTGGTCCAAAATGACACATGTGCAGTGAAGGCAGGGTGGACCAGTTTTTAGGGAGGACCGTTCGGTCAGCAAAACCAGTTTGCTTTCACACAGAAGTACGAGGTATCTTATAAAACTAACCAGCAGTTTTATAAAAAAAAAAAAAAAAAAACTATATGGATTTGATTGACATGCGATTACACCAATCATGCTTGAACCCTCGTGCGCATGCGTGAGTTTTTTCACGCGTCGGTGACGTCATTTCCCTGTGGGCAGACCTTGAGTGAGATGTGGTCCCGCCCTCTCGGCTGAATTCCTTTGTTTCACACGCTGCTCGAGACGGCGCGCGTTGCTTTATCAAACTTTTTTCTGGACCTGTGAGGAATATCCGAGTGGACACTATTTGAGAAATTCTTTCATTGCAAAATGTCCGTTAACAATGGAAAGTCCGAATAAACTCCTCATGCTGACTTCTTCTGAAAGTTCTCTGTTCTCTGACGACTTAATGGGTCAACAGAGCCTGAAATGTGGAAGTTTTCAACTTGAAACGGCGAGACGCTGCCGCCTCGAAGCGCAGATCGCCGTCAGGCGCCGTAGGCCGTCCTTACGGCGACACTACCAGACCAAAATCTCTCATCAGCCGTTAAAATTTTTACCGTAAACCAGCTGAATTTATCAAATGGTGTCCACTCAGTTGTGCCTTACAGTTTTGAAAAAAGTTTGAGCCATTCCTAAACAATAAAAAAATCGACGAGAGGGTGGGCGACTCCTCACTCAAAGACTCCCCACAGGCGAATGACGTAACCGACAGGCATGAAAAAACTCTCGCATGCCCACGAGGGTTCAAGCATGTCTGATGTAATCACACGTGATTCAAATCCATATGGTTTTTGAAAAAAATAACAAGGTCGGATACTTTTCTAATAGACCTTGTATTTGTAAACAGACCAAAACTTGTATTTACTCCATTTTGGAATAAGGCTGTAACATAACAAAATGTGGAAAAAGTGAAGCCCCATGAATACTTTCGGGATGCACTGTATGTGTGTGTGGGATGTCAAACCATATTCTTGAAAATGTTTTGTAGTCGCGCCGTTTTTGTAGCATTCATCTATGTATATGAAAGAAAGAAACTTTCTTTTCAAATTATTCTGTATTCTTGAAACAATCCTATTTTTTCTTTCTTTCTTTATTGATTTATTTTAAAAATTTAAATGTGCACACTGTAAATCTGGATAAATCTCTTATCTGATTTAGTTCTGGAAGTCTCATGTTTTTCCTAATGAAGGAGCAAAATGTGACATTGATGAAATGGCAACAAACACTACATTTATAAACTAGAGGACTGTGCTCTTAAAGCACAAACCTCTGCCAGCACTAATTTCCAATTCCACAAATTTTTACCTTGTAAAGAATTTTCAAGGTCAAAGTTCTATTAGAAGTGGCTTTTCATAAGCTAAATTAGATGTGATCAAATGTTAGGAGCATGTTTTTAGTTCATGCACTTGAATCAAAGTTTTGTGCGTGCGTGCGTGTGTGTGTGTGGTGTTGCCAGGGTTTTTTTCCCCCAACTTTTCAGTGTCTGAATTTTGTTTCAGATCATTTTCACAGAACATTGGTTATCTCTGCTATGTACAATTTGTCACTGCTTTTTGGCACTTGGTTTCCGACTGATGTGGAAGACAGACAAACAGGCATGAAATTGGAACCTCCATTCAATTTTGGTGGTGTTGGTAAATCCATAACAGAAAAATGAGTGATTTGATTAAATATAATGCAAAATGTACACCAAATGGGCTTTGCAATATTAAATTCAAAT
Organism: Thalassophryne amazonica; assembly: GCF_902500255.1. Classification (NCBI taxonomy): domain Eukaryota; kingdom Metazoa; phylum Chordata; class Actinopteri; order Batrachoidiformes; family Batrachoididae; genus Thalassophryne; species Thalassophryne amazonica. Next base: position 85,640,702 of record NC_047107.1, read on the forward strand.
GTCCACAATCCAGATCAGATCTGGATCAAACTTTGTCAGATGATACTGAGTGCCAGTCTGCACCTCACTTTCAAATATGAGTGTGATTGGGGCATGTTTGATTAAATTATAATGTAAAATATAAATTAAATGGTGTTTTCAATATTAAATTTAAATGGCCAGAAAATCTATAATCTGAATCAGATCTGGATTAAAGTTTGTCAGCCAGTAAAGGATACCATCCTACATAACGCTCTCAAATATGAAAGAAATTTGACATTTTTTGGTAGTTATGATTTTTTTTTTTTTTTTCCGTTCAGTGTTATTAAAGGATCGCGTTTTTTTTCCAAAACTTTTCTGGACTTTGACCTTTGGCCTTGAAAATGGAATCAGTTCTTGCCTATCAGGATGTGAATCCTCTAAAAAATTTCATAACAGTATATGAAAAATTGTGGGTTACAGACTGTTCACATGCAAACAGGTGAAAATATAACCTCCGCCCAACTTTGCTCAGTCTGTCTAAATATGCTACTACTTGTTCACTGTAATTAGATGGCTTTTAGTAGGACATAGTATTTCAACCTCATTTGCTCTTTTCTCTTCTCAGGTGTGAGCTGTGATGCATGTTTAAAAGGCAACTTCAGAGGCCGACGATACAAATGTTTAATATGCTACGACTATGACTTATGTGCTTCATGCTATGAGAGCGGTGCAACCACAACGAGACACACCACAGAGCATCCCATGCAATGTATATTAACTCGAGTTGACTTTGGTAAGTAGCCACACATCATTACCAACTCTCTTGTCTAGTTCAAACTAATCTAGAAATTAGTTAGGGAGACAGGTTTTATGCCCTGATCCAAGTCATTTAATCATGAGTATCTGCCGATGCAAAGTTCTGATCCCATACTTGTATTTTAGATATTTAGATATTGCGCTTGCACAGAGCAGAATGCAAGCGCATTAAAGGCAGTCCATTGCATATGCTTGTGCTGCTGCTTCTCCCCCCCCCCCCCCCCCAATGACAAAGACTATTCTGTAGGGCGTCAGGCGAGGTACACTTTGGGCATGATGCCAGTCTGTCACATATAGACCAGTGTTTTTCAACCTTTTTTGAGTCGCGGCACCCTTTTTATATTTACAAAATCCTGCGGCACACCACCAACTAAAATAATATTATAATGCTATTACCTCTGGTTTTGCGCAAAACCCAATTATCGCAATAGAAAATCAATACAGAAAACATCGCATTTCGAAAATCCTCAAGCATTTTGCGCTCTGATCTCAAGTAGGGCTGTCACGATTAGAAATTTCTGGAGACGATTAATTGTCAGACAAATAATTGCGATTGACGAATATATTGTCTATTTTTTTTATTTTTTTTCCCCCTTCTTTATATTCTACTATTGTAGTATAATTACACAACTCTGGAAGAACGTTTGGTTTCTGTGAGTGGAGAAACTGGGAATGGTGCAACATTTTTATTTTTATCTTCATTTTACATACAGTCCCAACTTTTTCTGATTTGTGGTTGTTTCTGTTGCATTTCTGAAATTGTTTCTCCTCATCAGTCACGTTTTGTGCTTAAACACTGCATTAAGCTCAAGATTGAACAAATAAATACCTTTGGAAAATAACAGCTGTTAAAGTTCAGAGTTCTCACCTGCTTTTTGTGATCTGTGCGTCTGAACATTTTTTTTGTGTGTGTGTATCTCAGTTCATTCATATATTCTCATTTTTTAAATATGTTTTTAAAGATATTTGACCGTTTATTTCATCTCATGATCTCATAAATTCAGCATACGACGCGCACATGGTGTGAACAGGACGGTAACGGCAGAATCACACCTTTAGAGAAAGTTCAGAGAGAAGTAAAAGCTTCACGTTTTCATTTTGTTAACATGTTCACTCCATTTAAAATCCTCTCTCTGCTCCGCGCTCGCTGCGCACTGAACGTGTCGCGCCTGCATTCAGGAATCTCCCTCACCCACCCCCTCCCTCGCAGTCTGCAGCCTGTTAACTCCGCGCGCGTGCACACAGGCACAGACACACACACCGACAGCTCCGCATTTTAGACGGCTTTTGAAGGAGACGGCACTGTTTTAATCGGCCGTCAGCCTCCTTGTTATTATCCCGCCTTAAGACGAGAGTGAGGCTGCAGCACAATGACGTCAGATTCTGAGTCGTTTTATGCTTTGTGGATAAAATAAATAATTCACGGTAATCGCGAATATGAAAAATAATCGCGAATATGAAAAATACCCACGGCACCCCTGACGATCAATCACGGCACCCCGGTTGAGAATCACTGATATAGACAGATGTCAGGGCCACATATACACAAACACATTCACACATGTACTCACACCTGTGGTCAATTTGGAACCACCAGTTCACCTAACCTGCCTGTGTTTGGAAGTGGGAGGAAGATGGAGTACCTGGAGGGAACCCATGCAAACACAGAAAGGACCAGGTGGGAAGTGATCCCATGATCTTCTTGCTGTGAGGTCTACAGACCATTCATGCTTGGTTTGTGCTCTGACATGCACTGCCAACTGTGGGACCTTATATGTAGACAGGTGTGTGCCTTTCCAAATCATGTCCAATCAACTGATTTTACCCCAGGTAAAATCTGACCTCTGTAATTGCAAACAAAGGTTTCTGTACCAAATATTAATATTAAGGTCTGTTTTTCTATTGTATCAAATAGTTATTTTATGTAATAAAATGCAAATTATTTAAAAATCATACAATATGATTTTCTGAATTTTTTTGGTTTGTTTTTGTTTTTACATTCTGTTTATTATTTAAAATATAACTGGAGAGGAAGGAATAACATAAAAGTGATGAGTAATAATTGATATCCAAAAGCCAATTTGCAAATGGTGCCATAATGTAATTTTATTGTATGTATTCACAGTCTACTATCAATTAGTAAATACTAGCTGTGAATGTTCAGTTAAAGCTTAAAAGAATAGATGCATTTATTATTTAAATATTTGACCAGTTTTTTTTTTTTTTTTTTTTTTTTTTTTTTTCCTGACTTTTTTTTCCCCCCTATGGTATAGAATTGGGTATCAAGCGTCATGTATGCACTTTTACTGGCATTGGTACAAGTACTAAAATTCTGGTATTGTGACATCCTTGCTGTGAAGTTCTTTAAGATATGACAGTTCTTGGCAAGTCAGAAAGTACACATATTGTATGTCAACATCCTTAAACATGCCTCCTTTTGCATGCTTCAGAAGGCATGCATTAAATAAAGTTGGCCACAGTTTGTGTCCTGTTATGTATCATTTGTATGGAATTCCAAAATTGGAAACAATATTTCAGCCCTGTCTCTACAATATCAGATAATGAGATTTTTGGTTGTACTATTGTCTAAATGAAGAACAAGTAAAATTCTGAAATGTAATGCAATTTTTTTTCTCCTTTTGGATGAGTACTCATAATGTGATCATTTGAATGATATTTCATGAATTGGTGACTTGAAACATGATGGTCTTCAACCTGCAACAGACTGAGAATGTTGTATTACAGTTTGTTACAGAAATTCCACAAACTACTGCTGAAAATGTAGCAGAAGTGTAAGCGACTAAACAGATTCTCAATTTTGGCACTTGTAGTTTCAGACAGATGCCTGTAACTGTCTCTTTCTAGTCACAGATGGCAACAAAGACTTGTGGTTTATTAGTGCGCTTATATGTTTTCTAATGAAGACCTGTGCATATGGACATCTTTATTTTAGGGTGAACCTGTACACAGATATAATTTCATATTGTTTCCTTAGGAGAATTGAAGCTTCATCGGGTTTCCTCTTTTTTTTTTTCAAATCAAATTTACTTTTTATGTCCACCAAGGACGTAATAAAATCAGTGGTATTTATTTATGTATTGGTCTGTCTGTCTGTTAGCAAGATGACGTCAAAAACTACTGGCACTATTGTTGCAGAGGTCATCAGCACAGGGATCTCTAGCAGCAGGCAACAGCAACCAGCAGGGTATTCTATCACCTTTGTAAAGGCTGGGGAGAAACCACGGCAGAGCCTAAGACCAACAGGAGGGCTGCTGGAAACAGCGCGGGACTGGCAGCTGAAGGTTGACCTTGGGAGACAGCTTAAATTCCCGGAAAACATTGCAGTGACCACACTCAGGCCGGACATAGTCTTGGTGTCAGAAACAACAAGGCAAGTGGTCCTGCTGGAGTTGACTGTTCCCTGGCAAGACCGGATGGAGGAGGCCTTTGAGAGGAAGAGGGCCAAGTATGAGGAGTTGGCAAGCGAATGCCGAAGCAGGGGATGAAGGACTCAATGCAACCCCATTGAGGTCAGCTGCAGAGGATTCGTTGTCCAGTCACTCATCAGAGCACTCAAGATGTTGGGAGTGAAGGGACTGCATTGCAGAAGAGCCATTAAAAACGTCACTGACACGGCAGAAAAGGCATCAAGATGGCTGTGGATCAAACGGGGTGATCCGTGGACCGTTAAGCTACTGAGACACAAGCCGGGGCCTGATCACCCCCAGCTGGGTCGATGACCCAATGACCCCAGGGTACATCACTGAAGATGTGTCTGAGTTGCACCAAAAGTGTTTGTGAAAACCAAACTATGTATTGGTCTGTCTGTCTGTCTAGCAAGATTACGTCAAAAACTACTGCATGGATTTTAACGAAATTTTCACCACAGATCGATATTAGTCCTAGGAAGATGATCCGGATTGGGATTCTGGATCAAGTTTCACTTTACATAGGCTTTGAAGGATTACTGTTAGCAGGATTACATAAAAACTACTCCACGGATTCTCACCAAATTTGCACCACCGATACATATTAGGCCATAGTACACTTCATTAAATTTTGCAGGTGATCTGGTTCCGGATAAATTTTCACTTTATATAGGGTTTGAATGATTATGTCAAAATTACTTTACAGATTCTCACCAATTTTGCACTACAGATACATATTAGGACATGGAGGACTCACTGAATTTTGGAGGTGATCCGGATTTGCGGACGTCTGGTTTTGTTTTGTTTTTGTTTTTTTGTAAGCCAGCTCCAAGTGAGTTCTCTATCTTGGCCATTTGCAGCCTTTTTTAATTGAGATTTATAGGCATATTAGACTGTGGAATTAATTTTCTATTGAGGACAAATTGTCACAGTCCAAAGATTTTGGTAGTCAATACCAGTGCCAATGAAAATCCACAGTACTTTATACTAGTTTGACATACTATAAATAGATTTGCTATGAAGTATAGTTTTTAAAATTTTATAAGTAGGCTGACTGTACATTATGTGATGTTAAATTGATCTATATAGCTATTATGTAATTTACTTGTTACAGTAAAAAACAATTGTGGAGCATTAGAATGTTTTGCAGTGAAATGGTATTTTTCTTGTAGAAATTATTGGATTTGATCTTTTAACCTGTAGAAAGTCGATGTATTTAGTCCAATATATGAGTATTTATTTATTTTGATGGGCTTTAAAGGTTTTTAAAATCAATACTGTTTATAATTTAAATATAATTTGCTAGTTATTTTAATAATGCCAGTCATTGCCTTTATAAATATAAAATAGTGTAATGCATATATTATTTAAAAGTAGTGACACAGAATTTAAGAATATTAATGAAGAGTGAACTTCAATCTAATTTTTTTATTTTTATACTTCAACACTTCAGTCCTCAGTCAAGGCAAAGAGGAGAAATGGTATTAACTTCAGCACTAAGGTTATGTACAAACAGGAAGACTTCTTTGTTAATGTTGGCACTAAACGTCTGCCTGTGTTGTGTTTTATTTTATTTTATTTTTTGTCTGTGGACACCAGCTTCCGGGTTAATTATGGAGCCATAGCAAGTCCTCATCTCTTTATGACCACACTTCTTGTCCTTTATCACACATGTGATAGACTCTGTTTTAGACAGTGTAACAAAGCATGTTGATGATGTATAAGTATGTCCATTTTATTTATATATTTTAATCTTTAATATAAGTAAAACTTAAGGGTGTTTAAACATGAAAAACAGTCATTGACCTCTCCATCTTGATTCCATCCCAGACCTGTACTACGGAGGAGAAGCGTTTTCAGTCGAACAGCCCCAGGCCTTTACATGTCCATACTGTGGCAGGATGGGCTACACAGAGATTTCCCTGCAGGAGCATGTGGCTGCTGAGCATACGGACACATCCACAGAAGTAGTAAGTACAATTTGTAACAGAATGTTTTCAGGTACATAGGCACAGGCGATTGGATCAAAGCTAGAATCCTCCCAGAAACAAGTTTTCGTTCCAGTAGCTTCAGTCTGTTTGAAAGTAATACTGGTTGTACATTAAAACACAAACATGTATAATTTGAAAAGTTCAACACATTTAAGCTGCACAAACGGGAGAAATTCTGGCGAGAAATCAGTGAGAATGGTGTGCATGCGCGGTGCCAGCATTCTGTTATATAAATATGTACACAATTATACACAATTATATAAATTACATTAGATATGCTAATTCATGCACTTTGATGTGTATTACCTCTCCGACTTGTGTTGAGAGCATCAGCAGAGACAGACTGGCTTCCTGAGTTATCGTTGAGATTAAACACAGCCTCACATGCACTGGCCATGACATAATTAATTATTTAATTGATTAGAACTAATAATATAACAATTACATGTATACGTTCAACTCAAACAAGCATGGGAATTTTGTTGATCCCATTTACATATTGCAAATTATTCTTGATAATCTAGTTAAAAAAAAAAAGTAATCTGGATCTTGTCTCGTATGTTTTTCCTGCTCGTTGTTAAGACGTGTTAGACTTATGTAGACTGTAGCTTACCACTTGGAACTTTTCATTTTAAAAAAATATCAACTTTTTACATAATACCCCCCAAAAAGTACATTACATGTCATAAATGTTATTGCAATTCACATCAATTTTTTTAAATTCCTGTTTTCCTTTTCTGCTGTTATAGCAGGCACCCAAAGCAAAAATAATAATCAGCGAGCTTTCGATGCTCTTCTTGTCTATAGGGCAGTTGTAGAGCACATAATTTAAAATAAGTTGTCTCAACGCACGTTGTCCATCCGATGCTACCCAGCCAGCTTCCATTACTCTTTACAAAGGGAATTTAAATTAATTGTGATGAGCACAATAATGATTAGATGGAGCTCACCAACAAACTCAGTCCACCTCAAAAAGACTGTAAACATGTCCTCTTATGCTGCGGAAGAACAATTTGCTTTGAATTTAAGAGAACCTGCAAACTAAAAAAGGATTGCTTTCAATGTCAGAATCGTTGGAAAAATAAAGAGATGTCATAATGTTCAGAAATTAAGAAAATGCAAAATATTTGTGCTTTTTATGTTCATTCATGTACCAGCATGAATCAATGAGCATCAATGTACAAGCATTATATCAAGCCAATTTTCAATTTATTTTCATTTACAGTAGTGTTCAGAATAATAGTAGTGCTATGTGACTAAAAAGATTGATCCAGGTTTGAGTATATTTCTTATTGTTACATGGGAAACAAGGTACCAGTAGATTCAGGAGATTCTCACAAATCCAACAAGACCAAGCATTCATGATATACACACTTTTAAGGCTATGAAATTGGGCTATTAGTAAAAACAAATTAGAAAAGGGGTTGTTCACAATAATAGTAGCATCTGCTGTTGACGCTACAAACTCAAAACTATTATGTTCAAACTGCTTTTTTAGCAATCCTGTGAATCACTAAACTAGTATTTAGTTGTATAACCACAGTTTTTCATGATTTCTTCACATCTGCAAGGCATGGAGTCATCCAACTTGTGGCACCTTTCACCTGTTATTCCCCTCCAAGATTCTTTAACAACATTCCACAATTCATTCACATTTCTTGGTTTTGCTTCAGAAACAGCTTTTTTGATGTCACCCCACAAGATCTCAATTGGATTTAGGTCCGGGGGCAGGCCACTCCAAAACATTAATTTTGTTGGTGTGGAACCAAGATTTTGCTCGATTGCTAGTGTGCTTGGGGTCATTGTCTTGTTGAAACACCCATTTCAAGGGCATGTCCTCTTCAGCATAAGGCAACATGACCTCTTCAAGTATTTTGACATATCCAAACTGATCCATGATACCTGGTATGCGATATATAGGCCCAACACCATAGTAGGAGAAACATGCCCATATCATGATGCTTGCGCCACCATGCTTCACTGTCTTCACTGTGAACTGTGGCTTGAATTCAGAGTTTGGGGGTCGTCTCACAAACTGTCTGCGGCCCTTGGACCCAAAAAGAACAACTTTAACAACTACTCTCATCAGTCCACAAAATATTCCTCCTTTTCTCTTTAGGCCAGTTGATGTGTTCTTTGGCAAATTGTAACCTCTTCTTTTATTTAACAGAGGGACTTTGCGGGGGATTCTTGCACATAAATTAGCTTCACACAGGTGTCTTCTAACTGTCACAGCACTTACAGGTAACTCCAGACTGTCTTTGATCATCCTTGAGCTGATCAATGGGTGAGCCGTTGCCATTCTGGTTATTCTTCTATCCATTTTGATGGTTGTTTACCGTTTTCTTCCATGTGTCTCTGTTTTTTTTTGTCCATGTTAAAGCATTGGAGATCATTGTAGATGAACAGCCTACGCACCTGCGTATAAGTTTTCCGCTCTCCAATCAACTTTTTAATCAAACTGCGCTGTTCTTCTGAACAATGTCTTGAACGTCCCATTTTCCTCAGGCTTTCAAAGAGAAAAGCATGTTCAACAGGTGCTGGCTTCATCCTTACATAGGGGTGATTCACACCTGTTTGTTCCACAAAATTGATGAACTCACTGACTGAATGCCACACTACTATTATTGTGAACACCCCCTTTTCTACTTTTTTTTACTAATAGACCAGTTTCATAGCCTTAAGAGTGTGCATATCATGAATGCTTGGTCTTGTTGGATTTGTGAGAATCTACTGAATCTACTGGTACCTTGTTTCCCATGTAACAATAAGAAATATACTCAAAACCTGGATTTATCTTTTTAGTCACATAGCACTACTATTATTCTGAACACTACTGTATATAGTGCCAAATCACAATAGAGTTGCCTCAAGGCGCTTCGCACAAGTAATTTCTAACCTTACTAACCCCCAGAGCAGCAGTGGTAAGGAAATGCTTTTGACAAAAACTAACAGATTTTATTTCTGTTTATGTCCAGAGATCAAGGATCCACCATGTAGAGTTTATTATGTCCAATGTTTAAGGATCCAGTAACCAATTTTATATTTATTTACTTTAAGACTCAATAAAATGTTGTTTAATTTCAATTTAATCAGCTTATAAAGTGCCAAATTACAACAAAAGCCGTCTCAAGGTGCCTCACACAGAACAGTTCAACATAAAAATAAATAAAAAAAATTAAAAAATTCAAATACCTAATTAAAAACAGAAGTAAAAGAATAAAACATAACAAAATAAAAACTACTCATAAGAAAGAGAATAAAAATAGGTTTCAAGTCTTGACTTAAAAATGTCCACCGACTCCAACTGCCTCACTGAGGGCCATGTACTGGCTAACCCAGAATGAGATTGCTCACTCAACCTTCCAAACTTGCCCACTCAAACTTCCCCAGCCTTCTGGACATGATGAAGGGACTTGGGCTATCGTACCTGGCTTTTCCCCTTTGGGTACCCCTAGAATGGCCAATTTTTACCTTGAATTTTCAAAAGCTTCACAGTTAGAGAGTTAGGAGAGTTAGAAAACATGCAGGGCAGGTGCCCTCCTGGACCAGGGTTGGTGAGCCCTGGTTTGTGCTCTGACATGCACTGTCAACTGTGGGACCTTATATGTAGACAGGTGTGTGCTTTCCAAATCATGTCCAATCAGCTGAATTTATCCCAGGTGGACTCCAATTAAGCTGTAGAAACATCTCAAGGATGATCTGTAGAAAAAGGATGCACCTGAGATCAATGTTGAGCTTCATGAAAAAGGCTGTGAATACTTATGTACATGTGATTTCATAGTTTTTTTTATTTTTAAGAAATTTAACATTGTTATTATGGGGTATTGTATGTAGAATTGTGAACAAATGAATTTCCTCCATTTTGGAATAAAGCTGTAACATAATAAAATGTGGTAAAAGCGCTGTGAATACTTTCTGGACACACTGTAAGAAGGTACTGGTTCTACAGGTAGGCTCTTAAACACTTCCGAAGGTTCATATATATATATATATATATATATATATATATATATATATATATATATATATATATATACTGTTTGATAAAGTAGAATGATGGCTGTTGGTGAAAATTAAGTAAAGTTTTTCAGCCAAGATGTATGTATGTAAACTTATTTCCACAATTGTAATTATTGTTTGGTGAAACTTATCATATTGATTTATTTATTCTCATTCTGTAACATTGTGCTAGCCTTCTCTGAAAAATATGTAACAAAGTAATTAACCTGCAGTATTGTTGCTGTGAAGTTATTCTAACACTGGATGTATTTAAAGTTTCATTGCTTTATTCATGTAAGAGATTTCAGCTGATGCTGCTATACAATGACCTTGATTATGCAACCTATGTACAACAGCTTACCCAGTGATTGTCACATTTTGACAAAACAAACAACAAAAACACCCTCACCTTGACCTTTTGGTATGTGCTATGTTTGTTCTTGGCTGTCTGCATTTTGGTCCACAGCATTGCTGTAACTTTATTTAGACCAGATTCCTGTTTCTCTTCATGTTTATATGTATATGAGATATTTAGCAGTGTTAGCGTTTGGTCAGGAATATGAGCACCAGCAGGTAAATGTTGAGTGGATGGCCGGGTGTGTAGATATTGACGTGCATGTTTTTCCATCCTGTAGATTTGCCCAATATGTGCAGCGCTACCAGGTGGCGACCCAAACCATGTGACAGATGACTTTGCTGCTCATCTCACACTTGAACACAGAGCACCCAGAGACTTGATATCCTTTTGGAAATTACACATTCCCCCTCACTCATTTGACCATAGCCTGGATGCCAAGCAGTCATAGGTTGACTATGAACCAAGTTGAAGTTTTGTTTAAAATTGATATGTAAAGGATTATGTGTGGAAATTTTCCCTACTACTTGAAAGAAGTTTTGCTTTGTCAGATATCCTGATTGCTCTGTCATTACGGCTCAGATCTAGAGAAGATGTTTGAGTGAAATTGTCATTTGAGAAAACAATATTCAAAATTCTCCAAAGTAACCATCTAGTGCACAAACAATGTGGTGATGGACTGTTGGTGTTCAACATTCAGTGTGTTGTGGTTTCAAACTGGTTCCACTAATGATGGGGCAGGTTTTTATTCCAACTCACCACTTCAGGAAGTGATTTTTAGTGAGGGACTCCCCTGTGCTCCTCTTTGTTGCTAATCAGTGAAGTCAGTGTGTAGATTCTGCAGTTGTGAAAAAACCTGCACCCCGTCGGCTCTTAAACCAGACCAGGCCACGCTGCCACTGTGAATGTGACTCTGGACATTTTCCTTAGCGTCTAGCTTCACGACGAGTCCAGTGGAGTGCGACATGTGAGGAGGATGTTCCACCCTGGGCGCGGGCTGGGGGGTCCACGTGCGCGCAGGTCTAACATGCACTTCACCAGCAACACCACAGGGGGGCTCTCCACAGGTCAGAGCTCATCACAGAGTTCCAATTACAGCAGAGAGGCCATGGACCCCATAGCAGGTCAGTCCCATCAGTGCACGTGTCACACAGCAGATGATCATTTCTCACACATACGTCTGTAGTCTAGGTAGTCTACTGGCCTCAGATGGAGGTGGATAATGAAATTGTGGGCAGAGTTCTTGGTGGTTTTTCCCGGTTCCGTGCTTTGTATTTGCTTCGTCAGCTCCAGTTATGCTGTAATGAGTCCCAATCCAGTCCGCTGTTCAGACCCAGTAATCACCAGCTTATTATTTGATCCAGCTCCTGTTGGGTCCTTCTTTGAGATTGGATCTTGGTTGAAGATTTCTTTGATCCTGGCTTTGATCCTGAATGTTATGCTGATCAAGGGGCAGATCCTACCATTGATACTTGAGGGTAATTCTTGGATTTTGGTCCTGCCTTGGATCAAAGATCGTGAATTACAGGATCAGATCAAGATTGACAAACTGCCAAAAGCGTAGCCCCCTTGACATGGTTCAGAGATGAGTGATACAGATCAGCAAATCATATATGTGTGATCAGGACTAAAGGTCGGCAGTCTGAATCAAGGGGTGTAACCGACCTACCTGCTGATGACTGATCAAAATCAAAGGTCAGATCAAAAATACATGATCAAGATCAAAGATGACAGTCAGGATCTATGTTCAGGCAATACATTCAAAAGATCCTATGAATGTTTTTGCATGGGTATATTTTTGTCCAAATTCAGATAATGATCCAAATCTGCAGACAAAGTCAGTATGGCCAAAACGTTGGCCATACTGACTTGTGTTGACCCAGTCAAGCAGTTGTTGATGTCCTTTGACATCATTGGTGTGGAGCTTTGTTGATGAGAAGACAAATTTAGTTTTGACCCTGATGAATCCCAGATAAACAGTCAGCTCACTGGTGTGTTTTGCAGCTGCAAGCTGATGTGATGACATCACATTAAACTTGCTGCATTTGTTTTGGTTTCACATACTCATAGTCTACAAGTACAACTTTTAGATGCGCAGTTTTATTAATTAAGCTGGAACTGAAATCCTGTCCAGTGTAACAGATGAGGTTGGACGTGTCTCTCCGGCTGCTAATGAAAGTAGCCAGTTTGAAAACGTGACCATGCAGCTGATGAGCTTTGTATCCTCTGACTGTGGAACTGTCACTCTGAGGAGGTGCAGTACAGGATGAACCTCTGCACAGTCTGACACCAGGTCTCCACCTTGTTCCTGCAGAGCTCCTGTCCCAGCTGTCAGGAGTCCGACGTTCAGCCGGGGGTCAGCTCAGTTCGGGCCCTTCGGCTTCTCAGCTCCAGCAGCTCCAGATGCAGCTCCAGTTGGAGCGACAACAAGCCCAAGCAGCACGCCAGCAGCTGGAGACGGCCCGCAACGCCACGCGGGGCGGCGGACGTGCCAATGCAATCCTCAATACCAATTCAGCAGCTGCCAACCTCAGCGCCAACCACAACACCAACTCCAGTGCCAACCCAGGTCCGCCTGAGCCCAGCACACAGCACAGTGCACAAAGCTCCCAGTTTCTACTCAACAGGTCGGGCTGTCACTCTGTCTGGTGTATGTGTGTGCGTGCACTGCTGTTTCTTCAGAGTCTTCTTCACATGTCGTTCTTCTCTTGCAGGCTGAGGGAACCACGGCTCTCTGAGGCGGAACGTCAGGCGTGCGAGGCCCAGTGGGCTGACAGGAGCCTGTTTGTGACGGAGCTGCTGCTGTCCACACTGCTGCCCGACGGGGACGCCTCTGCCTCCTCCTCTGAGGATGAGGATGACTGTCACGGCCCGTTAGGGAATTTTGCCGACTTCGAGGCCATGGGCTGCGTTGAGGTCATGACCTTAGACGTGGCACTGGAGCACCTCAACCTCAAAGAGACGCCCCCTGCTCCCAAGACAGGGAAAATGACAAATAAAATGTCATCAACAAAGAAAGAGCCTCCTGCTCCGCCCCTTTGATGACATTGCTGCTCCTTCCCCAAACCATCATTGTAACTGGCTGACTGCTGCGTCAGTCCAACTGCCAATGGATGACAAAAGAAAAGACTGCAGCTGATTTTGGCTTTGTTTTATTTCTCAGTGATTGTCGTTTCAGCTGTCGCTCTCAACTCCCCCCCATGTTTATTACGTTGTGTACGCTGAGTAAAAGTAGTGAGATGAGCGAATGTGAACGTGTGATGGGTGCGTGAGAGAAAGGAAAAAATATATATTATAGAAAATCTATATGAAAATTGATAATCAATTCCGTATAGCCCACGTTTCCTCTGGCAGGCGAGCAAACGTAGTGTCGCCATTAAGAGACAAACGGTTCACGAGGGAGAGGAGGCCAATGGTAAACCTCTCCGGTCAAAACGCTGCTGTGTATTTATAGTTATTGAAGAAATGCTTGGATTGTTTACCACAACTCCAGCATGAGCTTAAATCACCACGTGGCCGTTTTATTTAATTTTTTTTTTAAATTGTTAACTGCAGTCACTGGATGGGGAGGCCTCTGTTCACACACTCGCACACCTAATAAATAACCGGTGCAGATTGTCAAGTTGGTGGCATTTCCTTGCCGTTGTGCATTTTTGGTTCCACTCATGTCTGTGCCCCTTCCCTTTGTGATGTCACATTCTGGGTCATGTGACCGATCTTTATATCAACTGTGGGCACTTTGGACTTGATTAGCATATCGGGTGTTCGTATGTACACTACGACCATTTTCAGGCCTTTTTGTAAACACTTAACACCGCAGACCGCCACATGGATTTTTTTTTTTTTTTTTGCTCCCTCCTTTCACAGGAACAGATGTGACTTTCTCAGCCTTCCCATTGTCTGAAATTAATCCTCCATAACTCACCAATGCAAAGATGATTTGTTCATTGCCTTGAGTCAGAAGATCTTTGTATGCCTCCATTAAAGAGCTGAAGGAATGCAATGTGTGTTTTTGGCTCATCAGCCAAGTAACAGGGTCACCCTTTCAGTTTTGAGGAAAATAAAATGTTTTGGATGGAAATGAACTAACCCAATCCTGCTCTCTAGTTTGACTTTTTCTCCTTGGTGTCTGGTTTCTTAGCGAGGTTTTACAGCGCACACAAGAAAAATATGCCTTTATAGAGCTGAAGGTTAAAAAAAAAAAATTTGAGTTTATCTCCCTGCAGCATGCAAACATCGAGTGTTTAAAAAAAACAAAAACAAAGCACAACATTGTTCAGTGTGAGCTCTACTCCATTTGGTCTCAAATTCATGTGTTCAAACCACCACAAATTCACATATGTACAGTAGTGTTCAGAATAATAGTAGTGCTATGTGACTAAAAAGATTAATCCAGGTTTTGAGTATATTTCTTATTGGTACATGGGAAACAAGGTACCAGTAGATTCTCACAAATCCAACACGACCAAGCATTCATGATATGCACACTCTTAAGGCTATGAAATTGGGCTATTAGTAAAAAAAAAAGTAGAAAAGGGGGTGTTCACAATAGTAGTGTGGCATTCAGTCAGTGAGTTCATCAATTTTGTGGAACAAACAGGTGTGAATCAGGTGTCCCCTATTTAAGGATGAAGCCAGCACGTGTTGAACCTGCCTTTCTCTTTGAAAGCCTGAGGAAAATGGGACGTTCGAGACATTGTTCAGAAGAACAGCGTAGTTTGATTAAAATGTTGATTGGAGAGTGGAAAACTTATACGCAGGTGCAAAAAATTATAGGCTGTTCATCTACAATGATCTCCAATGCTTTAAAATGGACAAAAAAAAAAAACATGCGTGGAAGAAAATGGAAAACAACCATCAAAATGGATAGAAGAATAAGCAGAATGGCAAAGGCTCACCCATTGATCAGCACCAGGATGATCAAAGACAGTCTGGAGTTACCTGTAAGTGCTGTGACAGAAGACGCCTGTGTGAAGCTAATTTATTTGCAAGAATCCTCCGCAAAGTCCCTCTGTTAAATAAAAGACGTGCAGAAGAGGTTACAATTTGCCAAAGAACACATCAACTGGCCTAAAGAGAAATGGAGGAATATTTTGTGGACTGATGAGAGTAAAATTGTTCTTTTGGGTCCAAGGGCCGCAGACAGTTTGTGAGACGACCCCCAAACTCTGAATTCAAGCCACAATTCACAGTGAAGACAATGAAGCTTGGTGGTGCAACTGCAAGCATCATGATATGGGCATGTTTCTCCTACTATGGTGTTGGGCCTATATATCGCATACCAGGTATCATGGATCAGTTTGGATATGTCAAAATACTTGAAGAGGTCATGATGCCTTATGCTGAAGAGGACATGCCCTTGAAATGGGTGTTTCAACAAGACAATGACCCCAAGCACACTAGTAAACCAGCAAAATCTTGGTTCCAAACCAACAAAATTAATGCCTCGCAGATGTGAAGAAATCAAGAAAAACTGGTTATACAACTAAATACTAGTTTAGTGATTCACAGGATTGCTAAAAACGCAGTTTGAACATAATTGTTTTGAGTTTGTAGTGTCAACAGCAGATGCTACTATTATTGTGAACACCCCCTTTTCTACTTTTTTTTTTTTTCTTTTTTACTAATAGCCCAATTTCATAGCCTTAAGAGTGCATATCATGAATGCTTGGTCTTGTTGGATTTGTGAGAATCTACTGGTACCTTGTTTCCCATGTAACAATAAGAAATATACTCAAAACCTGGATTAATCTTTTTAGTCACCAGTGGCGGCTGGCCCAGCTCGGGCGTTGCCCTCCTAGATGTGGAGGGGAAAAGTCATAATATATATATATTTAAAAAGTATTTTCAATGTCAGTTTTACTTAATAGTATGTGCCTACATGTAATATGAATGATTAAAACAACACTTCCTCCAACTGCATTTCCACCGACAGAAGCAGAGAACGTATCATTCCTCATCTTGGGCGGTCATTCAAAGTGCCCTTGAAGTGCAGCGAAATAACCAATTGTATGTAGTTGCTAGGAAAATTACTAAATATTTGGCAAATCAACACTGCCAAAATTAATGGCTTTGGGGCGCCGGAATTTTAGCCCTTGCTACAAAAATGCGGGAACGTTAGATTGCAACAGTCAGTGATATACAACCCCTGGCAAAAATTATGGAATCACCGGCCTCGGAGGATGTTCATTCAGTTGTTTAATTTTGTAGAAAAAAAGCAGATCACAGACATGACACAAAACTAAAGTCATTTCAAATGACAACTTTCTGGCTTTAACAAACACTATAAGAAATCAGGAAAAAAAATTGTGGCAGTCAGTAACGGTTACTTTTTTAGACCAAGCAGAGGGAAAAAAATATGGAATCAATTCTGAGGAAAAAAATTATGGAATCATGAAAAACAAAACGCTCCAACACATCACTAGTATTTTGTTGCACTACCTCTGGCTTTTATAACAGTTTGCAGTCTCTGAGGCAGGGACTTAATGAGTGACAAACAGTACTCTTCATCAATCTGGCTCCAACTTTCTCTGATTGCTGTTGCCAGCTCAGCTTTGCAGGTTGGAGCCTTGTCATGGACCATTTTCTTCAACTTCCACCAAAGATTTTCAATTGGATTAAGATCCGGACTATTTGCAGGCCATGACATTGACCCTATGTGTCTTTTTGCAAGGAATGTTTTCACAGTTTTTGCTCCATGGCAAGATGCATTATCATCTTGAAAAATGATTTCATCATCCCCAAACATCCTTTCAATTGATGGAATAAGAAAAGTGTCCAAAATATCAATGTAAACTTGTGCATTTATTGATGATGTAATGATAGCCATCTCCCCAGTGCCTTTACCTGACATGCAGCCCCATATCATCAATGACTGTGGAAATTCACATGTTCTCTTCAGGCAGTCATCTTTATAAATTTCATTGGAACGGCACCAAACAAAAGTTCCAGCATCATCACCTTGCCCAATGCATATTCGAGATTCATCACTGAATATGACTTTCATCCAGTCATCCACAGTCCATGATTGCTTTTCCTTAGCCCATTGTAACCTTGTTTTTTTTTCTGTTTAGGTGTTAATGATGGCTTTCGTTTAGCTTTCTGTATGTAAATCCCATTTCCTTTAGGCGGTTTCTTACAGTTCGGTCACAGATGTTGACTCCAGTTTCCTCCCATTCTTTCCTCCTTTGTTTTGTTGTGCGTTTTCGATTTTTGAGACATATTGCTTTAAGTTTTCTGTCTTGACACTTTGATGTCTTCCTTGGTCTACCAGTATGTTTGCCTTTAACAACCTTCCCATGTTTGTATTTGGTCCAGAGTTTAGACACAGCTGACTGTGAACAACCAACATCTTTTGCAACATTGCGTGATGATTTACCCTCTTTTAAGAGTTTGATAATCCTCGCCTTTATTTCAGTTGACATCTCTTGTGTTTGAGCCATGATTCATGTCAGTCCACTTGGTGCAACAGCTCTCCAAGGTGTGATCACTCCTTTTTAGATGCAGACTAACGAGCAGATCTGATTTGATGCAGGTGTTAGTTTTGGGGATGAAAATTTACAGGGTGATTCCATAATTTTTTCCTCAGAATTGAGTGATTCCATATTTTTTTCCCTCTGCTTGGTCTAAAAAAGTAACCGTTACTGACTGCCACAATTATTTTTCCTGATTTCTTACAGTGTTTCTTAAAGACAGAAAGTTGCCATTTGAAATGACTTTAGTTTTGTGTCATGTCTGTGATCTGCTTTTTTTCTACAAAATTAAACAAATGAATGAACATCCTCTGAGGCCGGTGATTCCATAATTATTGCCAGGGGTTGAAACAGTGTTCAAAGCTGCAGCCATGCTGGTATTTTGATTTCACTTTACACGTTATGAGGATCAGTTCACAGAAGTGAAATATTCTTTGGAGTATTCCACACTATAAAACAAATTATTTGCTCAGTTTAAAAACAAAACAAAACCCTAAAATAGCAATTTGCATGTTTTTAAAGAAATTCTAACTCAGCCACTGACTACACACAAGACACTTATAGTCAGACAAACCCAAGTTTAGCAACGCATTTAATTAAGTGGTTTTGTATACTTAATTTGCTTTGTCCTCTATACTGTTAATTAATTTTAACCAATTTAATTTAAAGATATTGGTGTTATTAGTTAGTCAACTTATTTAAGTTTTTCAAGCTTCTTTAGTTTGCCTCCATTCCACTCAGTAATGTTCAGTGGTGTCAAAGGTACACACATTTGTTACTTAAGTAGAAGTATAGATACTGCAGTTTAAAAACACTCTGGTAAAAGTTGAAGTATCAATTTGACATCTTTACTCAAGTAAAAGTGAAAAAGTATGTGCTCCAAAACCTACTTAAAGTATAAAAGTATAAAGTAACCTTTAAAAAAAAAGAAAAAAAAAAGGTAGATGCCACTATATGAATTGAAAGCTTAATTTAAAAACTGATTCGTTCTACATGTGGCCCAAGACCCAAAACCAAAAATTACCCCCCAACACCACCTGCACGAAAATGTTTCAATTCTAGAAGCTCTGAAATGCAATCTGGGACTTTTCCAGACAATAAACTGCAGTGAGTGCAGCATCCATTTAGTGAAGGAAAAAAAAACAAAACAAAAAACCCACAGCTTTCCTTATTCAAATTTGTTCCAGTAGTATTCTGCTCTTACAAGGATGCAGCAGTTTTCTAGTTTGGCAGATAGTTCTGGAGAAAATCACTGAACAAATTAACAAATTGAAAATATGGTTTGACTGAAACAAACTGTCATTAAATAAGAGGGATGAAGTGGAGGTGTAAGAGTCACTAGGTGTTCACAGGAAACATTTATGTACGTATGTATGTATGTTCATTGTTAGTTGCTTTTATATTTTCTGTTGTGTTTCTATTCAGGTTCTTTTTATCTCTTTCTCTAAAATGGTATATAATAATCATTAGATTATTAATATATAAACAAAAATACATTTAAGAAATATTACAATTTAAAAACAAATGCACCGAACGTGATGAGCGCTGCAAGTTTTAACAAATGCCATAGACATGCTAACGCGTTAGCGTCGCTACCGTTTTTAAGTTATAAAATACATCTATCAACTGTTTCAGAAGACCATAACAGGTCGGTGTAACATAGAAAAGGTAAATAATACTCACAGAAGTATGCTCTTTAGGGTTTTTGCGGGGTAAAATTAAGCTTAAGAAAGAAAGAATAAACGGAGCAATAGGTCGAAGCGTTGCTTCAATCTGCGAACCACTGCTTCGATTGGTTCACGGTTCAAAGCAAAGCCGCGCTGCAGAAAAGTTGATTACAGGCGCACATGACGTGAAATATATATATATATATATATATATATATATATATATATATATATATATATATATATAAACATTAAACTGAAGCCAAGAGTAACGAGGCTGTTTGTTTTAAAAATGTAAGGAATAGAAAGTACAGATACTTGTGTGAAAATGTAATAAGTAGAAGTCGGAAGTAGGCAGAAAAATAAGTAATGGAGTAAAGTATAGATACCTAAAAAGTGTACTTATGTACAGTAACGAAGTATTTGTACTTCGTTACTTGACACCTCTGGTAATGTTCATGCAAAATATTAACCTTAATTTTCTCTCGCTCACACACATACACACACACACTCTCTCACATGCTCTCTCTCTCACACATGAACACTTTCTCTCTCTCTCACATGAACACTTTCTCTCTCTCACACATGAACACTTTCTCTCTCACACACATGAACACTTTCTCTCTCTCTCACATGAACACTTTCTCTCTCTCTCTCTCACACACGAACACTTTCTCACACACACACACACACACATTTTCTTTCTCTCTCTCTCTGAAGGTGGTGTGAACATTGTTGTATGTACATAATGTCTTTTGTCAATTGAAGACATTTTCCATATTTTGAAAGAGTGTAAATTTGCTGATATTTTCTATTTTGTTAAGGTCGGTGTCATTGTGAACCCCAGGATCTGTTTGTCTGAAGATAATGGCAGTGCAGTACAGTTTGGTGTACTATGTGTGTAATTGGTGTCAAATGGTGAAATGTTCTTTGCTCAAGAACTTGAGTGTTGTATTGTATTTGATACTGTTCCTTTCCAAAGTAGAAATGGGGCCTAATATAGTTGTAAATGGTTAAGTTTATCTGTAAAACTGCTGATTTTGAGAAGGACATGAAATGATTATTGTGGAATTGTAGTAATTTTCCGACTGTTCACTTGAATGCCTGTACTGGACAAGGCAAGAGAATCTATTGGCACAGCAGCCCATCAAGACTGTTTTTCACCAGCCGCCACTGTTAGTCACATAGCACTATTATTATGAACACGACTGTATGTCCAAAGCGCAAAATAAAAATAAAAACATGAGAACGTTGTAGCAAAAGGAGGAGAAATGTACGTACAAAACTGAATATTTCAGTGGCAGTGGATATTGCACATAAACAAATATTGCACTCATTTCAAGTGTGGCATGTGACCTGGATATTCAAAGCTCTAACAGCAGTTGGGTAGAAACTGTTTTTCAGTCTGTTTGTACTTGCTTTAATGGTCCTGTACTGTCTGCCTGATGGCAGTAGCTCAAACAGAGTGTGGCCAGGGTGGGATGGGTGTTGGCTCTCCTGAGACAGTAAGAGACATTGAAGGTCCTCCAGTGATCTTCTCGGCCGTTTTGGTGACTCTCTGGAGCTCTTTCCTGCCCCTGTGCAGCTGGCAAACCACGTACAGAGGCAGTATGTGAGGATGCTCTCCATAGTAGAGCGGTAAAAAGACACAAACAATCTCTGGTTTGTTATTTTTTCCTGAGGATTCTCAGAAAGTAGAGTCGTTGCTGTGCCTTCTGTTATGGGTTGTGGTTGCAAGTTATTTTACGTGCCATCAAAACAACTGTTTGAGACTTTGTCATATAGCTGTACCATACAACAGTCACTGACAGACCAAATCCCTTTTGAACAGAGTATCATTAAAGGCAAATCTATATACCTTGTGCTTTATAGTTTAGTTTAATGCCAAAATGGGCCAAAAGTTACACGTATTTTCCAAAGGTTAAATTTTAG
Source organism: Thalassophryne amazonica (assembly GCF_902500255.1). Taxonomy (NCBI): domain Eukaryota; kingdom Metazoa; phylum Chordata; class Actinopteri; order Batrachoidiformes; family Batrachoididae; genus Thalassophryne; species Thalassophryne amazonica. Next base: position 85,662,326 of record NC_047107.1, read on the forward strand.
CTGGATAATTGCCATAAAAACAGCAGTGTTCTAAATACAGTCTGTATATAGTGTTTAAACGATAAAAATTTAAACACAGGAGAAAAATGAAGCTGTTTACAGACTGTATATTAAGCTGAAAGGCAACTTAGCAGAATCTATATTGTCTAGCAGTTCATATTAAGGGTACTTTACTAATAAGCAACAAAATCCGCAACTCTATTAACATTATTTAATGTACTACAGTGTTTCTCAACCACTGGGCCAAAAATTATTTTTTAGTATTATTGATTATTACTCACATTTATATTACAATGTCAGATCTTAAAACGCATAAATAAATGATTTGTTAAACCTTAAATTTCAATTTGAGACTCGGTTTGGCAAGCTAAAATTCTACGCTGTAAGGATAGAAAAATGGTTAAGCTCATTAAATAAAATAAAAAATCTAGTTACTATTTTACTTAAAATACTAAAGTTAAGCAAAAATACAATCTAGTTTGTTTTATTGTATTTAATGACTCTGCTTCCATCTGTAAGAGTGATTGTTGCATTTCATTAATAGTTTCTGTGATATCACTGACACAAAACATGTTTGAACTTTTACTCAGATCTAACATTTTAAACATCGTCTGAAAAATTACCCGTGTGATTTGAATGCAACAGTGTTCCACGTCTTATGAATGGTATTTAGATTATCTGCAGTTGACTGAGTTCACAAAATGCTCAGTGATGGCCAATTGAGGCTTCATGAATTACTCAACTTCAGTCCAACAGATGATCTCTTCAAAAAAGGAAAAAGGCTCAAAGCAGGCTGCAAGACAGTTCACTTATAACCCTTTTGTGAAGAGACACCGCCATGTAGTTGGCTCAGAAAAATCAGATAAAGATTCATGAAGCCATCGCCATGTAAATTAAATTGAGTTAGACACCAACTAAAGTGGCATGTCTGTTGAGATTTGTTAAATCCAGCACATCCACTGTGCCAAGAACATAAAAAAATAAAATAATAAAAAACCCCTTGAAGTACAACACCCTGAAGAGAGGTGGGAGTCAGTCAGTCTTCATTGCTGCCAGAGCATGCTGAGTCAATAAGTATCAAAAGTAAAACGACAAAGTAAGATTGTTTACCAGAAGAATAAAAACTGCTGAACTGGTTTATTTCCTTTATGAAGTTAAAATCCACCAAATGCATCATGAAAATACGACACAACTCAAATGTAGGTATTCTTTGTAATTTTAATTCCCATAATTTAGTTTAAATGCAGACATTTTTCACTAAAATCTTAAATAAAACAAGTACGATATATGCAAATCAGAAGAGCTTGACAGTTTTTTTTGTTGTTTTTTTTTTTTTTTTGTAGCAGCAGCCTACACTTTACTTTTTTGTATTTTTTACTTGGAAGGACTGAACAATTAAACAGCAGTAAACAGTAAGAAGACAACACAGCGCTGTAAAAGCCTGCAGGCCGGCCAAGGAGCACATCCGATTACGAAAGAGACCAGATCACCAGAGACAGCACGCCACATCCAGATGAGGTTCAGAACTGATGTCCATCCACCTCTGTGAGGTGGAGCTAGTTGCACATGGAACAGGAGAGGGTGGTCTCTACATGAGGGCAGGTAGACTGGCAACCACAATTACAAGTCTGGTTTACAGTGATCAGTGGACACAGACTGCTGTCACTCTACGGGGAGGGGAAAGCGTCAAACTACACCCTCTGGTGGTCAGCTGCCTACATGGCTTCTTTAAATGTCTGCAAACGTGTCAGCAAATTTAATGGATTCACTCAAATCATGACCTAAAATGGTGAAATTACTTGCTGGTGTCACTTCAGAAATAAAAATTCTGTGTATAACAACACACCACTAGAGGGGCACTGACTGTCCCTTCCCATTTTAAGCAATGCTTCTCTTTTGGCCTTCAGGATTGTGAATGCAAGAGAAAAAAAACGGCAGTGTGACTTACACAGAGGCTCTGCAGAGCTCGGAACAAAGCTCAGGGTTTAGTAACATTTTTACTGCTTTCTTGTAATTTGGAATCGTTGGAAATTAAGCATTCTACAACCTTGATTAAAATGTGACATAAAATTAACTTTCCTTTTTTCAGACATATAGGAGCAAAACAATTCATGAAGCAGCATGCTTTTGGCTGGAGATCAGCAGCAAATGTGTATTTTTTACTGTTTGTGTGGTTAATTTTGCACCATTTTATTGATTTTTGTTACAAATGTTTATGAAACCGGGCAGCACGGTGGATTAGTGGTTAGCACTGTTGCTTCACAGCGAGGTCATGGGTTCAATCCTGTGGCCTTTCTGTGAGGAGTTTGCATGTTCTCCCCATGTTTGCGTGGGTTTCCTCCGGGTGCTCCGGTTTCCTCCCACATCCAAAGACATGCGGGTTAGGTGGATTGGAATCTTTAAAATTGTCCGTAGGTGTGTGTGTGGGTGTGTCTGTGTTTATTTGTCTATTTGTGGCTCTGCGACAGACTGGCGTCCTGTCCTGGGTGTATCCCACCTTGCGCTCTATGACTGCTGGGATAGGCTCCAGCCCCCCGCGACCCTTAATTGGACTAAGTGGTAGAAGATGAATGAATGTTTATGAAACCAAAAGAACTCTTGCACTCTGTGCAGACTCTGTGTAAGACACTGCAGTGAAAGGTTACAAGCTTCGAGAGTGCCCACCTGCTGAAACTAGGAAAACTGAAGCCTTCACAGTCCAGTTCACAAGTTAGTTAACGCTGTTAACTTTTGTTTCTAAACCGTTTGGTGCGACGCAGCCCTGATCGAAGCAGAAGGGAAACAAAATTACAAAGTTCTTTTTTTTTTTTTCCATCTAAAAATTCAAAAATAAACCGGTTTTAAATTTCTGTTTCTATTGGCAGCTGACATATAAATCTGCATGTTAGAACACGCTGAGGAACATGGCACCGATACATAATACGTCACACCAAATTACCATCAAGCTGCCACATGTCCTCCAAAGTGTCTGAATTCTCACCCAGGTTCAAACTCAAAATATGGTACAAAAATATAGTCTGGGTGAAATTCCTCTTCTTATTCTGCACCCATACGTTCGTTAATATCGTGTAGTCACTGTGCAAAGTGACCGTGATCAAGATTAACACCACTGTTTAAAGAGTCATCACAAGCACATCTGCTCACACTCACTTTCTCGAGACACTTCTGGTATTTCTTGCACTTAAAAATAAAGTTCATGGTTAATAGTTTGTCTTTCATTGGCATCATTAGACTTTTTTTCCAGACATTCTACGATATGGTTACGACACGAACACCACAGTACTCAGTTATTTATCTGCACCAAAGTCAAACACCGTGTTACAAGGCATGTGGATACTTAAGCATAGATTTGTTCATGAGAAAAAAAAAAAATGAAACTAAACAAACAAACAGAGGAAACACACCACAAGAACAAAAACAACTTTGCAACACCTGGCACTGAATTTATGAAGAGAGAGAAAAAAGAAAACAGATTTGAGACTTTGTTCATCTAGAGGTCAGGTGACCCCGATAAAATGCTGGTGATTATCTGTATTTTTACTCGCTCAAGGACAGCCACTGGTGTGATATTTTCACAAGTGACTCAAAAAAAAAAAAAGAAAAAAAAATACATCCAGCTATGCTAGCTGGCTAAATGCTAACCATTAACATCTACATTGAACAGACATCAACCGAATTATTTTTACATTCAAATAAAAAAAAAAATCTGTCTGTTTTTAAGAGCTACAGGCACAGCCAGGGCTGAGTCACAACTCAAGTGTCTGATACGACAGATAGGCCAACATTGCGTATTTCTGAAGACATCTTAAAGACAAGAACCTTGGATGCTACCTTCATGTGATATCAAAATTATGCTAAATATGAGGTGTCCACTGGTATATTGCACACAAATGCCCTCCCAAGTTGTACTTTCGAGGTGGACACAGAAAATTTTGATATGCTTTTTCATGATTTGGCGTGACCTTTGACCTTTCAACATGCAGGAGGACAGATCACAGAGAAAAATAATAAAACTAGAGGCCTGAATCATCACATGACCGCATGCAACCAATGAGGCAATGCCACTGTCACCATAAGGGCCAACCTGCAGCAATTTGGTGCAATGCTGAAACAGACTCAGACAATTTGTTTACCTCTTTGTTGTTGTACTAATTTATTGATCTGGTTCTATGGTGTATGCGAGCCTCTGTGCTGTCGTGGAAATGCCCTACAGCTGGCTGTGTTATGGCTGTTTTAATGGAAGAAAAACTGGTGAAAAAACATCTTTCCACAAGTATTTAAACTTCTTTTTCAGAGCATCTGTGATCATAATGTTAATTATAATGCGTGAATGTGAACACAGCAGCATGCTGCAAAGATACAGAAATAATGAGCTTATATTAGGAGTATTTTATAGTATTTTTAGTATATTATTTTGAATGGTTCACATTTTGCCAATTCCATACCCACTTCTTTATTCGTTTTCAAAATCTTGCACACACGGAGGGACCTTTTAAGCATTACAGTGCTGGTTAGAGCATGAAAATTAAATCGTCAATTCAAGGTAAGAAAATATACTTTGTTTAGCCAATGCATGTGGCACAAGTACTACTAATTTATTTATTTTCATGATTTTGTCCAATTAAATTTTACGTTGTGCACGAGTACTTCCAGCCCTTTTTCACGATGGCGGACGGCTCCACATGGCAGCACACGTGTGATGCATACACAGTGTAGGGAGTCAGCACTCTAGTTCTGTTTTTGAATGTATGAAATTCTATATTTTTTAACTGTGTGACTACTGTTACCAATTTTAACTTGCACACTTCTATGTGTTGTGTTGTATCTTTTACCTTTTCTAGTCAAAGCATCAAGGAATCAAAGTATGATTTGACTATAATCAAGGTTGGGTAGGATTACTTTGAAATGTAATCCAAAAGTAATCAGATTACAAGTAATCCAAATGTATGTACATACATACATGTAATCCACATGTATTCTTTCAAAGTAATCCTACCCAACCTTGCCTATAATGCAGGTGAGAACGCACAGTTTATCCTCCATTTTCCCACAACAAAGCACTTGAACGTGACATAAATCGAACTTCACATGCGGGCAGTAGGATTTTCTGACTAGCACGTGAAGGCAGCATAAGACGTCTGATCTAACTGATCAACATTGATCCCCTAACTTCAACTCCACGAGTATGTATGAAATAAATGCATACAAATGACTAAAAATGCATTTTGTGTTCTAAATCTACATTACAATTGGCTTTGTGATATGGTTTGAAGATAATGTAGCTAACCTTTGGCATGGTACTGCTCTCAGCCGAAACGCCTCGAGTCAGCAGGCGAACCTGTCCGAACACGCCGAGACATCGAGCTGAGGAACGTTTTGTCAAAACTGTGCAATGACGACAATAATGATGCAACCCCTCTTGAGGATCACTGGTGAGTTTTCGCTGCTCTTTCGGGCTATTTTTACCATAATTCATTTGTGCATCCGTCAATAAAAACAGCAGCCTGTCAGTGTGTACACACAGGTTTTTGTACTGTGAGCCTCAGGGTGAAAAAAAAAAATAATATATATATATATATATATATATATATATAGATATATATATATATATATAGATATAGATATATGATATGAAGAGGTGAATCGCCCCCTTGTGACATTAAAAACTCTAAAGGACAGTATTTACAGTACAAATTACAGTATAGTACATCATTAAAAAAATATTGAGATCCACCTCTAAAACATAAAGGAGCTCTGGGCAAAAATCAACGCTTTTTGCGAATCAGCTTTCTACAATATCGTGGAAAATAAAAGCAGAGTGACAGTCCCACCACCTGCGATAAGGTGACCTTTCCACTGGCCACAGCTGTACCTGGCTAGCATGTTCAAAGTTAGATGACGGATGGGTTGGTTGACCACACGCATGTCGTTTTTTTTTTTTTTTTTTGCCTTTAAAGCAAGCTGCAATATAACAAATCACAGTCAATCTGATATAACAATATTTACATTTCTTTTTTTTTTCTGGCATTTTCACCAATGATGCTACGCCACTTGTGAGACATAGCATTGTATTTTTATCAAGTCGCATTAGACGTGTAAAACTAAGTTGCTGTTTTGCTGATATCGTTATTCGTAGTGTTTGTGTTTTCAACCAAAATGTGTAATCACCGCCTTCTGTACAGCAGATCGGACTCTATGGTTACTCACTTCCTTATGCACTGACAAAAGAATAAGTTAAAAAGCGACAAGAAAAGTCATCACGTGAACCAACCCTTCTCATCATCTACCGTACAACCGAGTCCATTAGTAACCTTCACCTCCGCTCAACTGAAACTTCTCCTTTATCTGCACCTCGACACTCCAGCTAGGATTTTCCCACTCACGCTCGCTCTCTTTCAGACGTAGGGCAGGATGCCATAGACGAACAGAGCCATAATCGCGGCGCTGAACAGCCCGGCCACAGGCACAGTCACAAACCAAGCTAGGAAGATGTTACGGAAGAGGCGCCAGTCCACTGCTTTCTGGGAGCGGATCCACCCCACGGCCACGACTGAGCCCACCTGGAGCCCACAGTCAGGAAGAAGAAAGACAGCAGTTAGCAATGACACACGGACAATCGGTGCTATATTCTATTCAGCAGGTTAATTAAGACACAACACTGTGAAGAGCTGTGGGTCGTCCAGGCGGTTTCTGCCAATAGAGGCTAACGCATTTATTTAACCAGCATTTTTAACACCAATATGTTCAGTATATTACAGACTAAATGGAATTAAAACCAATAACAAGCTGCCATCTGGTTTCAGCACAGCTATTTGATCTCAGGATTTAAACCCCTTCTTCACTAAGCGCTTCAAAGGCACATTAATATTCCATTCTGGTGTTGCGCAAGAAAAGAAGTCTGAGTCAGCGATATGGGAATGTCCAGAAAAGTCTGGACTCATGCATGGATATTATCCTACAGAAGCTGGATGACATCATAAGATTCCGATGGAGGGACCTAATCTTTTACAGCAGCACAGTATGATGTTTTGAAGAATTTGGCATGATATTTAAATACGGGAAGTGCCGCACTGTACAAGCCACAAGGTTTTTTCTTTCACCGTTTATAACAGACACGTCACCTTCTGGTCATGAAACAAAAATCCTTGAGGACAATTCAGAACTGTTTTAATCTGTGCCATAGCTGTGAGACTTCAACACTAACCAGCTCCTAAACTGGATGTCTTTGTACACGGTGTCTCTGGAGGATGACTTTGTCTCACACGAATGCTTCTAGGGAGATTTAGATGAGTATCACCTGCACTGTGAAGGAACATCAGCTATGACATTCTGGCAATGTGACACCTTCCTCAAGGCATGACCAAGCATGTAGGTACCACAGTGTTGAAGACCTCAGCGGCTGATAAAAGCCAAGGACACGTCCACATTTCTCCTGGTTGAGGTTACTTTGGAATGGTGGGGTTTGTCCAATCATCTCTCTGGTTGGTTGTCATCTAGGACTCAAGGTGGCTCCATAGTGTGGTGGATGTGGCGACACGTGGCACCAGTGCATGCTCCAAGACCTGACTTCCAGTGCTGAGTGGGCTGAGTTGACTTCTCAATGAATGTCTAAATTTCCTGAAATGTTACACCACACACTAAATCCCTCCCCAAATGATCATTGGACCAACAGATAATCAACTTTCAAACATTCTCATTCCAACAAAACTCATCTGAGGTTGTTTTCTGTACAAAGTACAAAAACTAATCAATTATCAATTTACAAAAAGAAAATAAAAGTCCCTTGGTTGTTGTTTGTGTACTGCTCAGCACATTTCAACATGGTCAATAGTAAAATGGTGACAAATTTCACTGTTTACGAGCATGAGACTGACAGATGGATTTGGACGGCATCTCATGTTTTACGGATGTTCTACTGGACTGTTGTGGTGAAGAAAGAGCTGAGCCAGAAGGTGAGACTCAATTTAGTCACTGATTCTCACCTACGGCCATTGAGCTTTGGGTAATGACCAAAAGAACAAGGTCACACACAAAAGCAACAGAAATGACATTCCTTTGTTGGATCTCTGGGTTTACACTCTGGGACAGGGTGAGAAGCTCGAATATCTGGGAGGGACTCTGAGTAGAGCCACTGCTTCTTCACATCCAAAAAAGCCACCTGAGAAGGTTGGGAACCCTCATTGTCAACCCTAGGGAGGTCTCCCAGGTACACACAGTAGTGTTCAGAATAATAGTAGTGCTATGTGACTAAAAAGATTAATCCAGGTTTTGAGTATATTTCTTATTGTTACATGGGAAACAAGGTACCAGTAGATTCAGTAGATTCTCATAAATCCAACAAGACCAAGCATTCATGATTTGCACACTCTTAAGGCTATGAAATTGGGCTATGAGTAAAAAAAAAAGTAGAAAAGGGGTGTTCACAATAATAGTAGTGCGGCATTCAGTTAGTGAGTTTGTCAATTTTGTGGAACAAACAGGTGTGAATCAGGTGTCCCCTATGTAAGGATGAAGCCAGCACCTGTTGAACATGCTTTTCTCTTTGAAAGCCTGAGGAAAATGGGACGTTCAAGACATTGTTCAGAAGAACAGTGTAGTTTGATTAAAAAGTTGATTGGAGAGCGGAAACGTATACGCAGGTGCAAAAAATGATAGGCTGTTCATCTACAATGATCTCCAATGCTTTAAATTGGACAAAAAACCAGAGACACGTGGAAGAAAATGGAAAACAACCATCAAAATGGATAGAAGAATAACCAGAATGGCAAAGGCTCACCCATTGATCAGCTCCAGGATGATCAAAGACAGTCTGGAGTTACCTGTAAGTGCTGTAACAGTTAGAAGACGCCTGTGTGAAGCTAATTTATTTGCAAGAATCCCCCGCAAAGTCCCTCTGTTAAATAAAAGACGTGCAGAAGAGGTTACAATTTGCCAAAGAACACATCAACTGGCCTAAAGAGAAATGGAGGAATATTTTGTGGACTGATGAGAGTAAAATTGTTCTTTTTGGGTCCAAGGGCCGCAGACAGTTTGTGAGACGACCCCCAAACTCTGAATTCAAGCCACAGTTCACAGTGAAGATAGTGAAGCATGGTGGTGTAAGCATCATGATATGGGCATTTTTCTCCTACTATGGTGTTGGGCCTATATATCGCATACCAGGTATCATGGATCAGTTTGGATATGTCAAAATACTTGAAGAGGTCATGTTGCCTTATGCTGAAGAGGACATGCCCTTGAAATGGGTGTTTCAACAAGACAATGGCCCCAAGCACACTAGTAATCAAGCAAAATCTTGGTTCCAAACCAACAAAATTAATGCCTAGCAGATGTGAAGAAATCATGAAAAACTGTGGTTATACAACTAAATACTAGTTTAGTGATTCACAGAATTGATAAAAACGCAGTTTGAACATAATAGTTTTGAGTTTGTAGCGTCAACAGCAGATGCTACTATTATTGTGAACACCCCCTTTTCTACTTTTTTTTACTAATAGCCCAATTTCATAGCCTTAAGAGTGTGCATATCATGAATGCTTGGTCTTGTTGGATTTGTGAGAATCTACTGAATCTACTGGTACCTTGTTTCCCATGTAACAATAAGAAATATACTCAAAACCTGGATTAATCTTTTTAGTCACATAGTACTACTATTATTCTGAACACTACTGTACATCCAACTGGAAGGAGGCCCCGGCAAAGACCCAGGACACGCTGGAGGGATCATATCTTCCAGCTGGCTTGGGAACACCTTGATCCCCTGGGAAGAGTTACAGGACTTACAGGATATGGAAGTATGGACGGATTTGTTTGTTCTGCTGCCACCGTGACCTGGACCGGGATAAGCAGCAAAAAATGAATGAATGAAAATGAATATGTGCAAGCCTGAGATATTTAACGGTTTTACTTTACTTTTTAACCTTTTAAAGCACATTTTACATTTGTAAATGTATGCTGTGGCACCGACAGGAAGGTGTATGCGATTTCACAGCTGCACCAAAACACGTGAGAACAGAGAAATACATGCACGCGATGAAATCTCAAAATGTCCCATCTCTGTCACTGAGGATTGTTTTTGTGTAAAATGTAACCACTTCCAAGTGGAAGAAGGGGCTGAAAACCAACTGGATCATTTTGTTCCTCAGTATAATTAAACTCTGAACATGGACACATTTCTACAACAGCTGGTTTTGAAGCATTTGAACAGAAAAGTGTGCACGAGCACCGCTCAGCTCTTCAGGCAGCAGCCTGTGTGTTTGTTAGTAGAAATCATTCTAGGCCACCTGTTAGGTTCTATGATGCAGGAGTTTAATGTGGCATCCTGAACATGATCACACATATCCAAAAACAATTTCACTTAACTTTTCCTCAAAAAAACAAACCAGAGCTTTCGATTCAAATTAAAGTGACATTATGCTTGAAACACAAATTTGTCACACTTCATTGCACCGGAGTGGCGGCTCAGAGGTCACATGACCGGCATGTGCAGCGACTGGTTTCAGCATGCTCTGCTCCTCTTACATGGACGGCGTAATCTGAGATACCTTCTGCTAAATGTGGGCAAGCAAGTCGAGACAGACTGGTCCTGAATGTCCTTAAATCATTTTGTGATTATTACTACAGAGACACAAAGACATCCTCAGTGAGGACATGTCTGCCAGATGAGCTGCACTTACACCTCTCAGAAAATTATATATATAATGATTTTTTTTTTAATTGGGAAACTTTTGTGATTCTGACAGATATTTGCAGGAATGAGCCGTGACCTTTGCGTGACCTGAGGTTACTTCCCGTGGAGCATGTGAAAGCGGTGACTGCACACATTCTAACCACACCATGGCACATGCTGGACACCAAGTCAGTTTAATCTGCACAGAACACAGTTCTGAAGGGAGTGAAGCGAGAATAAACTGAATGGATGTCCAGCTCTCACAGCCGAGCCACTGCAATTGTGCTTTTAATTTTTTTTTATTATTATTATTGTTATTTTTAATAATAACAGTCACTGATTTTGTCCATAAACATCTGTTCATCTCTCAGGCACAAACAACCAATCAATCAAATCACCACCACTAGAACATATCTGGAACCATCAGAAGAATTAGCATGTTGGCTTTTGATTACAAAAAGCTTGATGGGACAGACAGAAAGGAGAAGAAAAACCCAAAATGAGGTGTGAATGGATGGCGATGTTTTGATGTTTAGACAAACAGATCAGCACAAATTAAAAACCAGGTTTAAATCTTGTGCAGTTCTCATTTTAGGCAGTCAGCTAATTCTATTATTAATAAAAAAACAAAACAAACATACTTGTTCAAAACTCATGTTAACTTTGGTATAAGGTTTTGACTGACAGCCACTGTGGTGTGAAACACTGTCACTGCTTCTCGTGTCGTCTCAATCCAGTTTATAAAGTCAGACGTGGAGGCTGCACAACTTACTCAAAGATGCAAGAATAAAAATGTTGTACAACTAGAAGGGCACTCAGTGAAGCACATTTCTCCACACAATTGTGAATAAACTCCATCAGTGCTTAAAAGCACAAAGGGAAATATGCCATTAAAAATGGGAATGCTGTGTATGATATTAATGTCCAATATTGCGATGTTAAAGGACAAACGGAACAGGATGTGAGTGGACCCCTGCCTGGTCACTTGGACCTCCAGCTACCTCACTGACAGGCTGCAGCATGTCAGGCTGAGAGACACCATGTCTGACACTGTGATTAGCAGCACCGGAGCACCCCAGGGCACAGTGCTGGTCCCTCTCTTCACCCTGTACACCTCTGACTTCTGCCACAACTCTGAGCTGTGTCACATCCAGAAGTTTGCAGATGTCACAGCTATTGTTGGATGCATCAAGGATGACAGAGAGGAGGAGTACAGGAGCCTAGTGAAGGACTTTGCTGCTTGGTGCCACACAAACCATATACAGCTCAACACCTCAAAGACAAAGGAGCTGGTCATCAACTTTGGGAAGTCCACACCAAGACCATGTCTAGTTCGGATCAAGGGAGTTGAGGTGGAGGCTGTGGATTCCTACAAGTACTTTGGGTTGGTGGCTGGATAACAAATTGGACTGGACAACCCACACCAACCACCTGTGCAGGAAGGGACAGAGCAGACTGTAATTCCTGAGGAGGCTACGGTCATTTAATATCTGCAGGAAACTCCTGTGGATGTTCTACCAGTCTGTGGTAGAACCCAGGGTCCTCTTTTACACGGTGGTGGTAGTGGGGGAGGGGGCTGGGGGCAGCACATCCAGGCTAGACAAACTGAGCAGGCGGACTGGCTCTGTGGTTGGCATGAAGCTGGACTCTCTGACTGTGGCAGAGAAGAGAACACTGGACAAACTGCTGGACATTATGGACAATGGCAGTCACCTGCACACCGTCATCAGCAACCAGAGGAACCTGTGCAGTGCAGGACCAACAGACTGAAAAACTCCTTTGTCCCTCAGGCCATCAGACTGTACAACTCCTTACTCGAGGGGAGGAGTAATAGGAGGACAGAGCACAGGAAGGAGAGGAACAGTAGTAGCCACTAAGCCAGTAGTGGGCAGTATTGCTGGTATTTATATTTGTATATTTGTTTGTTTACATTTTGCACATTGTTTTTTACTTTCAGTTTTGATATTCCGTGTGCTTCTTACCCTGTGTGATTCTATAGAATGCTGCTGGAACCTCAATTTCCCTGAGGACATCTTCCCAAGGGATCGACAAAGTTCTGTTTCATCTAATGTAATCTAACCTAACTAGCAGCCACTCCACTATGTGCAGGGAAGCAACCACTAATTCCTGTTCGTTTTTCTCCAGTCATCCCGCCATGTTGCAATATCCAAGAGGTGGAGTAATCATGTTGATTTTGGACTACTGTATCAACATGGAGGTGCAACATGGCAGCGCCCGTGAACGGGCCCACTCCCATGTAGCTACGAAGGGCTCATTCTGAGTTTATGATTCTTTGTTGCAGGTAACTAATGAACAGATGGTCATGAATGCGATATTCTATTTCTGCTAATTAACACCCCTAAAACATGCACACTGTTGCTTTAATGTAACCCTATTGACAAGTGTTACCCAATTAAAAAAACAAGCCACAAACATAAAAAACACGGAGGAATTCTTATGAAATCTTTGATGACAGAGAAAAATATTGTAATTGTATAAATACACACATTGTTAATTATAAAATGAGCTGTTAAATATCTAATACCAACATAGCAGCTCATATTTGTATATTACCCCATATGTAACAACATTATTATTATTATTAGTCTTATCTACTTCCTCTGTAATAATCCGATTAAACTCTGATTAATGTAGAATTTGCATTTCACTGCTGGAAGAAAACAGCACAAGATTTCAAAACCGCAACTTCAGGAGCTGTGATTTGCGTCACTTATTGACACCTATGAGTGAAGCAAGGAGGCGGGGCTCTGGCAGAGCTCGCTAACACAGCTTCACTACCAAAGACTCCAATACCTTGCAGTGGGTGGAGCTTATTGGGATGCCCACATTTGATGCAACAAGCACTGTTAGCGCACTCATTACTTCAATGCAAAATCCGCTGTGAAGACAGATGGGTAGAGAGGAGAGAGACAAAGATGGAGAGGGTGAGGTAAACAAAGCGGAAAACAGGTGGGTCAGGTGGAGGAGGCTGTTGACGGTCAAGCGCAGTCGGGTGGAGGACCTACACACCAAACCATGCGGGTGCTGAGAGGGCAAAACAAGGGAAAAGACTTGTTGGAAATGAAACAGAAAACAATAGAACGGTGCAGGCTGGAGCTCGAGGGTCTGCCCCGTCTCCCTGTCTGGATCTGATGCTCCTGAAAAGGACAGAAGAGAAGAGCTGCACACTGCCGCCTGGGATCATCTGCTTGTCAAGGTCGTTGATTGTCTTTTTTTTTAAAAGAGTAGCACTCATCATGATTGTCAGATGGTTTTGCGGTGCACTCAGTTTAATCAAGACATGCTGGAAAGCCCTAAAAACTTGAGTAAGATTCAAATTGGACACTAATCCCACTATGTTCTGGATTCCAAAGAACCCAGGAGGCAGTGTGGGCTCGCTCTCCTCTAGAGATGCCTGGAATGGTTTTCGAGAGGCCAAATGGACGGCCACTCTTTCATACCTTGCAGTGTGTGGTACTGACAGGGATTCCGATATTGGAAGCCAACACGACTGTGAGTGCAGAAGCCAGTTCAATAGTGAATCCACTGCAGAGGAGGGTGGGGGGGGAGCAAAGAAACAACCTTTACTTTAATGTCTGGAACGAGCTGCTGACGCCCCGGTGCATCCACATTCACCACACTCATGTTAACACTCTGCTTTACACATAACACACACAAAAACAACAAAAAATGTAACCATTACTGTCACTGTGCTTTAAAAAAAGTTTTAAAAATGGCAAAAAGTGTTTTCTATACTGGATGATGTCATTATAAACACTGCTGTACTACTATACAGAAAAAGTTGACTGTTGACTGTGATCTGATACACATACCAGACCACTCGATGGCAGTAAACCACTAAACTTTGCACTGCTAAACCACCAATACTTGAACAGACGAGATGTTGATTAGAGAGTTGGGACTGCTGCCATGAAGGTTCTCAAACACCAAACTATATATATATATATAGAGAGAGAGAGAGAGAGAGAGAGAGAGAGAGAGAGAGAGAGAGAGAGTGAGTGAATATGAATATAACAAGTTACACTGAAAAAACAACATTTGAACCAACTTAAAAAAATGTTACAATTTGTAAAAACATGAATGAATTAAGTTGTTTGAACCTAAGTTTGAAAGTTAAATAAACTCTAACTTATAAACTTAAGTTCAAACAACTTAATTCATTCAGGTTTTTACAAATTGAAACACTTTTTTAAGTTGGTTCAAGCATTATCTTTTTTCAGTGTAATCATACTGCTGTCTGGTTTGCACTATCAATAACTGATATTCCACTGACTTAATAGGTATCTGTGCTTAATACTGTATTCATAATCAATAATACTGCAGTAAAAATATCTCACATGAAGCACCAGTATCTCTTCCCTAAACAATAGTTTAGGGAAGAGATACTGGTGAAGCATACTGGATACTGGAGCATCACACTAAACAATAGTGTGATGCTCAGTTTGTGCATAGTTTATCAAACATTCTCCTCAGTTTTTATCCTCATTAGTGAATTTCTTTTGCAGGTGGCCATGGGTCTACAGGAATGGATTGCAGTTCTGATATGTTACCATTACTGTTACATGTTACAACATACTGTTACAATATACATGTTACCAATCACTAAGGGCCCTTGGGCAAGGTTCTTAATCCCCTATTGCTCCTGGTGTGTAGTGGGCGCCATGTATGGCAGCACCCTGACATCGGGGTGAATGTGAGGCATAATTGTAAAGCGTTTTGAGCGTCTGATGCAGATGGAAAAGCGCTATATAAATGCAGTCCATTTACCATTCTGATTAGTTGTTATATTGGACATTGACAGTTTGACCTGATAGTACCAGTAAAGAAACAATACAGAGTATCAGCAAAAATTAAAACAGGGCAACAAGTACATGTGATATTAATGTGGTACCTCAATGGAGACCATGTGGACACTGACAACACAGATGTTTCACAGCTAATGGAAGCATGAAGCCAAATGCAGGACACACACTCAGCTGGACACAGGAAGGTGTGAAGAGGAGAGACTGAAACAATGCAGATTGGTGATGAGGGACAGGTGGGGGGGTGAGAGAAGAATATGATCGAGGTGGAGTGAGGTGACAAACTGACAGGAAATGAGAGCAAGAGAGCATGTGATGCAGTGATCAGACAGCTGACCGAGCAGGCAGCCGAGTGGAGACAATTGGGAATACCGAGGAGACGGGAAGTGGAGAAGTGAGCGATAATAGGGAAGTACTGATGGGCACAGGTGAAAACAGAGCAGCAGGGAACAAAACCCAAGACCCGGGTTGAACTGGGCGGTGAGACAAACTGTACAGACAAACCTGCAGGGACGGGCGCGGAGTGGGTGGAAAAGAGTGGAGCGAGGACGAAACAAACAAGGTGTGGTGAGCAAACTGACACAAGCTGGGATGGTGAGCAGATGACTGACAAATGTGCAGACTGGGAAGCTGTAGAGAAACGAACCACACCCACCAGGGGGAGGCATGATCACCAGCGTGATAACAAAGGTGGAGAACAAACAAAGAGCACAAAAGACATAGACGAAAACAGAAATGAATTTAAATATCCCAAAGGCACAACAACAACCATGGGAAGATAGTAATGACACCATAAAATGCCAACTCTTATATCTAAAAAGAAATAAACATGTTGCCCAAACTAAACTGTATCAAAAATAATGTAAGATTATTATTTCTTTTCAGATGAATAAAAATCTAATTCCAAGGATAATGATAATGAATAATGAACATGATGTTCTTGTAAAACAAAGGGACAGTTCACCCAGATTATTCTGTTTGAAAGGTAAATGATGGTGTCATATTATGTTATTTTGTTTAGCTTTTAAAACTTATTACCACTCTTACTGTAACTTATTTCATTTAAAGAGGTTTTCATGATTTTTGAGCATATTTTCTTGATAATTTCTAACAAATCAAGCATAATAGTTTGCATAGTAAATATAGTGTTTTTCCATCTGCTGGAGATGATCAAAGTGGTTTACAATGATGCCTCACATTCACCCACTGTCACACACACACACACACACACACACACACACACACACACACACACACACACACACACACACACACACACACACACAGAAGTCAGGGTGCTCAACTGCACACCAGGAGCAACTTGGATATTACTGGTTGGGGTGAAGACCAGTGGATCCTTGGTTGATATTCCTGTCAAAAAAATCATTAACTGCCATTGGTCAAGGTTGTTAATCCGCATGTTGCTATCAGTGTGCAGTTGAGCACCTTGCATGGCAGCACCCTGACAATGGTGTGTGAGTGTGTGTATGAATGGGTGAATGTGAGGCATCATTGTAAAATGCTTTGAGCTTCTGATTCAGATAGAAAAGGCCCATAAAAATGCAGTCCATTCACCAAGAACAAGCTTGCCCAAGGGGCCTTAGTGATTTTACTGTCTGAATCGAACTGAGGATCCCCTGTTGTCAAACCCACAGCTATATCAGTCTGGACCATCACCTCTCAGTACTCCACACAAAGGATGTGAGACAAGGATGACAACGGTTCAAGCTGCGCTTACAGCATACAGGACAACAGGGAGGCCCTGTGGTCCTGAAGCAGACTCGGTCCAATTGTGCCTCTAAATGGTACTGGTGTGTGACTAGCCGCTGTGAAGAAAGCAGATGTGTCACTCATTGGACACCTGCTCTGTGGGTGGGCCATAACATTTCTCAATGTGACAGGAGTGGCAGGGTACAAGGTGTGTGTATCTGTGAAAACAAGTCATGTTATGTCATGTCAGCCTGTGTCTTCACCAACGTCAGAATAATTGTGTAACAAGAAGCATGTCAGACAACATTCAATCAGCACAGGGAGTGACACGGTTAAACTGGAAACACTGGGTAGGTTTGATCTGCAGCAAACCGGCTGAAAGCCAGAAGATGAAAACTGACTCTGTGTATGTTAGTTTAACATGTGTTATACAGTGAGTAATCACAGCACTTCACTTTTTCCACATTTTGTTATGTTACAGCTCTATTTGTTCGGAATTGTGTGTAGACCTATGAGACAGGATTGTCTCAAGGCACAAATCTGGGAAAGGGTACAGAAACATTTCTGCTGCTTTGAAGGTCCCAATGAGCACAGTGGCCTCCATCATCCATAAATGGAAGAAGTTTAGATCCACCAGGACTCTTTCTAGAGCTGACCGCCCGTCTAAACTGAGCGATCGGGAGAGAAGGGCCTTAGGTGACCAAGAACCTGATGACCACTCTGTCAGAGCTTCAACATTCCTCTGTGGAAAGAGGAGAACCTTCCAGAAGGACAACCATCTCTGCAGCAATCCATCAATCAGGCCTGTATGGCAGAGTGGCCAGATGGAAGCCACTCCTTAGTAAAAGACAGATGGCAGCCCTCTTGGAGTTTGCCAAAAGGCACCTGAAGGACTCTCAGACCATGAGAAACAAAATTCTCTGGACTGATGAGACAAAGATTGAACTCTTTTGCCTGAATGCCAGGCGGCATGTTTGGAGGAAACCAGGCACCATCCCTACACTGAAGCATGGTGGTGGCAGCATCATACTGTGGGGATGTTTTTCAGTTGCAGGAACTGGGAGACTAGTCAGGATTGAGGGTAAGATGAATGCAGGAATGTACAGAGACATCCTGGATGAAAACCGACTCCAGAGCGCTCTTGACCTCACACTGGGACGACAGTTCATCTTTAGGCAGGACAATGACCCTAAGCACACAGCCAAGATATCGAAGGAGTGACTTCAGGAAAACTCTGTGAATGTCCTCGAGTGACCCAGCCAGAGCCCAGACCTGAATCTGATTGAACATCTTTGGAGAGATCTGAAAATGTCTGTGCACTGACGCTCCCCATCCAACCTGATGGAGCTTGAGCGCTGCTACAAAGAGGAATAGGCAAAACTGCCCAAAGATGGGTGCACCAAGCTTCTGGCATCATATTCAAGACTTGAGGCTGCAACTGACACCTGTACGGCTGATCACCTCATTCTATACACTTGTATGGCTGATCACCGCATTCTATACACCTATATATTACACCTGTACAATAATCATGCCGTTTCATCAGCATATTGATATGCCACACCTGGCAGGGGAACAAATTATCTTGGCAAAGGTGAAAAGAGTTCTCCCAACTCTCTTTGCATCACTCATTGCTAATTTACTAAGTCAGCTGTGTAGCCATTGAGGAACTAGGAAACACTGTACTTAACTAATCAGCTGTGGTTGTGGAAAACATGCAGGGCAGGTGACCTCCAGCAGCGGGGTTGGAGACTCCTGATCTAAAGTATGCATAGTTAATAATACTTATAATACAAATATAAATGAAGAGATTACGAAAACTGGAAAAGATTTTCATTTGAGTGTTGGAAACTGGATTGACTGAGTTAGATAATGAACATAAAAACAGAAAATGTGCAAGACAAGACAATGCAATAGCAGGTTGATGAAGGCCTCTACCTAAACTACAGACACACAAGGACTCCCAAACACCTTCCTGTCTTTGCACTTCCTTCTGTCAAAGTGATTGCTCCCAAACAAAGTCCTATGTTAGACTGAGGCACAGAAACAGACACTTGAGGCATGAACAGTGAAGCAGAGCAAATTTGTTATTGGGTTCACACAAAAGAGGGAATCAGTGATGGAGAGGGGGAGCTTAAGAAGGCACAGGGGTGAGGAAGAGAGAACAAACATGAGTGAGCAAAAACAAGAGGAAAACTAGAGCACCGTGCCCATAGAGCGCAAACCTCCACCATATAATTATAATTCCACCTTTTTCATTTTATTTTTTACCTTGGAAAAAATTTTCAAGGTCAAAGTCCTGTTAGAAGTGGCCTTTCATAAGTTAAATTAGATGTGATCAAATGTCAAGAGCATGTATTTAGTTCATGCACTTGAATCAAATTTTTTTTGTGTGTGTGGTGTTTTTTTTCCAACTTTTTCAGTGTTTGAATTCTTTTTCAGATAATTTTCACAGAACATTGGTTATCTCTGCTATACACAATCTGTCATTGCTTTTTCCCCACTTGGTTTCCGACTCATAACTGGAAGACAGACAAACAGGCATAAAATTGCAACCTCCATCCAATTTTGGTGGAGTAAATGGTCTGCATTTACAGTAGTGTTCAGAATAATAGTAGTGCTATGTGACTAAAAAGATTAATCCAGGTTTTGAGTATATTTCTTATTGTTACATTGGGACATGTTTGATTACAATGTGGTGTAAAATATACATTAAAGGATTTTAAATGTTGAATTTAAATGGGCACAAAAAATCTTTAATCTGGATCAGATCTAGATCAACCTTTGTCAGCAAATAAAGGATACCATCCTACATAACACTCTCAAATATGAAAGAAATTTGATATTTTTTGACAGAGTGATGAATTTTTAGAAAACATTTTCAATGTTAAAGAATAGGTATTTTTACTATTTTCCATTTTTCCTGACTTTGACCTTTGACCTTGAAAATTGATTCAGTTCTTGCCTATCAGGATATGAATCCTCTGTAAAAATTTCATAATGATACTGTATATGAAAAAATATGGTCTTCGTTGGTGGAGGTAACAAATCAAACAAATGGAGTGAGTGTGAAAGTTGGTTTAAGAAACCAGAAATGGTTTGTAATGAGACCTATGAAAAGACAAATGTTGCAGTCAGAAGAGGAAACTAGGAAATTAAGTAGAAAAGGAAGAACTGGGAGCCAAGAAAGACCAACGTAAACTCTCAAATAAACACTTTTCACAAGTAACATCAGATACATATTTGCGGGTATTTTTCTTCTTTTTATGCAAAGACATCTGTGAAATTCCCTGTACTGGTTAACAGTGTAGGCCTCAGACAGCAAAAACATAGATGACTGGGTGACTGAGTGAATGAGTTAGAAACACCACAATGGGGACAAACTCTACTGCATTTGGTGAACTTTGACGTACCAGATCGATCAAAAGAACAACTCTGTTTTGCCAATATAATATCCCATAGATGTGTCTGCCACCTGCTGCCCAGCTAACAGGCCAGCAACCAAGTGGAGGAATGTAACGCCTACTGCATGAATTCTAGATTGTTGACAAATTCTAGATGAAATTCACAACAGAATGGGGAAATAAAATTGAAATTAAACAATAGCTAGGAATGCGGCTGGGGATGGTACCTACAGCTTTCATCTGGACTGCAAATTAGTGACAGCTAACTTGAAACACTGCTCGAGAATGTTTCAAAACTTGCTTTAAAATTGTTCCAGTGGCTACAATATGACTGATATTGATTATATTTATTGATTCACAAGGGATACGTTTTATCAAGGAAAAATTTGATTCCTTGAGATTTGATTTGGTGGGTCACAAAGCAATACGATACACTTCAATTCTATGTAGATATTCAATTCCCATGATAAATTAGAATAAGCCAAAAAATGTCATTAAGTACCATCAAATACATTTTTTCTGGAAAAATTTGGGATCTTCCTCAGATTTTTCCTACTGTGCTGCAGAACACTGGCTCTGCAGCTACTCACCTTTGTTCACCACTGGGGGCAGCAGCATATACTGTCACAGAAAGTGTATCATAGAAGAAGCCCAGAAGAAGAAGCAGCCAGCTATTTTCAGCATAGCACAAATAGCATCACATAACTTTCCCGTTGAGGACTGGTATGACAGTATAAACAAAGGGTGAATTAACGTAATTTTCAAATGGGGGTGAGGGATAATTGTGCCAATTTTTATGCTGCAAAGTTAATGTTCCTGCGATGAGTCTTGTGAGCGCATTGTGCTAAACTCTGAACATTTGCAAGTGTTTGAAGAAGTCAAAAGAGCAGTGAAACAAGCTTAATTCAACTGATTTATAATGTTAAAATCGAGCCACTCAGGGCTCTGTGTATCAATATAGTGAACTGGAATCAGAATAGCCTTTATTCACCAAGTATCCACAAGAATACAAGGAATTTCACTTGTGGTACCTGTTACTTTAAAATTTAATTAATTGCTACACCCCTAGTAATCATAGTAGTTGAAGGTTAGTATCAAAGTGGAAATGAAACAGACACAAGGGCTTAAACCCAACGAGTTCAAGGTCTTTCTTTTCCCAAAGATTTATGGTACTTTTGTGTGAAGGCATTAGTAACACAGAATCCAGGACAGAGAGAAATATGATACAACATTAACAGGACACACATGGAAAGAGAAGAGAGAAGAGGTGGGAAAAGGAGAAAGTGAGAGCATTAGAGATATGGCACCAGGCTGGAGTCCCTCCCTGTGGTTGGAAAAGACAGTTCAGAGTTCCCACTGTGGATTTGCCCTCCCTCCTCCATTCCACTCTACTTTTCCACATGCAAAATGCCAGCAGTAGCCAAACAACTTCCTGTAAACCCGGTGTGTGATGTCCCTGCCAGGCAACAGAGTACAAACACACACAACCGCATGTACCTCATGCATGCATGCATGCAAACACACACAGTGCATTCACTATACAAAGACAGGGAAGCAAAGAGCACATCTTTGTTAAACCGTCAACGCACACAAACACACTTCTCAGCCAGTGCGTGGGAAGATGGTAACCAAAAGAGACAATAAGAAACAGAAGGAAAGAACAGCAGCAGAATGGAGTCATTGATGCAAAATATCTGTTGTGGGATTACAAGAGCCAATGTGCAATACTTGTATGTAGTTTCATCCAAAAGACAGATGATTAATTCCAATGGGTTATGTGAAAAGCCAAAGGGCAACTGAAAAATATAGAGCATACAATCCAACATCACCAATGCAAAGGGCCACTTTTTATATTCTAACCGTATACATATTATACTGTACTGCACCAACGAGTAGCTACTGGCTCCCACAGTTTAAGCTCATATGGAACTGTAAAACTGGTAAAATTAAACTCACGATCGGTGGTGGTTCAGCCACTTGCCACAAACAGATTGGGATTATCGTATTTAATCTGTTTAAACAGACAGAATCCAGAATCCATTTTGTGCTACACACAATAAATTAACAGGTAAAATTCTCATTTTACATTTTGCATCTTCAAATCCCAGTAATGTCAGAATTACAGCTGGGAATTCTTCAATTTTTGGGAAACAAATGTGTTATATTCTGGCTGGTGTTCACAGAAAACGGATTAGTTGTTACAGCAACAAGCATAATAGCTTTCAGTGGGTACGATAGCAATGCACCAAACTGAGCAGTTAGCCACATTTTGTTTGTTTTGTGGAAAAGTACAGAGAAAAAAGTAAATAAAAAAAAAATAGTACTCCTCATGGGATTTGTTTGGAGAACAACAACAAAAGCTAATGACTAGCTTATAATGTACAGGAGAAAAAAAGTACTCACCCTCAGCAAAAAACCAAGCGTCTGTCCAACCTGCTGTATTTTTTTGTCTCTATTGTGATACATTTTGAATATAATCATCAATAATCAATCCTTGTCCTATGCTCTACCTCACCATCAAATGTTGCTAAAGTCAATTCATGTTACTTTGAGATATCCTGCTAACTTACTAAGGAACTGCAATGAAACATAACAGCTGCTGAGGCAATTCATCTCCATGTCCAATATTCTCTTATATACTTATTCCCTCATTGAGCTGCTCTTATTAGGGGTCTTCATAGTAGATCATCTGTCTCCATCACACCCTGTCCTCTCCATCTTCCTCTGTCACACCAGCCACCTGCATGTCCTCCCTCACCACATCCATAAACCTCCTCTTCTCCTCATGCCTGGCGGTTCTGTCATCAGCATCCTTCTCCCTATATACCCTGGTTCCCTTCTCTGCACATGTCCGAACCATCTCAATCTCACCTCTCTGCCTTTGTCTCCAAAGTGTCTTACCTCCTCTGTCGCTCTAATATGTTTATTCCTAATCATGTCCATCCTCGTCACTTCCAAAGAAAATCACACCATCGTAAGCTCTGTCACCTCCAGCTCCACCTCCTGTCTTTTTGTTTGTTACAGCCCCTCGAAGCCGTAGAACACAGCTGGTCTCATCAGTCTTGTAAACTTTTTTACCATTCAAATTTTTTATTAGTTTTTGACATATATCAAGCATTGAAACAATACCCTTGAACAAAAACAAAGCATCACACACAAAAATAAATAAATAAAGAACAGACAAAAAGGCAGAAGGTTATGGAACAGGCAGTGTTTGTCACAAATTGTCAAATAATACAGGTTATAATATAGGGAAGGCAGTCAGTGGGTCAACTTTTCACATGTTTACACTGTTTCCTCCACATACATATTCTCTAACACTCACTCATTGCTCATGAGCCACATAACTGCCCCCGTTCAATCTCGTCAGTATTTTTTCATATACAGCCCTTTCCATCATTTGAACCTTCCAAATAACCAGTGTAGGAGTTTGTGGTTCCTTCCAACATCTTAGAATAGGCTGGCTTTCAATGTGCAAAATTTTAATTTGTTTAAATGTGACACTACTGTTCTGTCTTCAAGGACATACAATCTCAATGAATTTGGGGGCTTATATCTCAACCAGTTCTCTAAATACTCCAAAATGATCTCCCACAAAGGAAAAACCTTGGGACATTCCCACATGACATGCATGTACGAGGTCTGTGATAAAAGTAACGGACCTTATTATTTTTTTCAAAAACCATATGGATTTGAATCACGTGTGATTACATCAGACATGCTTGAACCCTCGTGGGCATGCAAGAGTTTTTTCACGCCTGTCGGTTACGTCATTCGCCTGTGGGGAGTCTTTGAGTGAGGAGTCGCCCACCCTCTCGTCGATTTTTTTCATTCTTAAGGAATGGCTCAGAGACTGCTGCTTTGTTTGATCAACATTTTTTCAAAACTGTAAGGCACAACTGAGTGGACACCATTCGATAAATTCAGCTGGTTTTCGGTAAAAATTTGAACGGCTGATGAGAGATTTTGGTCTGGTAGTGTCGCCGTAAGGACGGCCCACAGCGCCTGACGGCGATCTGCGCTTCGAGGCGGCAGCGTCTCGCTGTTTCAAGTTGAAAACTTCCACATTTCAGGCTTTGTTGACCCAGTAAGTCGTCAGAGAACAGAGAACTTTCAGAAGAAGTCGGCATGAGGAGTGTATTCGGACATTCCATTGTTAACGGACATTTTGTAATGAAAGAACGTGCGGGCAGAGTCGCAGTCGGGCCGGACCGACCGCGGGGGGTCGCGACAGGAAAAACACCTCCGTGGAAACCTTAACGTCAAGTTGGAACATGCCCAAGCTGTTAAAACAGTTCTCACTTACTCACGTGGTGAAAGTCATCAAAAGCGCTTGAATTTTACAAATGGTTTTCAACACAGAGGTGTTTTTCCTGTCGCGGCGCACACAGATTCGCCGAGTTCATCACGGAAACGACTCTGCGAATTTCTGCACGGTCTTTCATTACAAAATGTCCTTAAACAGTGGAATGTCTGCATAAAGTCCTCATGCCGGCCTCTTCTGAATCTTCTCTGTTCTCTCATGGCGTCCTGGGTGAATTAAGCCTTAAATTAGGATGTTTTCAGGTCGAAACAGGCTGACGACGGCGCCTGGAAGCGCTGCGCGATGTCCCACTCCGTGGGAAGTCCTTACAGCGACAGAAACACCCCATAATCTCTCATCAGCCATTAAACTTTTCACCGAAAACCAGCTTAATTTCTCGAATAGTGTCCACTCGGATATCCCTCACAGGTCCACAAAAAATTTTGATAAAGCAACGCACGCCGTCTGCAGAGATTCCGACTGGCGGGGTGGAGCACTCCTCACTCAAGGCCTGCCCACAGGAGAATGACGTCACCGACACGCGTGAAAAAACTCACGCATGCGCACAAGGGTTCAAGCTTGTCTGACGTAAAAACATATGAATCAAATCCTTTTAATTTTTTTCAAAAAATAAAAAGGACCGCTTTTTTCATCACAGACCTCGTATGTGCCACCTTCGATCCTACATTTCCAGAACAAATCACATTAACTTCATTTTATTAGGTTTTGTTGGAGTATAATAATATCTATGTATTATTTTATACTGAATAAATGTATTCCTGGCTTCTCTGATGTACTCCTCTGTGTTAGTAAGAATCCCTCCCTATGTTTCCTTATCCAGTTTACAACTCAGGTCTTTTTCCCACATCCTCCCTAAATAACCACAGTCCTCGTTAGTCTTCCAAAGGCATATCTCATACCACTTCAATCAATCAATCAATTTTATTTATATAGCGCCAAATCACAACAAACAGTTGCCCCAAGGCGTTTTATATTGTAAGGCAAGGCCATACAATAATTACGTAAAAACCCCAACGGTCAAAACGACCCCCTGTGAGCAAGCACTTGGCGACAGTGGGAAGGAAAAACTCCCTTTTAACAGGAAGAAACCTCCAGCAGAACCAGGCTCAGGGAGGGGCAGTCTTCTGCTGGGACTGGTTGGGGCTGAGGGAGAGAACCAATCAATCAATCAATCAATTTTTTTTATATAGCGCCAAATCACAACAAACAGTTGCCCCAAGGCGCTTTATATTGTAAGGCAAAAGCCATACAATAATTATGTAAAACCCCAACGGTCAAAACGACCCCCTGTGAGCAAGCACTTGGCTACAGTGGGAAGGAAAAACTCCCTTTTAACAGGAAGAAACCTCCAGCAGAACCAGGCTCAGGGAGGGGCAGTCTTCTGCTGGGACTGGTTGGGGCTGAGGGAGAGAACCAGGAAAAAGACATGCTGTGGAGGGGAGCAGAGATCGATCACTAATGATTAAATGCAGAGTGGTGCATACAGAGCAAAAAGAGAAAGAAACAGTGCATCATGGGAACTCCCCAGCAGTCTACGTCTATAGCAGCATAACTAAGGGATGGTTCAGGGTCACCTGATCCAGCCCTAACTATAAGCTTTAGCAAAAAGGAAAGTTTTAAGCCTAATCTTAAAAGTAGAGAGGGTGTCTGTCTCCCTAATCTGAATTGGGAGCTGGTTCCACAGGAGAGGAGCCTGAAAGCTGAAGGCTCTGCCTCCCATTCTACTCTTACAAACCCTAGGAACTACAAGTAAGCCTGCAGTCTGAGAGCGAAGCGCTCTATTGGGGTGATATGGTACTAAGAGGTCCCTAAGATAAGATGGGACCTGATTATTCAAAACCTTATAAGTAAGAAGAAGAATTTTAAATTCTATTCTAGAATTAACAGGAAGCCAATGAAGAGAGGCCAATATGGGTGAGATATGCTCTCTCCTTCTAGTCCCCGTCAGTACTCTAGCTGCAGCATTTTGAATTAACTGAAGGCTTTTCAGGGAACTTTTAGGACAACCTGATAATAATGAATTACAATAGTCCAGCCTAGAGGAAATAAATGCATGAATTAGTTTTTCAGCATCACTCTGAGACAAGACCTTTCTAATTTTAGAGATATTGCGTAAATGCAAAAAAGCAGTCCTACATATTTGTTTAATATGCGCACTGAATGACATATCCTGATCAAAAATGACTCCAAGATTTCTCACAGTATTACTAGAGGTCAGGGTAATGCCATCCAGAGTAAGGATCTGGTTAGACACCATGTTTCTAAGATTTGTGGGGCCAAGTACAATAACTTCAGTTTTATCTGAGTTTAAAAGCAGGAAATTAGAGGTCATCCATGTCTTTATGTCTGTAAGACAATCCTGCAGTTTAGCTAATTGGTGTGTGTCCTCTGGCTTCATGGATCAATCAATCAATCAACTTTTTTCTTATATAGCGCCAAATCACAACAAACAGTTGCCCCAAGGCGCTCCATATTGTAAGGCAAGGCCATACAATAATTATGAAAAACCCCAACGGTCAAAACGACCCCCTATGAGCAAGCACTTGGCAACAGTGGGAAGGAAAAACTCCCTTTTAACAGGAAGAAACCTCCAGCAGAACCAGGCTCAGGGAGGGGCAGTCTTCTGCTGAGACTGGTTGGGGCTGAGGGAAAAAACCAGGAAAAAGACATGCCGTGAAGGGGGGCAGAGATCGATCACTAATGATTAAATGCAGAGTGATGCATACGGAGCAAAAAGAGAAAGAAACAGTGCATCATGGGAACCCCCCACAATCTACGTCTAAAGCAGCATAACCAAGGGATGGTCCAGGGTCACCCGATCCAGCCCTAACTATAAGCCTTAGCGAAAAGGAAAGTTTTAAGCCTAATCTTAAAAGTAGAGAGGGTATCTGTCTCCCTGATCTGAATTGGGAGCTGGTTCCACAGGAGAGGAGCCTGAAAGCTGAAGGCTCTGCCTCCCATTCTACTCTTACAAACCCTAGGAACTACAAGTAAGCCCGCAGTCTGAGAGCGAAGCGCTCTAATGGGGTAATATGGTACTACGAGGTCCCTAAGATAAGATGGGACCTGATTATTCAAAACCTTATAAGTAAGAAGAAGAATTTTAAATTCTATTCTAGAATTAACAGGAAGCCAATGAAGAGAGGCCAACACGGGTGAGATATGCTCTCTCCTGCCAGTCCCCGTCAGTACTCTAGCTGCAGCATTCTGAACCAACTGAAGGCTTTTTAGGGAACTTTTAGGACAACCTGATAATAATGAATTACAATAGTCCAGCCTAGAGGAAATAAATGCATGAATTAGTTTTTCAGCATCACTCTGAGACAAGACCTTTCTGATTTTAGAGATATTGCGTAAATGCAAAAAGGCAGTCCTACATATTTGTTTAATATGCGCCTTGAATGACATATCCTGATCAAAAATGACTCCAAGATTTCTCACAGTATTACTAGAGATCAGGGAAATGCCATCCAGAGTAACGATCTGGTTAGACACCATGCTTCTAAGATTTGTGGGGCCAAGTACAATAACTTCAGTTTTATCTGAGTTTAAAAGCAGGAAATTAGAGGTCATCCATGTCTTTATGTCTGTAAGACAATCCTGCAGTTTAGCTAATTGGTGTGTGTCCTCTGGCTTCATGGATAGATAAAGCTGGGTATCATCTGCGTAACAATGAAAATTTAAGCAATGCCGTCTAATAATACTGCCTAAGGGAAGCATGTATAAAGTGAATAAAATTGGTCCTAGCACAGAACCTTGTGGAACTCCATAATTAACTTTAGTCTGTGAAGAAGATTCCCCATTTACATGAACAAACTGTAATCTATTAGACAAATATGATTCAAACCACCGCAGCGCAGTGCCTTTAATACCTATGACATGCTCTAATCTCTGTAATAAAATTTTAGGGTCAACAGTATCAAAAGCAGCACTGAGGTCCAACAGAACAAGCACAGAGATAAGTCCACTGTCCGAAGCCATAAGAAGATCATTTGTAACCTTCACTAATGCTGTTTCTGTATACTATGATGAATTCTAAAACCTGACTGAAACTCTTCAAATAGACCATCCTCTGCAGATGATCAGTTAGCTGTTTTACAACTACCCTTTCAGAATTTTGAGAGAAAAGGAAGGTTGGAGATGGGCCTATAATTAGCTAAGATAGCTGGGTCAAGTGATGGCTTTTTAAGTAATGGTTTAATTACTGCCACCTTAAAAGCCTGTGGTACATAGCCAACTAATAAAGATAGATTGATCATATTTAAGATCAAAGCATTAAATAATGGTAGGGCTTCCTTGAGCAGCCTGGTAGGAATGGGGTCTAATAGACATGTTGATGGCTTGGATGAAGTAACTAATGAAAATAACTCAGACAGAACAATCGGAGAGAAAGAGTCTAACCAAATACCGGCATCACTGAAAGCAGCCAAAGATAACGATATGTCTTGGGATGGTTATGAGTAATTTTTTTCTCTAATAGTTAAAATTTTATTAGCAAAGAAAGTCATGAAGTCATTACTAGTTAAAGTTAAAGGAATACTCTGGCTCAATAGAGCTCTGACTCTTTGTCAGCCTGGCTACAGTGCTGAAAAGAAACCTGGGGTTGTTCTTATTTTCTTCAATTAGTGATGAGTAGTAAGATGTCCTAGCTTTACGGAGGGCTTTTTTTTATAGAGCAACAGACTCTTTTTCCAGGTTAAGTGAAGATCTTCTAAATTAGTGAGACGCCATTTCCTCTCAAACGTATGGGTTATCTGCCTTAAGCTGCGAGTTTGTGAGTTATACCACAGAGTCAGGCACTTCTGATTTAAAGCTCTCTTTTTCAGAGGAGCTACAGCATCCAAGTTGTCTTCAATGAGGATGTAAAACTACTGACGAGATACTCTATCTCACTTACAGAGTTTAGGTAGCTACTCTGCACTGTGTTGGTATATGGCATTAGAGAACATAAAGAAGGAATCATATCCTTAAACCTAGTTACAGTGCTTTTTGAAAGACTTCTAGTGTAATGAAACTTATTCCCCACTGCTGGGTAGTCCATCAGAGTAAATGTAAATGTTATTAAGAAATGATCAGACAGAAGGGAGTTTTCAGGGATACTGTTAAGTCTTCAATTTCCATACCATAAGTCAGAACAAGATCTAAGATATGATTAAAGTGGTGGGTGGACTCATTTACATTTTGAGCAAAGCCAATTGAGTCTAATAATAGATTAAATGCAGTGTTGAGGCTGTCATTCTCAGCATCTGTGTGGATGTTAAAATCGCCCACTATAATTATCTTATCTGAGCTAAGCACTAAGTCAGACAAAAGGTCTGAAAATTCACAGAGAAACTCACAGTAACGACCAGGTGGACGATAGATAATAACAAATAAAACTGTTTTTTGGGACTTCCAATTTGGATGGACAAGACTAAGAGTCAAGCTTTCAAATGAATTAAAGCTCTGTCTGGGTTTTTGATTAATTAATAAGCTGGAATGGAAGATTGCTGCTAATCCTCCACCTCGGCCCGTGCTACGAGCATTCTGTCAGTTAGTGTGACTCGGGGGTGTTGACTCATTTAAACTAACATTCATCCTGCTGTAACCAGGTTTCTGTAAGGCAGAATAAATCAATATGTTGATCAATTATTATATCATTTACTAACAGGGACTTAGAAGAGAGAGACCTAATGTTTAATAGACCACATTTAACTGTTTAATCTGTGGTGCAGTTGAAGGTGCTATATTATTTTTTCTTTTGAATTTTTATGCTTAAATTCGATTTTTGCTGGTTATTGGTGGTCTGGGAGCAGGCACCGTCTCTACGGGGATGGGGTAATGAGGGGATGGCAGGGGAGAGAAGCTGCAGAGAGGTGTGTAAGACTACAACTCTGCTTCCTGGTCCCAACCCTGGATAGTTCACGGTTTGGAGGATCTAAGAAAAATTGGCCAGATTTCTAGAAATGAGAGCTGCTCCATCCAAAGTGGGATGGATGCCGTCTCTCCTAACAAGACCAGGTTTTCCCCAGAAGCTTTGCCAATTATCTATGAAGCCCACCTCATTTTTTGGACACCACTCAGACAGCCAGCAATTCAAGGAGAACATGCGGCTAAACATGTCACTTCCCGGTGCGATTGGGGAGGGGCCCAGAGAAAACTACAGAGTCCGACATTGTTTTTGCCAAAGTTACACACCGATTCAATGTTAATTTTAGTGACCTCCGATTGGCGTAACCGGGTGTCATTACTGCCGACATGAATTACAATCTTACCAAATTTACGCTTAGCATTAGCCAGCAGTTTCAAATTTCCTTCAATGTCGCCTGCTCTGGCCCCCGGAAGACAATTGACTATGGTTGCTGGTGTCGCTAACTTCACATTTCTCAAAACAGAGTTGCCAATAACAGAGTTTTGATCCTCGGGGGTGTGTCGTCGAGTGGGGAAAATGGTTAGAAATGTGAACGGGTTGGCGGTGTACACGGGGCTTCTGTTTAGGACTACGCTTCCTCCTCACAGTCACCCAGTTGGCCTGCTTTCCCGGCTGCTCGGGATCTGCCAGAGGGAAACTAACGGCGGCTAAGCTACCTTGGTCCGTACCGACTACAGGGGCCTGGCTAGCTGTAGAATTTTCCACGGTGCGGAGCCGAGTCTCCAATTCGCCTAGCCTGGCCTCCAAAGCTACGAATAAGCTACACTTATTACAAGTACCATTACTGCTAAAGGAGGCCGAGGAATAACTAAACATTTCACACCCGAGCAGAAAAGTGCGGGAGAGACAGGAGAAGCCACCATGCTAAACGGTCTAAGAGCTAGTAGCTGCGCAAGCTAGCGGATTCCTAAAAACACACAAAGTGAATAATGTGTAAATAATTTAGAGGTGATTCAGCAGAGGGAGTGCTTTAGATAAGGCACGTGAAGATTACACTGTGAAACAAATCGTTATCTAGTTAACTAGATCAATCTAACTGCGCAGATTAAACAGCTAACAGATACAGCAAAACACCGCTGTGCTCCGGAACAGGAAGTGATACAATACCGCAGTGAGAGCCAACCACTTGAATGCTTTTTGGGACATTGGGCAATTGCAGGCAACGCCTGATTATATTTTTTATGTCGACTTACGGAACCCTTATCTCTAATGTATTGTCTAATCTGTAAGTATTTCCAGAAGTGACCGCGTCCATCCAGATTAAATTTTTCTTTTAACTGTTCATCAGAGAGGAAATTACCCCCCTCAAATAGGTTGTCCAATATTCTAATACCCTTTCTCAACCACTGGGGTCAATAAATTTTTACCTGTTTTTATTATAGGATTGTGCCAAATAGATGCATATGTTTGGATATTGTGGGGAATTTTACATACAGTCTTGTAAACTTTCCCTTTCACTCTTGCAGATATCTTTTATCACAAATTACTCCTGCCACCATTCTCTACAACCCCAAGTATGTATTTAAACTCACCAACCTTTATTACCTGTTCCTTGCGACTTCATTCTTTCACTGTGCAACATCTCATTCACACACGTCATTCCCCTTCTTTCCAGATCTTAACTCCACCTCTCCAGATAACAGATATTCTCGCGCATAGTAATCTCACACACAGACAAACAAATATCCATCCATGCTCCATGCAGTCTCTCCTGTGGTGGTCTCCTCACCTTGAAGGCGTGATAGGAGTCAGGTCTTTCCCCATTGTCTGGATGACACGGCGGCCCCACACCCACAGACCAACGCAGATGCCTATACCACCATAGAAGAGTAGCCAGATAGGAGTAGCAGCTTCCTGCATCACACCACCCTGGTCATAGATCATCCACAGTGCTACCAAGGGTCCAATTGCATTGCTACAAAGGTAGAAAATAGACTTTAACCCCAGTGAGGACTCAGTCCAGGTTACTGAGCCTTCAATGGAAAAAAATCAACAACAATAACAAAAAACAGCATGGGTATATGCATTTCTAATTGCAGTAGCACACTGCCTGTGGGGATTCACAGGCTTTAAATTGGATAGTGTTTAGAAAATAGGTAGCTGACATTTTTCAAGGCTGCTAATAAATTATGCACCCTTTCTATAATGAGTTGGAATGACGTGTGAGTTCAGAATGTTTTTAGAACCTTAGACCTCAACAGTTTTTAGAAGAAGTACTCAACCCTTTTATTTCCTGTTAATTACGTAATTTTTTAATGGTATTTTACTGTCTTAATGTATTTATAAATTGTTTAGGTTGTTGTTATCATGTACACATTATTATTATTATGATTATCATTATCATTATTATTTTATTACTTCTATTTTGTCATTTGATTTTTAAATGGACCACAATGAAAATACAGTGGAGTAAAAAAGTATTTAGTCAGTCCCTGATTGTGCAAGTTCTCCTACTTAGGAAGATGAGAGAGGTCAGTAATTTTCAACATAGGTACACTTCAACTATGAGAGACAAAATGAGAAAAAAATCCATGACATCACATTGTAGGATTTTTTAAAGAATTTATTTGTAAATTATGGTGGAAAATAAGTATTTGGTCACCCACAAACAAGCAAGAGGTCTGGCTCTCACAGACCTGTAACTTCTTCTTTAAGAAGTTCTTCTGTCCTCCACCTGTTACCTGTATTAATGGCATCTGTTGGAACTCGTTATCTGTATAAAAGACACCTATCCACAGTCTCAAACAGTCAGACTCCAAACTCAACCACAGCCAAGACCAAAGAGCTGTTGAAGGACACCAGGAAGAAAATTGTAGATGTGCACCGGGCTGGGAAGAGTGAGTCTACAATAGTCAAGCAGGTTGGTGTGAATAAATCAACTGTGGGAGTAATTGTAAGAAAATGGAAGACATACAAGATCATTGATAATCTCACTCGATCTGGGGCTGCACGCAAGATCTCATCCCGTGAGGTCAAAATGATCATGAGAATGGTGAGCAAAAATCCTAGAACTACACAGAGGGACCTGCAGAGAGCTGGGACCAAAATAACAAAGGCTACACACTAACGCAGAGAGGGACTCAAATCCTGCAGTGCCAGGCGTGTCCCCCTGCTTAAGCCAGTACGTGTCCAGGGCCGTCTGAAGTTTGCCAGAGAGCATATGGATGATCCAGAAGAGGACTTGGAGAATATCATGTGGTCAAATGAAACCAAAATAGAACTTTTTGGTAAAAAACTTGTCGTGTTTGGAAGAAGAAGAATGCAGAGTTGCATCCTAAGAACACCATACCTACTGTGAAGCATGTGGGTGGAAACATCATGCTTTGGGGCTGTTTTTCTGCAAAGGGGACAGGACGACTGATCCATGTTAAGAGAAGAATGAATGTGGCGGTGTATCGTGAAATTTTAAGCCAAAACATCCTTCCATCAGTGAAAGCATTGAAGATGGAACGTGGCTGGGTCTGCCAGCATGACAATGATCCCAAACACACCGCTCGGGCAACGAAGGAGTGGCTCTGTAAAAAGCATTTCAAGGTCCTGGAGTGGCTGAGCCCGTCTCCAGACCTCAACCCCATAGAAAATTTGTTGAGGGAGTTGAAAGTCCATGTTGCCCAGCGACAGCACCAAAACATCACTGCTCTAGAGGAGATTTGCATGGAGGAATGGGCCAAAATACCAGCTACAGTGTGTGCAAACCTGGTGAAGATTATGTTACAAAGTATTGAGTTGAACATTTGTTATTGACCAAATACTTATTTTCCACCATAATTTACAAATAAATTCTTTAAAATCCTACAATGTGATTTCCTGGATTTTTTTTCTCATTTTGTCTCTTATAGATGAAGTGTACCTATGATGAAAATTACAGACCTCTCTCATCTTTCTAAGTAGGAGAACTTGTACAGTCAGGGACTGACTAAATACTTTTTACCCCACTGTAAGTGTTGTCACTTAAAGGACATGTTGCATGCGTTTTAACATCCCAGTTAGCAACACAACATCAAATTACTCATGATTCTAAGTCTCCTTGTGCACAATGCACATGCGCTCATAATTAGTGGTTTCTGATGTTTTCTATTCCTCTCCCGAAGCGAGGAAACAGGTGCATTTTCGGAAAATGTCTCACTCGGCAATTCTCTGTATTTCTCTGTGTATGTCGTAGTTAATAGCAAAACAGAAACATCCCCGACAGAGACAGATAGAGGGAAACAAATGCAATTATGTCCGATAACGACGTTTCAGAGCATTTCTTTGAAAGCAGCAGCTCAAATTTACAGAGAGGAGATGACACAGTTCACCCCAAAACTCTTAACTTTTTCAGTCTATCAGATTTTGGAACTTAAAGTGTGGTGACGCTGCTGTTTGTGTCACAGCTGCGGGTTTACTGCTGCTGTGATCACAGACATGCCTGGACACGCCTGTATGTCGCATATTGGAAAAACTC
This sequence comes from Thalassophryne amazonica, assembly GCF_902500255.1. Classification (NCBI taxonomy): domain Eukaryota; kingdom Metazoa; phylum Chordata; class Actinopteri; order Batrachoidiformes; family Batrachoididae; genus Thalassophryne; species Thalassophryne amazonica. The sequence continues at coordinate 85,697,611 of NC_047107.1, forward strand.
AGAAGATGCTGTTTTCAGGATATAATGGACTCCCTAATATACCACAAGGCAGAGCTGTGACTGGGCACGCATAATGTCTGATAAGAACCTGAGAGCAAGTGGACCTGGGCATTATTCTCTGGCCGGGTGGAACTTGAAAATGGCTCTCTGGCTGTGGATCCGAGTGACTGAGGACGAGTGGACCGTTCTGTTGGCTGGGGGTCACAATTGCGATCACGCATGAGCGTAAAGGCTTGTTTTTGTTGTGGACTAATTTGGAAACCTTTACACGCTGGTTAAAACGGATGTTACGCTGTTTTAACCCGCATGTCAGAGGTTTATTTCCGCTTAATGGACTTGGAATGTCTTTGTGACATTTGTACAGGCATTAGATTTTTCACAGTTATATACAACACTTATCAGCGTTTTTAACAGACTGCGTTTATGACCTTCTCACAGCTGCTGCTTTTACCGTGAATTAATCTGTGCCTCCGTTCTTAACGTTAACAGATACATTCCATTGAAGCGCACGCTGGGACGCTTCTAGTAATGATGTCACCTGTTGGAAACACACGAGTATTTTGTTTTCAGAAGTCTCTGTAGCTGTTTGCTGTGAATGCCGTATACCGGTCATTTAAGTGCACAATGTAATCCCAGTGGATCATCAGATGGTCAATAACAGCCTAAATCTAAATTGTTATGATTTCAGTGCGATATGTCCTTTAAGTGTGATTCAGCAAGTATAGCAAATGTGTGGCAATTGGTATTCACACTCCCATTCAGTAGATGGCAGTGTTCACAGCACTGTGAATACTCCCAGCAGTGTGCTGTGCTGAGTCACACTAACAACAGAATTTTCAGTTTCAAATTGCCTTTTGTTTACAAATTAACAAAAAAGACATATTTGCAAATACAGATTTATTTGTAAAAACCAACACACACGTTACAGTAACTTGTGTGTTGGTTTTATAAACAGACCAACCACTGATGACAGGAAGCTCATTTTCCCATAATGCCTTTTGGCATGTGTTGCTGTAAATGCTCAAACCTTCAAAATTAGTGCATTACTTTAAAACTAAAATAGCTGATATTTTCACTTTGTACAAACGACAGAGGTGATGTTAATTTCGATAACCTGTCTGGAATTCGTTTGTTTAAAATTTTTAACCATAAGTCAAAACTGCCTTGCTGTGCATGTCTCCTGCGACATGTCTGCAAGACTGTATGGCTAGGAAAATAAATGATCTGTCCTTTCTTTCTGGTAGCCAGCTCTCCTCTGCTGGCAGAGGATTGAGCTCTACCTCTCATAGCTGTCTGTCTGCTACAAAACACGTAACAGACAGTAACTAAAATGTATGATTTCAGGCTTGACAAATGTTTTTAACTGTTAAGCTTTATTCACTATGGATTCATCCAATATATTGTTGATCACTGTCAGGTTGCAGGCTTATTCCCCATTCTCTGAATGAAAAAGAAGTCAGCCGGCCAGAGGTACTTTTATTGTACACGGTTTTTGTGTCGCAATCTCTCAGTGGACATTCAACAGTCAAATACTATTAAGTCTTTGTAAAATACATCTTTTCTCTGTATAATTATAAAATAATGGTATTTTGTAAATTAAGTATGTTTTAGTATGTGGATTATAATTAGAGCCCTATCAAATGTCATTTTATTCTGGTCTGATTGTCATGCTATTTTTTATTGTTTTTCAGTTTTGGTGTTAAACCACTTTGTTTTAATTGTATCTTTGAAGGCTATATTGATGTTCTTCACAGTTTTACTCGGCTGAACAGTCAAATACCTCAAAGTCAACCGATTACCTTCAATGGTACACTGATGTTGTAAAGCCCTTTGTGACCCTTTAATTCTAAAAATACTATACAAATAAATTTACTGACATTGTTCTCATTTGGGATGTATGCAGGGTGTAAGCAGTGAAGGCAGCACCTGACATCGTTGCCACCGTGAGCGAAGGAGCCAAAGCAGGCAGTGAGAATTTGCAGGAAGTGGAAAAGCAGGAACACCTCAGGCTTGTCCTTCTCCTCAACATCGTCCAAGTCATCCAGAGGCAGAGGTGTTGGATCCCCTTCTTCCTCCACCCCCTCCAGCTCTGTGGCCAGCTTCATCTCTACCCCACCCTCATCTGCTTCAATCTCAGCTTCTGCCACAGCGTTGCAGTACGATGAGTAGCTATCATAGCGTATCCTCTTCCTGGAGTAGGACACGCTGTTGCTCCTGCCACCTCCCTCGCCAACCAGCCTTTCACTGTCATCATGTGACTCTTGGCGCATCAGCGGCTGAACGGGCATGCCACATATAGTTGCTGTGTAGCAGGTGTAGCTGTTGTTGCGGCGCAGCAAGCGGTAGCTATTGTCAGGCGGGCCGGCATTTGAGTGCTCGCGGTCATCAAAGCGGCCCAAGTGGATCTTGTGGAGCAGGTCCTTATAAAGACCTGAGTCCTTGTGGACTGTGTGGTACACCTGACCGTCACTACGCATCTGGCCATCAAAGCTAAAGCTGCCATTGGAGATGGGTGACTTCAGACAGCCGTTGGTCATCGAGTGAGTTCGGCCTGGAAGAGAAGAAACAAAGAAATGGGTGAATGGCAGTGGTGAGCACCGTTCAGCTAATCAGCCTACAGCTAATTAGTGATGCCAGCTTCTCTGTTAGCAGATTAGCTTTTCAGCTAACTTTGAAAACCATTAGCAAGCCATTTAGCTTTGACGAAATTTAGTTCTGCTAACTTTAAGTCAACTAACATTTCTTTTAATCCCACATTTCTGTGGAATGATCTCCCTGCGTCAATAAAACAGTCAGATTCTGTGGAGACTTTCAAGTCCAGACTTAAGACACACTTACTTTCCCTTTCGTATGGCTAGCATACTGGTATAGTTTTGTGTTACGCTTTTTACTCTTTTAATTCATTTTATTTGGAATTGGAGCGTGCCGCGGCCTCAACTTTACCTAAATTCTGGGTCTTTTAGTGATCACCTTAATATTTCTTCTGTTTTTCTTGTTGATTAATGCTGGAAAATTATACAGTATTTCTTGCCTTTCTGATGCCTGATTCTGTTTTTTTTTTTTTCTGTTTAAGGTGCAGCTCCATCCAGAGATGGGAGCTGTATTTGTGCTGGCGACCCTCCTGTCCTGTGCACCAACAGCATTTCCTGTATATTCGTCCGTGAATTTTTCTGTAATTTATGTTTGTAGCATGGCCCAAGCAGAGGGTCACCCCTTTGAGTCTGGTCTGCTTGAGGTTTCTTCCTCAGAGGGAGTTTTTCCTTACCACTGTTGATCTGAGGGTTAGTAAGGTTAGACCTTAGTTGTGTGAAGCACCTTGAGGCAACTCTGTTGTGATTTGGCGCTATACAAGGTCTGTTAGAAAAGTATCGGACCTTTTTATTTTTTTCAAAAACCTGATGGATTTGAATCACGTGTGCTTGCATGAGCCAACTTTGAACCTTCGTGCGCATGCGTGAATTTTTCACGCCTGTCGATTTCGTCATTTGCTGGCAAGCAGCCTTTGTGTGAGGTGTGTGTTGTGCTCTTGGCGGATTTTCATTGCAAGGAAAATGGCGGAACGACTGGAGCAGCGCGACTGCATTAAATTTTGCCAGAAACTGGCCGACAGCCAGGTGGACACAATTCGGATTATTCAGACGGCTTTCGGTGAGGATGCTATGGGCATCACACAGATTAAGGAGCGGTACAACCGGTTTAAAGATGTCCACACAACGGTGGAGAGCGAGCCGCGCTCCGGTCGGCCATCAACATGCTGAAATAACCAGATTATTTGCAAAGTGAACGCTGTGGTGATGTGGGACCGTCGTGTGACTATCTGAGAAATTGTGGAAGAGGTGGACATCATTTTTCGGAGTCCAGCATGTCCTGTGAGACTTCAACACGGAGGCGCTTTTGCTCCGCCGTCAGCAGCTTCAGCACGAATTTCACCACCACTCTTTTCATGGCCAAATCTTCTGTCACAGTGGAATATGCCGAAAAAGTGCTGATGTTCAGCCACCGGAGCGTGGTTTGCTCTCCACCGTTGTGTGGATGTCTTTAAACCGGTTGTACCGCTCCTTAATCTGTGTGATGCCCATAGCATCGTCACCGAAAGCCGTCTGAATAATCCAAATGGTTTCCACCTGGCTGTCACCCAGTTTCTGGCAAAATCTGATGCAGAAGTGCTGCTCCAGTCGTTCCACCATTTTCCTTGCAATGAAAATCTGATGAGAGACTACACACATCCTCACACAAAGGCTGCTTGCCAGCAAATGACGCAATCGACAGGCGTGAAAAATTCACGCATGCGCACGAAGGTTCAAGGTTGGCTCATGCAAGCACACGTGATTCAAATCCATCAGGTTTTTGAAAAAAATTAAAAGGTCGGATACTTTTCTAACAGACCTCGTATAGATGAAAATAAATTGAAATAGAATTGAATTCTTTTAAACAAAGTTTAACGGGCCAAAAGATTTGTAAAACCTGAACTCACACGTTTGCTCCAGTTGGAGCTTCAACACTTACCCAATAAGTGAAATGGATACACCGTGTGAAAGCAATAAGCATTACGTTGAGGAGATAGAGGAGCAGGTGGTCAAGTCAGACTAAAGGTATTCATTGTATTATTTAAAGTATTTTCCATGTGTATTTCTCTGTCTTCATATTTGCTTAATGCTTTCTGTACTGTAAATACATTATGCTGAATAAAACCTTTTGTTTAAATTCATTAGTTCATCTAAGTGTTTATGTACATCATGATCATCATCTGATCTTAGCATCCTAAACTTTTTTGGGGGGAACCTCCATGTTTACACTACAACACATTAAAACTTCAGCTCTTTTGGTCTGTTTTTCAAGGATTTAGAGTAAAAAAAAAACAAGCCAAAGCTAAATTCACATAATAAAACATCATGGATAGCTGTTTTTAGTACTTTCAGTGAAATGCTTTCACGGTTTATTGGTTTAACATGATCACAGTCAATTTTTCAGTTAGCAGATTAGCAGGCATCAAAGCTAACTTTTAGGTTCGCTGCGCCCACCACTGGTGAGAGGGAAACTGCTCATCACTGAGAGAGTTGCGCCTTGTAATGTATGCACTCACACATCTTGATTCAATAAAACCATAATAACAACTTCACCATATACTCTGGCATTTGGCAGGATGGTGCCTCCATTAGCCAGATTGCTAAACTCTCCGCCGGCGTCCCGGATGCCTCGTTCGCTGCTGCCCCCAGTGAGCGGCACCACAGCCTCATCTGCGCCTTTGGCACCTGGCAGCTCCTTAAAGACAGGACTCTCCTCCTCCTCCTCCTCAGGTATCTTGTCCAAGCTCTCATCAGAGATCCTGGACAGAGCTTGTTCCTTCTTTAGACGACCTAAGAAAAAAAAGAAGACAGGAGCTTGCAACATTCCCACAGTATTGTGTCAACTTTGTCTTTTGTTGTATATGTTGGTGACCTTACAGCTGAAACATTCAGAAGCCCAGCATCGTTATTTTGTCATACATGGCAGAATATATTTCTATGTTCTGTTTTGTGTCTGTGTTGTCAATTACAGGTCAAGTCAGGTCTTCGGAGGATGCGCTAGTTTTTGCACATTGCTGCATCCACTACACCCCCGAACCGTATTGGGTCAAGGATGGAAACCACCCAGGCAGACAACCGATACATCCTGATCTCTCAACAGTAACCATCTCTCTGCTGCAGCAAGAAATGGTGGCGTTCCCTTGGCCTTCTCCAGCTGGTGGGATCCTCAACACTGAGGCACCTGAATGCTGAGTCATGACCAGAGAAAACCATCACATGGCCAAAATGTCACAGCTGATGCTCCTTCACAGTGCAACTGACTCTCCATATCTGTGCCTCACAACGTAACTGTGAGGCACAGTGGTACCAGTGGTACCCAAGGATCCTCAAAAGCAGCGGTTACCAACCCTGGTCCTCGAGCCCCCACTGAACTGCACATTTTCCATCTCTCCCTGCTCTGCTATAAGCTGATTATCTTACTCAGGTGTGCTCGGACAATCAATGGCCTGGTCACATGCCAAACGGTGTTAGCTGAACGAAGGAAAAAAGACACAAAGTCACAAATCATCAAGAAAAAGTGGATGAATGAGCACCAGCCTGTGAACAATACCGCAGCCAATGTGCGCTCTCCACAGCACCTGCAGGCGCACCTGCTGTCTGAACGTGCGCATAGCCGTTTGTGTGTGTGTGCGTGCGCAGCCTTTCCAGCCACAGGCCGCATGCGAACATGCGCACAGCCATCTGTGCTGTTTGTGTGCATACACACACACAGAGACGGCTGGAACATGTGTAAATAGTTACAGTAGTTGATCAAACGTTCTTGCCACTATTTGTTTCTGTATAAAAACATTGCTTTTCATCCCGCACATGGACGAGTTATGTTCAGCTCGTCGGATCTTTAGTTACTAATCCATTCAGATTTCACCAATGTTCGTGCAAGACGTCGGACTTGGGAGGTTGGACGAAATTGGACGGCCATCAAACGGAACGCTGACGGTAAGGGAACTACGCAAACGATGAGGAACCGTCAAGACAGAAAACAAAACGGATTACGGACGAACTAACGTTGTTGTTGGGATTCGTTCACATTTTTCAACAGTTTGAAAATTCTGACAAATCGCCAGCTACAGGATCGAAGCTTGACGATGGTTAAATGGTGTCTCCGAAAGTCAACGTAAGTCCAGATTTCTTGTTTCGTTTTGCTTCGGTGTCTTTCATTAGAGCCGTGTGACCGGGGCTTCAGACCTGACACATACCGGATAGTTCATCCCTTTGAATTGAAGTAGAAAGCCTGAACTTGACCAATTCATTTCAACTCCACTGTGTGTGGTGTAAAAATACTTATGGACCTGATTGTATCGACTCACTCATATCCTCCCGTTCACCTCACTCTCTCACATATTCCCTCTGCTATTGTTTCAGCAAATGCCTGTTTTGTATTGTCTTTTGTCTCTCGCTGCAGGTCACATTTTACATGATGAAAACAATTCCTGTCCTCGATCTGAAAGCTTTTTGTACTGCAGGCTATGACCTTAAGAAATCAGGCGCCAAGTGGAGCACTGCATGGGTTTCACAGATTTTTGGTGGCTTTAGTGGTTTTGTGAGAGGCCAAAGAGGGAATGCGTCGGCTGTTCAGTGTCGGAGCAGAGTGTGAGTGAGCAGAGACTGAAGGTCTTTGTCAGGCCGGGGTCAGAGTGCACAGCTTTCAGACACACATACGTACTTGCTATTTTCCTCCTCATCCAGGGACACACAAATATCCAAACCAGAGCTGCACAGATGAGCGATCCACCTAACGTGATGAGAAAGATGGCCCATACTGGCAGCATCTCTAATCCAAGCACTGCAACACACAAACACACAAATATACTAGTAAAGACAATAGATTCTAATTATATGCACCAAGGACAGAATAAAATCACTGGTGTTTACTTATTTATTCTTATTTTGTCAAAATTACTGCATGGATTTTGACAAACTTTTCACCTCAGATAGATATTATGTCATGGAAGACTCCATTAAATTTTGGAGGTGAGCCAGATCCGGATTCTGGATTAAGATTTCACTTTACAGGCATTTAAGGATTATGTTTAAAAAAAAAAAAAAAAAAAACTGGTCCTAGGGTCCACTGGTTCTAACATTACAACCCCAAACTGATTTGATAGTTCACAAATAAATGTAATACTTTCAAATAGCTAACAAACCAGATCCAGTTTTGTTCAATTTACAAAAATAAAACATATGATTCTGTTGACATACACCATCAATCACCTTTAATTGCACTGTCTATAAATTTTTTGAATCGAAAATCAACAAATAATGGTAATTCACCATAATTAAATGTTTTTTTTTCTTTCTTTTTTTGTCACACTTATGCAAGCCTACCATAAATGTAAAAAACAACTTCAACTTGCCCTCTTTAATACAACGACTAGGACTAGTGGACCCTAGGACTAGTGGACCCTATGACTAGTGCGAAGTTCTCTTCTGTTGCTGTACCAGCATGAGCATTTGCATTACTGTGTGTGTGTGTGTGTGTTATAGCAAGCCCCTTTCTTCGAGCCTGAACCACCTAAGTTAACAGGCTAACCTTGGTTCAGGTGTTTATTAAATCATATTTTTGGGGACAGCACGGTGGTTCTTCTAACAATTTGCTTTGGTGTGGACATTGAAAGTTATGAGCTGCTTATTTTCTCAGTAATCATTCATTAATGTGACTTAATCAGGTTACCCATAGCTGATAACAGTGCTAAAGGTCATTAGCATACAACATTGAAGAGACTATCACTCAGTGGGAATACTGCAGCAGGGACATCTCAGAAGATCCGTTAGGACATTTCACCACACAACAAGCCATATTATTCCAGGTGTTTGCAATAAAATACTCCAAACAAAACAGACACAGCCCCCCACAACAGCTAGCAACTGTATCGAGTGGACATTGACTTACCGTCGGAGGCTACGAGCGGCAGAGATGCTCTGATAAGTCGTTGTCACTCAAAGCAGCCACACCCCTAATTATACAAAATTTTATGTCTTAAACTGTCTTAAAATAAGAACTTAAGAAAATAATTCACACGTGAATAGTACCAGGCTATAAACATGCTTATTTCTACTCTAAAGTCAGGCATTTAACATGGACCACTATGGGAATGGGCTCTGTTTTGGAGCCAGCCTCAATCGGCCAGTCAAAGGACTGCAACTTTTTATTCTTCCAGTAGTCCTTCATCTGAGGCCATTGAAATTTGCTGCTTGGTTGTGGGAGAGGCTTCTGACAAGCAGCTCCTTTCCATTTAAAGACACAGGCCCAGAAACAGGTTGTTTCTTCAGGATTGATATAATATTCATGGCTTATTTTTAGCGACAGGCATTAATGTCTGCTTTGAAGACACCTGGCAACAGATAATATTATGAACAAAGGTTGCATGATATGACCCCTTTAAATGAAATTTTGCACAAGCAATTAAAATTGGCACTCTACATTGATGTACCTAGGATAATAAAATGATCATAAAACAATGTCAGACAAAATAAACAGAGGCGGCGTCTCTATTAAGGAAGACTTTGATCTAACACTTACACGGGGCTCCAGTGTACATTATGGAGAAGGTATTGATTCCGATGGTGGTGGCATAGAAGAGCGGCAATGCTCGCAGCCCGTTGGGAACAGAGTCGTCCTATTGAGCAAACACAGATGGCATGTTAACAAGGTTTCTGACACAAGATGATAAGAGTCTTAAACCTTCCTATCTACTTTATTAAAATTTCTGTTGTCTCTTCTTGCATTCATCACTGACAGTGCTGTAAAACATCCCAGAGGAAGACAATCAATCAATAACACAAGGGCAGCAGCTTGCTAAAAATAAAACAAGGTGCCCAATGGATGAATAAAAAGGTGCACAACAGATGTTAATTAAAGTTTTCCCATAAAATTATTAATAGTGACTGACCAGTATTTAATTATTATTAATATTATTTATTAATTATGAATAATAGACAGTTGTTCACACTGCAGCCTTTCTGCAGTTAGCATTTCTTGTATATTTGTCCGTGAATTGTTCTGTGAATTGTTCTGTAATTTATGTTTGTAGCATGGCCCAAGCAGAGGGTCACCTCTTTGAGTCTGGTCTGTTTGAGGTTTCTTCCTCAGAGGGAGTTTTTCCTTACCACTGTTGCTCTGGGGATTAGTAAGGTTAGACCTTACCTGTGTGAAGCGCTTTGAGGCAACTCTGTTGTGATTTGACGCTATATAAAAGAAAATAAATTGAAATTTCTGTAGGGTTGAATTTTATTTTAATAACTGTAATGTCTTTAACTGAGGAATAACTTTATTTATATAGCACACGGGCACTGACAGCACTGGTTATGAGGGCTGCATTAGTCCTCATGCATTTGGTAACTGTGGCAAAAACAGGCTCAGTACTATTTGACTTGGCAAAAAAAACAAGGTCTATGAGTTGCTGGATCCTGCTTTCAATGTCCAGATGTCCACTGGACATGATATTCTGATACTGGTGTTGATGCTAAGGAGACTGACCTTGTTTGTGTGAAAACGCTGGAGAATTCAGCAGAACTTCCCAGTCTATAGAGATGCCCAGTTTATGAATTCCAACCACAGACTTGTTGTGGCTTCCTTGAGGATCCAGGTAAAGTCCTGCAGACTACGTCTGCTTACTTCCCAAGATTAAATCTGGCCAGACTTCAAGATAAGAATGTTTCTCAGGAATTTGTGTGCAATCTGGTTAGAGGTTTTGCACACATAGGAACACCTGGTGATTAAAATGGATGAAAGCTGCTGGGTACCATGTCTACAGGAGGAGGTGCTTCATATCTGAGGGCTTGATTGAAATATAAGGCTGGACAAGAAGCTGAGAAAGTGGGATCTGATGGTCCTCAGAGTTGAAAAGGAAGCTTTTTTTTCATCAGATGTCATCAAATGACTCATCATTTCTGCCTGCTTATAGAGGAATCAAAACACTATGTTCCTCCAAACCTCCAAACCTACATCTCATCCCACTGCAGTCAGGGCAGATGACAGCTCAGCCCTGACAGAAACGTTTTGAATTTTATATTACTGTTTCATGCATGGTGTTTCATTACCTTATTGTATTTTAATTTGGGAAGCGCTTCGACTGATGTACTGGTTGGCCACTAATATTGGTTGACATGAGCTTGTTGCAAACATATCGGTATCATTGCTATTTTTTGCTGAATAAAACGTTTATTATACGGAATAAACAATGCAGAAAAACACTTTTGGAAATTGCATCATTTATGTAGATTGCACAGTGGAATTACATTACTGGGACCTCCATCAGCTCTTGGTTACATTTGGTACAAGAGATAGAGGAAAAATGAGTAGCTGCCATTCATTTTCATTCAGAGCGGGTCCTTTGCCGCCAGCTAGGCGGAACCGAAACAGATGAAAAGTCGATTTTATGCAAATGGAAACAGCAAATGCTAAACGGCAATTGCCAATCTAAGTGAATGCGGAGTGACTGCACCGTGATGTACAGTACCACTTAAATGTTTGAACACTTTCCCCATTCCATTGAGACCATACTTTGGTTGGTTGTTAGTTATAGTTATTTACAATAAAATTAATATTTAAACTGTAAAACATCAAGCCACAATTTATATATATCAGCAGACATACAAGTATCGCAAATATTTTACTTCTTCCGCCCTAAATCCTTATCGGTCGGACAGATTGAAAAGTGCTATAAAAACAAGTCATTATTACCTATATTGTAATAGCCAAACGGCCCCTGTGAGTGTGTGTATGGCTTCGATCACACATAAACCGGGTGGAGCTGACATTTGCCATTTGGCATGCTTATGTATTTTGGGTCAAGGATGAACGCTGCAAAAACAGAAAGTTGATTAGACAAATACTTTTGGAGAAATTAGCAATTTTAGCTAACCAATACACAATGGATGCTGTGCTGCAATGCACCATGGGAGTTCAGGGTTTTGAGGCTTTAAATATTGTTATTGTGGTTTATGTTAGTTTAACAGTGTTGTTAGTGTTATATATTTTTTGTGTTTGGTAGCTCATTTGGTTCAGTCAGTTTAGATAAATCTCATGTTGCTTTTACCATGAGTGACTTAAGTTTCATTTTGGTGCCATGAGTGAAATGTTTTTAAAGTGGTTTTAATGTCTTCAGCCACAGTCTTTGTTTGTCAAATTAAAACCATCTGCTTACAGCTGCTTTGCATGCGTGTTGCTAACTACTTTCTGAACTCACACCAGTCCAGCAGGAGGTGGTAAGTCATCTTTATATTAAAATTGTGAGTGTGGTGAGTGATTTTAAGTTTAATGTAACTACAAAATATAATTGTAAATATGTTAAAAATACATGGATAAAACACTTATTTCCATTGTGGTCCATTTAAAAAACAAATGACATCACAGAAGTAGAAATAAAATAATAATAGTGTATATGATAACAAGAACCTAAACAATTTCTAAATACATTAAGAGTAAATTAACATTAAAAAAACTAGAAGCACTCGGAGAGCACAAACCTCCGCCAAGGCCATAGGGTCACTGACGTCACATGGAATACCCTTTGGCAAAGAGACTTATTCCACATTGTTTCACGCATCTACCGTCATGTTTCAGATTCAGTGGTTAACCCTCTGGGGTCCGAGGGCATTTTTTGGACAGTTCACTCGCCTGGCATAAATGTTTTATTATTGCTGTTAACAGCTCTCCCTGCATACCACAATCAAGTTTTATGTCTCTTTTTCAGGACAATGTGTACTTTCAAGATATATATGCTATAGTTGTGTTTTATAAGTGTAATAAAGGTTTAGAATCAGAAATAAGAAAGGAAAAAGTATTCAAAACACACATCAAACTTTAATAAACAACTGTTTTGACACTTTATAAAGGTAATTTGGGCTCTTGGGTGAAAGACTATACAGTGGTCCCTCCCTATAACGCGGTTCACCTTTCGCGGCCTTGCTGTTTCGCGGATTTTTTTTAAGTCCAATTTTGCATGCTTTTTTTTTACAGTGCATTGTGTTCCGCGGCCTCATCAAGCAGCCGGTCGTGACACCACGAAGGGAGAGCACACGCATTGTGTTCTGCGTGTCTGTTTATAAGAATCTTCTCGCCCAGAAGAAAAAAGAGCGCCAACAACTACCCATAACTGTGTTCTACACTCGGAAAAAAGACACCTGCAGCGAGGTGTGAGTCAGTGGAAAAAGACGTGAAAGAGCAGTGGTGCCAGGACGAAGAGGCGCGATCAGAGGAACTGTGAAATACTGGTCAGTCACTATTAATAATTTCTTATGTGTCCAACCTCATACGTTGATCGTTAAAATTAAATTCGTTAGTTCTAAAAGCCATCATAATTATTTATAGGAAAACGTTCTATTTTTATTTCTCAAACAAATGTTTGGGCCTGAAAACAGGTTGGTCTTATTTTTCTACTCAGGTTTGAACTTTGAGAGTGTTTACACACGAGAGAAAAGTAAGAAAATGTTCATGCCTGATTGAGAAAAGTGTATAAAGTGTGTAGTGAGGGGTTTTACAGCTTTAAAACATATATAATAATTGTAAAAAATAACGCTGGCCACTTTGCGGATTTCGCCTATCGCGGGCTATTTTTAGAACGTAACTCCCGCGATAAACGAGGGACCACTGTACAACAAAAAGGTTCAAACAATAAACACAAATGCACATTTTGAACAATATATACAAAATGGTTTATGTGTTTTGTTTGTCTTCATCTCGAAGCAATTTCTGTCTGCTATTACACAAAGGTCACATCACAAACTTCTACTATGAAGTTGACTTGAAGTTGTGTTTGTTCTCTCCTGCTCTGAAAGCAACGTTCACACTTCGAGGCTCATTCAATTTGAGGAGCGGCCCCTCCCCCTCGCTCCACTGATATGGTAAACAGTGCTTTACGCCAGAGCGAGAGAGCTTGTCACAGGCTTATCCAGTAACATTCACAGGAAAACTAGTCGAGCAATCCTGATACTCACACACTGTTTGAACACGTGAGATTGTATGAGAGGCTCTCCGTCTGCTTCGTCTGCTTCGTCTGCTCACTTTCACTTTCGCTGTGCGTAATGGCGCAGGGCGCATTGGAGCAGCCAGGGGGCTATTCAAACGGGCCAACTAGTAACACATCACTCCTAAAAACAATCTTTGGTGTGTCACGTGAGGTGAATCTGCCCTACGATTGGATTTTGGAAAACCATGTGATGGTGAACCAATTCCGATTGGACACTACATTGCTCACGTCATCACACAGCTTCTATGAGGAGTACAAAGATGGTGGACGGTGGCTCAAAAGTCCGCGGAGTTAACCTTTCAGCAAAAAGGTAAGTTTCTATCGCATATCATTAAAAAAGTTATATATAATTTAGTAAAGCTTGGTCTCAGCCGTCATATACATCGTCGTCACACACTTCCATGACATGCTGACAATTATGTACAGACAAGATCACATGGGGACTGGCCAGCCACGTCTGAGTGCACACAACACGGCAAGGCACCTCTCAGGTGATCACCGGCCAGCCACACAGTGACAGCTGGAAATAACGGCTCAGTGCACACGACGTGTGAAATTAAAAACACAAGAGAACAGAGACAACACAAGTATATAAATAATTACTACAATAACTACATACATAATTACATTACAAATAACTAAAATAAATAATCACAAAACGAAACATAGACTGAAACAGAGTGGTCTGTGGGCTGATCGATAAAGTGAGCGTGCCCTCACACTGCTGTTAAGATCTCTGGACCAGCAAGTCACTGCTGGAGAACATGTACCGTGTTATGAAGGACATGACATTACAACTCTACACCACGAGGCGTGTGCGTGTGCTGGCTGTCCTCACGTGGAAATACATAAAAACACACACCACCTTTGCAACAAGCTGGAGCGAATGCACAGAGCGCACATCGGCAGGCTGTGCCAGCTGAAAAGGACCTTCTGATCATGTGTACACTCAGCTGGCGATCTGAATGTCACATCACCCAAGTGAGCTATAGTCCACACAATACGGTATCTGTCCTTCGGCACGACGCTTGCTGGACACACGGGCTGGATACACGGGGCCAGCAGATGTGGACATGAAGGGAGCGCACTGCTTCATTCAGGTCATTTCATGACTGTACGTTTATGACCATGGGGCATCTACAGAGGAACAGAAGGACCATACTTGTATTGTCCACTCGATAAGAGGGATTCAATGTTAGAAATTGTGGTGTTTTTTTATGGTGTGTAGTTCTTATTTTTCCCCCCACAGCAGTGGTGCGATGTGGTGCCACACGTTCCAGCTGCTTGCACTGTGTTTGTGCATGCACATGAGCGTGCACAAAATGGTCGCCGCTGTATCATGCACGCCCGTCTAACCGTGTGTCCCTCCCAACAGCAGGTGGAATGTTTCTCGGTTCCCCATTTAATTTTTTGTTCGAGGATTTTTGGCTGGTTCATGCTTCTTTCATCCAACTTCATTTTATGTGTGATGGGGCTCTAAGTCATGTTCTAACACAAAAAATTAAGACAGCCGAGAAACAGGGACATGAAGAGAGAGCGAGTCACAGCTGTGGAATGAAACGAGGCATATTTCAGACTGAAAGTTGCCATACATGGTAAATGCTTTAAGCCTGCATGTTCTATTTATGTACTGTGGCAATATATGTACGTGTTGAAACTTACAACTTAATTTGCATACCAGGATAAAAATCTCAAAGGGAACCATCATTTTACTTGCACAAATCTAAGCATTAGATATGATTAAATATTCCCCTAAATTGATAAAATAGCCATCAATGACGCTTATATAACGGCATTCAGAATCCAACCACGCTACATTTTAGATGACAAATCACCGTATGAAATATTCATACATAGTCCTGTGGTTGTGACCTTTGAGTGATCCACAACACTTTCCTCATCCTCGTCTTGCAGAGACCGCCTGTTACATAACATCAGATTTGTGAGTGTTGCCTAATCAAATGGATTTGATCTGTGTTGAATTTCTTGGTCTCTGAGTGTATCAAAATTCAAGTATTTGAACTGTTAAACTCACAACTCTCCACGTCTTCACAATGCATGAGTGTCAGATAAGAAAAAGGACAAAAATGTTTCTTTCCATCAGTTACAACACAGAGAAGTGTGTGTGTGTGTGTGTGTGTTTGAGCTCACCTTGTTCAGGATTAAGTGTCTGATGAGCAGGAAGAGGAGTCCAGACATGAGTCCAGAGAGTAAAGGAGAGATGAACCACGATGCCACTGGAGCAGGAGACAAAGAACCGGTCAGATTCCCAACAGACTAGATAGTAGTCCAAAAACTAGAAGCGCACATACTACATCTGCCCAGGTCTAAGGTCATGGTGATGTCTCCTCTCTCTCTCTCACCTTTTACTGTTCCATTGTGAGAAAGTTCTTCGTTAACTTGTATAGATACTAACCTGTTGACCTTTTATCCTCATTGCTCAACTTTGTTCCTCGTTACTAACCTATCATCTGTCTTCCTGATCACACATCTTTTATGGCTGTTCTTTGATTCTAATTGCTGACCCTTGACCTTGATCATTACCATCAAACTCTATTACTCACCTTTGATCCTAGTACGTCTCCCTTGATTTTAATAACTCATCTTTGATGGTTAAACTTTGATCTGATGGATAAACTGTGATCCTTTTCTTTGAACTTTATGACTTATCTTTAAATCTAATCCTATTTTATATTCTATATAAGACATGAGTGCCAGTGCTTATCTCTGGATTCTGTAGCGTAAAGTCGTTGAGAGTCCATGACTCCCCCTGGACAACACAAGTCCGAGTCAGGTTACTCCCCCAGCCAAGGCTGGTACCTATTTGAAGCTGGGCGGACGGAGACACTGCAGATTAAGTGTCTTGTCCAAGGGCATAAACAGGTATTGTGAGTGGGAATCAAACTGAAGTCTACATATTGGGAGCCAAGTTTGAGTCAAATTATTGATCCTTTAATTTAATCTTTGATCCTAATGGCTAAAATTTGATCCCGATGTTTGAACTTGATCACTCATCTTTGATTCTATTTTCCAACCCTTGATTTTGATAATAGGTCTTTAACCGTGATGGCTACACATTAAATTTGCTGGCTAAACTTTGATCCTCATCATTGAATTTGATCACTCATCTTTGTTTCTATTTTTTGACCCTTGATTTTGATAATAAGTCTTTAACCGTGATGGCTAAACATTAAATTTGATGGCTAAACTTTGATCCTCATCATTGAATTTGATCACTCCTTTTTAATCCTAATTGTTGACCCTTGATTTTGATCATTAATCTTTTATCCTGGTGGCTAAACCCTGATCCACATATGTGAACTTCACCACTCATCTGTGATCCTCACTACCGATCTTTGAATCTTGTCAAGAAGGTTATGTTTTTGTTGTACTTGGTCTGTATGGAGCAGATCCTGATAGCTGAAGTAATCCTGATGATAGGATGGAATAAATCAGAATCAATAATCAAAGATCAAAGGCAGGATCCAGATCAAATCTATGTTGAAAACATCTCACTCATTCATTAATGTAACACACAAATGATATACAAAAAAGGATTAAGTGGTACCATTTCTATCTGTATCCAAAATGCATACATTTGCATAATCATGGATAGAAACACACAAACAGGTCATATCACTTACCAATCTTAACAAGCTCCATCCACTGTACACCCTTTGTGCCAATGGCCACCATGGAGAAGCCGATGGTGGCGCCAACGATGCAGTGGGTTCCAGAGATGGGCAGTTTGAGGAATGACGCGATAAGCTGCCAGACTGCTGATCCTGTGTTCAAAACAGAAACATTATGTTATCATATTTAACTGCCTGCTGCTTAACCATCCAACAATGTACTCTGAGCCTTACAGTGTAAGCTGGAATGACTTGAAATCAGTATAATACACGGTTTCATTTTCATTTATATAATGCCAAATCACAGCAAAGTTGCCTTAAGGCGCTTCACACAAGTAAGGTCTAACCTTAGCAACCACTAGAGAGCAAGCACACAGGTGACAGTGGTAAGGAAAAACCTCCTCTGATGATTTGAGGAAGAAACCTCAAGCAGACCAGACTCAAAGGGGTGGCCCTCTGCTTAGGTCACACTAATAAAAACATTTTTAACAATGCAGAGGAACATCAAAATTTGAGAGTTACTTAGTCCACGCAGACGTCCAGGACAGCACCAGTTGGTTGGGGGGGGTGTCTTCAGATCCAGCCTTAGAGCATAGCAGTTTCCTGCTTGTTTGTTATCTAGTATGCCACTGGATTGAAATGAAAAAGAGAACCGAATTGAAAAAATAATAATAATAATGTTGATTTTAGCCATGTGAGGATCTGATTACATTTTGAATTCTAAATAGTGAACACTACCTTTTTAAATATCATCTGAAACTGCGGATGTTATTGTAAAATGTGTCACTAAAACATAAATTTCCAAAAAGTACCAATTTTAACAAAGCTTTTAATGTAAAACTATTGAACAAGTAATTGTAGCGTCTTTCCCATGTGGCATTTCATTTAAGTAATAATAGTACCTGTGGGCATTAAGACAGCAGTCTGATGATATTTGACCTAATGACACTGAACTTCACCCAATCGATTGACCTCAGGCTGACCTTGGTGGGGCAGTTGTGGAATCCACCTAAGTGTGTGGCTACATTTGGTCCAAATTGAGTTGAAAATCAAATTCCTTAACTTTGACTTTTGCCAAAATGAATTATTTAAAAGCAATTTTGGGATTAACCTTTGCTGACACACCAAGTTTGGTAGAAATCAAACCAACAAAGCGACAAGGCAGACATGATCTATTCTCTGTTGACCTTCAGCAAAATGGATCTGGCTGGACGATTCCAGAACCCACCTCCATATGTGTGCCACGTTTGGTGCAAATTGAAAAACCTTTGACCCCAATGACCCTGATCTGAATGAATGATGTTTGGCAAAACTGACCTCATCTGGACAATTCCAGAACCAGCTTATATATGTGTGCCAAATTTGATGGTGATCAGAGTGAAAAACATAAAATTTGACCTTTGGAACTCAGACAGACAAACAAAGGCTGCTCAATTTATTGTATGTTTTAAGATTTCAAAGAAAACACATTTTGTTGTGTCATGTGTGAATAAGCCATTGGACACCAATAATCTCAGACACAGGTCAGATGTTGCTGCATCAAAACCAAAATCACAAAAGACCCCACCCACCAACAAAATTATTTTTATTACTCATAGGCACTGGGGTCACTTAGTTTCTGTCAGCATTAAGAGCTTTGGTTAAAAAAACTCATGAAACATTCTATCTACAGCTGCACACTCAAACCAACCTACTGGACAAAAACCTACTTTCCAGCTGTTGTCTAAATTAAAAGGTTAAATTATATTGCCATCTCAGTCAATATGCCAATGAAGCTCATGTTGACTGAGAGGAAGGAAATTTATTCAGTGTTTATGCAGCTTTTATTCACGCCTGAATATTCAGCATCAAGAAGACTCCCGTGCATAATGCCGTCCTGATAATGCTGTTAAAAAGACATGGTCTGCTTGCTGTGCTCTTACGGGTCATGTGGATGTGCGGCTTGCTCTTCCCACTCTGGTTCCTGGCCGGCCCCTGTGGTGTGCTGGCCTGCTAAGGGTGTCCATGCCCACATCGTGGCCCACTGGGTCAGCCGCGGGGGTCAAAGCGGTGGCTGAGACTTTGTGATAACTGTTGAATGTTGCTTTCCAAATATATCTGCAGCTTTGGGGTGTTTGTTTGGCAGTAAGTTTCCTCTGCTCCTGTGGAGATACCCAATCATTGCTCCATTTCTTTCTCTTTAATGGAGTTTCTACATTTGTCCTTTAATTGTTGATTCATGTCCTTATATATACAGACGGTTGCCCAGTTCCGGATCACCTTTTTTAAAGTCCTGCTATATGGAGCCATAATGCAACTGAATATCCTTTATTGTGTATTGTTGTATTTGGCATTTGGATGTTATTTCGCTGAAAAAGTCTTGATGGTGTAGCCCTTCTACTTAAAGTGTGAGGCCACATTATGTGTGGTGCAACTATTTGCCGGAAATGGGTCATTTTGCCGGTTCTGGATCACGACACTCTGTGTCACTTTGGGTTCATTCCTGGCATCTGGCTGGAGCCCTTCTAATGCAGAATGATACACACTGTGCCTGAGAATGTGTTTTGAACACAAAATGATAGAAATAATACTTATTAAATGATAATTTACTTAGTTTCTAAAGGCACTGTTATACGTTTTTACAAGCAAAAAATGAAGTGTGGAGGTGAGATTTCTCCCGAATTAAAAAGTAAAAGCCCTCACATTCATGACCATTCGTGATGTTGAGATGAGCCCCAAAGTCCACATGACTCACAAGTCCCGACACGAGGCTGCTGCTTCAGTGATCCACAACTGGCAAATTTTCGCGTCGGAGATAAATGCGCGCAGCAATTAAACAGCAAGACATAACACATTTTTCTGACATTTTCTACCCAAGTAAGTATTTTCCCACTCTAGAACCAAAAAGACCAAATGGCTAACTCACCTTTGCAATGTTTTAGAGATCGTTACTTTCAAACTTTCAGGAATGAGTGAGTGAGAAAAAGCGCACACCGCAGACACCGAGATGTTTTGATTCCTCTGCTGATCACAAAGATGGCTGTATCCGGTCGAGCTTGTGGTCGTTTGTAGACAAAACATCAGTTTTTCCATTGGTACCAAGTATTATCTTATTCGTGCTGATTACGAGAAACGGCGGCGCAAATACTACAGCAGTGATCCGGAACTGGGCAAGTGACTGTATGTATGTTTGTCTTTACTAGTTTCTGTGTTCTAGTGTCTTATTTGTGGTCGTCTTTACTCATTTTCATAGGCACTGATTATCTGTTAAAGCAACTGTCTGTTGCTATATTAAAAAATATCAATTTTAAAATACACATCTTTTTTATCTATTTCATTGGGAAGCAGGGGTGGTGGCCAAGTGGTTAATGCGCTTGGTTTCAGTTCGGAAGGTTCTGGGTTCAAATCCCACCCCTGCCACATTTCTCCATGTAATGTGGAGTTGCATCAGGAAGGGCATCCGGCGTAAAACCTGTGCCAAATCAACATGCAGATCCACCTTGGATTTGCTGTGGCGACCCCGATTGCAAACAAGGGAGCAGCCGAAGGGACTTACCTTACTTTTTTTATCTATTTCATTCTTGAAACAACCCCCCACCCCTTTTTTGTGTAGCTTTTTTTTTATTTATTTTTTGTAAAGCTCTATGGTGCCCCAACCCATCCTAAACAACATATCAAAAGTGCCCATGAATCCTCCTGGCGCTCACTTAAAAATTCAAGATGGCCTCCACAGGTAATTTTCAAGCTTTAGTTAGTAGAGCTTTTTATATAACGGCTGACTGGATCCTTGTTATTTGATTGGTGGGTTGTATGTCACATGACATGGATATTCTTACCATTTACTTTTGTGTTTCATTGATCGTGTAGTAGTTCTTTTTAGCGTGCAATTTTGGTGTTATATGACATATACTATTGCACGCCCTGACCACCACGCATGCTCACACTACCGGACGCAACATTTAGCTAAATATGGCAGCGTTTGTTTTGCGATGATTTGAAGGACCTAACTGTCGCTGCTAATTCTTCACACACAAAAAATCATATCCACCACGCCGTAAGTCGTGGCTGTTAGGATGAAGAGGATGAAGTTAGGATGAAAAGCTGGACAACGTTTTTACATAATTTTTCGCTGGAGTGAGGAAAGCAGATGACAGTCTGTACACGAAGTCAGTGGATGGCATCATCGACTACTGAGAACAATTTTGGGCTCTGATTTAAAGTTAGTGTTGGACTGTTAAGCACCGGTGACAAACACCAAAATTTAGTCCCTTTTCTGTTGTTTATAAATTAATAACATATCAAATGACAAGGATCTATTTTCACCGTTATATAAAACAAATAATGAATGTATAATATGGCATGATAATACCAACATTCCAATGCTTTTGACCTACTTCAAAAAATTAATTTATACAAGCAAAATTTTGCACAGCATGTTTTCTCATCAATTGGAACCTATTCAGAGGGTCAGAGTACTACATTTCAAAACGCTGCAAAATAAAGACCACCGTAATATGTATGTCTGTGTGTGTGTGTTGTACTTTTACTTTTAAGTACTGTTGTACTTTTAAAAGTGAAAAATGGTCATATTTTATATTAGTAGCTATGCCTCTGAAAACTTTATAGAATATTGCAGACTTCTGAGCTGTTCAGACGACTACGTCGAGCAAAATTGCTATTGCTGGCTTTATAGACAATGACTATACAGAAATTAGGTTCCAACACATTACCTAAAGCAATTTAAATACAACCCCAATGTAAATGAAATATAAATAAAAACAGAATATAATGATTTGCGAATCCTCTTCAACAGATATTCAATTGAATACACCACAAAAACAAAATATTTAATATTCAAATTGATAAACTTTATTATTTTTGTGCAAATATTTGCTCATTTTGAAATGGATGCCTGCAACACATTTCAAAAAAAGTTGGGACAGTGGTATGTTTACCACTGTGTTACATCACCTCACTCAATAAGCATTTGGGAACTGAGGATATGTCATCTTTCACCTCATGATATATTCTTTCCATTGCACTCATAAACATTCATTATTTGTTCTATATAATGCCTAAAATATACCCTTGTCATTTGATATTTTATTCATTTATAAACAAGATAAAAGGGACTTATGCCCTTCCCGGTCCTACGGTGTCTGCCAAAGCTCGGTAGCAAGTCCAAGATGCCCCATCTCACTTAGGTGTCATCTGACGGCGCGTGCCTGCGGCGGGGCAAAACCTGGCCTACATAGCCCTGCCTCTGGCAAACACTGCTTTCTTAAGACCCCTCCGACTCACTCTTGAGCCCCCTCGGCGCATCCAGCCTTCCCGTCCATTACTCAGCAAGTCTGGGCACTGCGTTGGGCTGCTTTTTGTTTTTAAGCTAAGCACTGTCGCTGCTAGTGTGAGCATGCGGCGGCATGCAAGTGTACAAAATGTATGGAACCAAATTTGCACGCTAAATGGAACCAAAATTGCACAGTAAATGGAACACAATGGCAAATGGGACAAATGATCAATATGTGACATATGACACATGTGACATACAAACCACCAAAGGATCTATTTAGGCGTTATATAATGTGTTCTTAAAACAGTGGTGTCCAAACTATTCCAGAAAGGCCGAGAGGGTGACTTCGGCAGGTGATTTGATGAACTCGTCCCACCTATTCAAAGGAATGTTAATCAGTGAAATCACCTACTGGAGTCAGTGGCTGCAAAGAAAACCTGCACCCTCTCGGCCCTTTCTGGAATAGTTTGGACACCACTGTCTTAAAATATTTCCTTACATCTAAAAATGTGCACGTTTACCTTTGTCGGGACCTTTTTCTTGCTACCAGACACTATTAATGAGATTTTCGCCTGTTCAGTGGTGACCTGAAGCGATTTATTTAGTGTTTTTATCTTATCCTGGACAATTACATTATGTAGCTGGTTAGCATGTGATGGTGTTTGTGTTCTAAACCAATACTGTTGTGATTAAATTACGTGAAAACATTAATACCAAAATGTGTAAAAATAGAGGCCAGATGGAAAAATGTTGGGAGTTCCTTTAACCAAGACACAGCTACCCGAATATGTATATACAGTATATTATATATATAGACACACAGACACACACACACACACACACAGAGCATATGTACACAATGTATACTATAGTATAATCAGTGACACCTCAGATCCACTGTGTTTTGGCCAGTCGAGTATGAGTTATTTGAACTTACCAACCATGGCGCTGACCTCCCCTGCCATAAGCACTGGCACTGTGTCGTTGTACAGGCTGACATCTATGATGCCTTTACGAATGGTCTCGCCCACTTTGGCGCCCAGCAGCATTGAGCCCAAAGTCTCAAAGATGGATGCCAGAATACAGGCTTGCTTCAACGTGACCACACCAGAGCCCACTGCTGTGCCAAATGAATTGGCTACATCATTGGCACCCACTGAAAATGCCAAGATGAAGGCAATGATGAAGCCAATGATCACCATCCACAGATATGACTCCAGATCCATCTTGATATGGTTTCACAAGAGAAAGTCCACAGAAAAGAAAGATATCCTTAAAAAGTAGTAGTGCTTTTGTGTTGTTAAAATGGAGGACTTGGTAAAAC
Source organism: Thalassophryne amazonica (assembly GCF_902500255.1). Taxonomy (NCBI): domain Eukaryota; kingdom Metazoa; phylum Chordata; class Actinopteri; order Batrachoidiformes; family Batrachoididae; genus Thalassophryne; species Thalassophryne amazonica. Next base: position 85,721,376 of record NC_047107.1, read on the forward strand.
TGCTCCTTTTGTTCGTCCCCTGGTTTGGAAGAGTTCGAGGGGAGAATCACAGCTGCTAACTAAGCGTTTGGAGCTCAGTCCAAAGATTGGCGACTAGTGTTGGTGAGTGCAGGGAGCTTTCCATAGCTCAATGAGAGACAGCTGGTCTGCACGGCCCTTCACCTGTCAAAGAACCCAGAGAGAAAGGACATAGAAACAGATTAGTGTCATAATCCACGAGTACTCGTTTCCAACAGCAACAACCATCTGAAAACACATCCCAGTGTGACGCCTGCAGAAAACCGCAAACAAGACGATGGGATGGCGGGAGGCTGAGTGACCACATGTGAGAAAGAGCAAAAACAGTTACAAAGAAAAAACCAAAGCATTCAGGAGAGGGATGATAATCCAGAACTGGGTTTGACGGAACCAAAAAAGTAATCCAGTAAAATAAATAAATAAATAAATAAATAATTAAGAAAAAGCTGAGCGCCAACAGGAAATCATAGATGAATCACAGCACTTCAAAGAAATGAAATCAGACAGTTCACAGGGCCTGCTGTCAACACTGAGACTATAAAAAGACTGCAGTATCCAAACTGGGACATGATCACTGTCTGCAACGTCGGAGCTGAGTGTTAACACGTTATAGCCAAACAACTCGAGTGCAGCTCACACCTCTGACACTTTTACAGATATTTCACACAATACAAGTGCCCTACAATCCAACTATCATATTCAATAGTGATAACAGGCACAGTGTCTAAAACTAAGCCTAGGTCTTAGTCTAGGCCAGCTGTGCCCAATCCTGTTCCTGGAGGGCCCGCGCCCTGCATGTTTTCTAACTCTCCCTGTTCCACTCTCAGCCAATTAACTCTATCAGGTGCACTCAGCCAATCAAGAGCTAGAAGACACCACTTTTAAAAAAATCAGGTGTGACTTGAGTAGGTGGACGTGGAAAATTTGCAGAGCAGGAGCTCTCCAGGAACAGGGTTGGTGACCCCTGCTGTACTTCAAATATACATTTAGTATTGTCCTAGCACAATGACATTACCGGTCCATATTTTCCTGATATTTCTTTCATATATCTTTAGAAATTACTCTGCGCTGATTCATGTAATTTCGTCTTACCAGACAGCCTCATCCAATCACTGATTTCTTTCTCACACAAATCAATATAAGAAAGAAGTCAGTAATAAGAAAAATGTTATTGATCATGTAAACAGGTCAACATTTCTTTAACCCTATAGTGCTGTACGTATAATTCTTGACGTACATACATTTCTTGGGTCAGGCATTATAGGGTTAAAAATGTCCAATTAGGGTTTTGATCTGCACAACATCATATAGCACTATAAATAATTATCAAATAACCTATCTGGAATTTTGGAATTTTACTCCTAAGCTACTAGACTGTGAAATAAATAATAGATATATTGTGATGGCCAACAATGTTTTTTTCAAGCTAACTCAAGGCCTGATCTCGTAGCATGTGTTTATAGTGCATCGAGAAAGTTTTCACAGCGCTTCACTTTTTCACATTTTGTTATGTTACAGCCTTATTCCAAAATGGATGAAATTCTTTTTTTTTTTCTTTAAAATTGTACACACAATAACCCATAATGACAATGTGAAAAAAGTTTTTTTTTTTTTTTTTAGATTTTTGCAAATTTATTTAAAAAACACAAACAAACAAACACACAAAAACTAAGAAATCATGTGTACATACGTATTCACAGCCTTTGCCATGAAGCTCAAAAGTCAGCATGCCAATTGCACGCTCCCTCAAAAACTGCGACATCTGTGGCATTGTGCTCTGTGATAAAACTGCACATTTTAGAGTGGCCTTTTATTGTGGCCAGCCTAAGGCACACCTGTGCAATAATCATGTTGTCTAATCAGCATCTTGATATGCCACACCTGTGAGCTGAGATAGATTATCTCAACAAAGGAAAAGTGCTCACTGACACAGATTTAGACAGATTTGTGAACAATACTTGAGAGAAATAGGACTTTTGTGTGTATAGAAAATGTTTTAGCTCTTTGAGTTCAGCTCCTGAAAAATGGGAGCAAAAACAAAAGTGTTGGATTTATATTTCTGTTCAGTGTAACTGAAGCGGTAGCACAAGAAATGACCTCATGAGACGGCATGGTTACACCAGTGCTGCAAGGATGTGTCTGTGGATGCTGGTAAAGTTACCACTAGCAAGGACACACAAGACAAAGACACAGAGCTTAAACACATTTTCCAACCACAACTTAGTCCCAATTCGACGACGTCAACAGTACTCAGCATCTATAGCCTATTTTATAATGGACATGTCGTTCTGAAAGGAGATACACAACCAGTCAAATGTTTGGACACATTTGTGCCAAAACGTTTGACTGGTTGTAGATTTGAGATTCCCTGGTCTTTTTTTTTTAAATGTATTTCAAGTTTTACAATGCTACTTTTAGCTTATAAAAGTTCCACAAAAAAGGATCATCCCTCTGTAGTGTGCTTCTTTTCAGCAGGTTTCATATCTGGTAATCACTCCACTCTTGTCTATCTTGAGTCCTTCTCTTCAGCCTTTGGTATAAATCTTTCCCTTTGATGTTGTGCAGCATCATTAGTTATTTTTCTTCCATCCTTCCCTCAATGGCATCTTTCAGGAGCTCATCATGTCTAAGGATATGTCCTATCTACTGGTCTTAATGAGCTACGTTTCCCCCCCTGCGTTTCTCAATACCTCATCATTGCCACCTTTTTCAACCCAACTTATGTTCTCCATCCTCCTTCTCAGCTACAATTCAGAGCGTTCAAGCCTTCTGACATATGCTGACCTCAGTGACCAGGCTTCTGAGTTATTGTTCTCACAATTCTCTTCTTCAGTTGCAGATTAAGCCCCTTTGGTTAGATGTAGCCAGAGTTTGCTGAAAGACTGTTTTGCTATCTGGGCTTGAATTTCCTTCTCATATTTTCCCTACTCTGTTATTATGTTTCTAAAGTATTTGATTGTTTCACTTGATCCAGGGTTTCTCTATTTTGTGTAATATATATCGGACTAGGCCTCATTGCTCTCTTCATCACTTAGGTCTTTGCCGTTTATCTTCATGCCATGCCGATCCACACTTTCACTGATCTTATCCATCATCCGCTGAAGTCCTCGCTCTGTGTCAGCTATTTTTTTTTATTTTTTGCCTGTTACCTATCATAGCCCATGCATCCTGATACACACTGGACCGCCTTATGAGGGATAGATGCACTTATCCTGCAACGTGCAGATGTGGTGGATCGGTGCAAAATGTCAGACAAATTGTGATAACTGGATGGCACGACTTTAAAAACAACCTGTTTGCGATACAGATGACACAGTTATCTGTAAACTTTGCTCTTTTTGGTTCAGCGTGATCATACGCGCGCACACAGACACACACACACACATTTGGCAGCAAGCTTTGCACCTGGACTAAAAGTTCAGAGAAAGTAAAGAGATGTACTGCAATAACACCAAAAAAAAATAAAAAAAAATCTCAGGTCTGATTGAGGCTGCACTGCAGTAACGTATCAGCAGTGGTGTTTCACCACACACACACAAGTATCCAAGAAATGTTTAGCAAAGATTAACATCCTCTATAGCCACCCCCCCCAAATTTCTTTTAAATACTAAAAACCAACAAAAAGAAAAACGGATCTAATCAGTTTTGTCTAATAAGCCTATTATTCTGACTTTATTTATTGATTTTAATAACCTAAATTTTGATAACCTCACACACCCCCTGCAGTCATTGTCCGCTGCCTATGGGGGCTCCAACCCCAGGTTGGGAACAAGTGATTTTTCAAACTTGTCATGACTTTTCTTCATTTCATAGTTTGAGAGACTGAGGAAAAATATATTAACAGCCAACATAAAGGGAATAAAACTGATGTATGGAACTCAAATTGCTTCGGTGTTAACTATGTAAGAGGTAACATAAAAAGAGGATAATTCTTTGGATTTTTATGGGGGAGGGGGGCATATGATAACACATATTGGGGGTAAAAGAAAATATTACGACACCGATATATCTGCCAACATACACAAAAAATGGCAATGAGTGCCCACATTTTATTATCAAACCCCTCTGACTAAGTAATATCAGTGAGGCTTGATTTCATCCAGAACTTCATCCAGTAGCTGTGGCGGCTTAAAGGGTCCTCTTCAACCTCTAATGGGATAAATGGTGGAAAATTAATGCATGGAATGTGAAAATATATGCCCCACCAAATATAAAATTATAATGCAATGCTAAAATGCCCTTGGACCTGTGAGCATCGTGTTATTTTTAAAATTTGCAGTTGTTTAATTAATTATTGAGATGCTATTGTCTTACGTACAATTTGTACATGTTCAAATCAAATCATCATTTGTTCATGTTGTGCAAATCATGGAATATTTGTAGATCACCGTCTGTGCATTTGCAGTTATTAATGAGACAAATTTAACTCCATAGGAAGTTAGCTTTGAGTTAGCGAAAGTTAGCGTGCAAGCTCACGTCCGAAAATGTCTTGTAAATAACTCGAGGTTACAAAAACAGTTTTCAGTTTGAGTGTTTATTTCTTGCTAGCTTTTACATAATATACCATAAACAAAGCTGTTAACCAGAAAGTGACGTCACCAAGCTAACCTCAGCGAAATGTCTTGTAAATAAGTTCAGAGGTGTTATTAGGTTCCAGTGTTTTCAGTTTTAGAAGTGTTTATTTCTTGTTAGCTTTTACATAATATATGAACAACATGTATGTATATAAACACACAAAACAAAGTGGTTTTGAAGAGACCAGTGACTGACATCACAATGCACCTCTAATCTGACTGGCTGTCACCCGCGTCACTCAAAAACAAAACAGATCAGATTAAAACAGAATGTGACTTTTAACCTCTTAATATAACTCTTAAAATACATCAAGGTTAGCTATATTTGAACTTGTCCAAGGTCTGTGTCCCAAGAATGTTCCCTGTGAATTTCAAGAGTCTGGCAGTAATAGGACTGGACTTATGCTGAGCACAGACAGATGGACGGAATGACAGGACGGAAGGACAGGATGTATGGACGGACAAAAATCATTCATAATACCCAATGGCCATATTTGATGGGATCAGGTAACTAGTGATTAGTGCACATGTGCAGATTGTGCACAGTGGGGTGCACAAAGGTCAGCAGGGTCAGATTTCTGGCAGGGCAAGCAATCAATTGGTGGTTTGTGTTGTGTCAAAACTATAAGATTGTCTATGCTATGGATTTTAAAACTTACATAACTTATAAAAACTTATAAAACCTGTAGCTACACAATGTCACTTGTGTTGCTGCCATTAAAAAGGAAAACCTCCCACACAACTCCAAAAACCTCAAGAGCACAAGAATGCAAGACAATTCCACAGAGCTGATGTGGATTATTGATGTCTTTTCTCTCTCACTCTCTCTATCCTTTTTTTTTTTGTGTCTGTGTGTGTGTGTGGGGGGGGGGGTCCATCTATACCAGATTATCAATTATTGTGTTAATGGTTGTATATTTCCTTGTGTGGTTAAGCCCCTTGTTAAAGGTGAAGCTAAAATTTAAACGATTTCAAGGCCAGACTAAAAGACATTCTTTGCTTTGACTGTGTGCTCTTCATCACATGGGGGCAGGCAGTGGCTTTGGAAATAGCCTCAGTCTGGTTATGACTCCTCCCCCCAAGAAGGAGCTCCATCTGGAACAGTTGAGGTCACATACCTCTGTCCCTTGGCCTTTTTTAAACTCCAGTACGCACGCACACAAACAACAAATTATTTTGTTGAGTCCTTACAGGGCTTGAGGCCCAACAGGCCAATGCTTATATCCTCCTTCCACGGCGTGAAGTGGATGAGGGTCAATGAGTTCCTCTGAAAATATTAGTAGTAGTAGTACTAGTAGTAGCAGTAGGGGTAGTACTGTTAGTTTGAGGAGGTGATGGACATGTGACCAGAGAATCCTTGGTGTGATTCCCTGTCACACAGTAAACTCACTAAGGGTCCTTGGGAAAGGTCCTTAAACCCCAGGTTGCTCCCTGTGTGCACTTGAGTGCTCTGCATGGCAGCATACCTTCATCAGCGTGTGAATGCATGAAAATGATCATTGTAAAGTGATCTGAGCACCTGTTTCAGACTGGAACAAGAGAAATTAATAATTGCAGTAATTGTTTTAAAGCTACAGTGTGAAGGATTTAGTGTCACCAAGTGCTGAGATTGCAGATTGCATTATACTGTCACCAGTCACAATTTTACTTTCATGTTTTTTGCTTCTTTGGTGACAGGGATTCAAGCTCCATTGCCTTCTTTAGTGATAAGCAATATGAATGATCCTCCATTTCACAAAAATGGGGGTTAGCCTTAACTAACAATTAGTTGATACTGTAAAGGGGAACAACCACTGATTCCTCTTCCTTTTTTCAGTTTTCTGGGTGCACTGTGAAATGCGACAGGTGGAATAAATATGTCCGTTTGGGGCTACTTTAACAACATGGCGGCCTCCATGAGGCGGCCCCATCGATTTCTATTTAATTAACTAGATGGCGGATGCAGCCTGTGAGCTGTTGCCAGCAGCCGCCATCTTCCTTAGCTTTATTCCACATCATCAAACATTAGATTAAATAGAAATCTATGATGAGCTGACTTAAAACTTGGGTTAAAGTGATCTGAAAATGCTGTTTTGTGCAGCATTCGGGTGCAGCGACATGCTGACAAAGGAGCATCAGGTGGTTAAATAAAGGTTAAATAAATAAAAAATAATAGATAAATAAATAATAATAAATTGTGTATAAATGAACACTGGCAGTGTTCATGGCAACGTGCCACACATTCGCTAAAAGTGATGAATTTTCAGTTTTCAAATTGCCTTTTTTTACAAACAAAAAAAAATACATATTTACAAATATAGATTTATTTGTAATACCCACCACACGTTTCAGTAACTGAATGCTAAAACCTTCAAAATTAGCACATTACTTTAAAACTAAAACATATAGCTGATATTTTCACTTTGTAAAACAACAGGCGTGATGTTAATTTCAATAACTTGTCCGGAATTAGGTTGTTTAAAATTATAACCATAAGTCAAAACTGTCTGCCTGTGCAAGACTTCAGTGAAATGACCAGCAAGGCTGTATGGTGTGAAGAGAAACTATTGTTTTTTTCTTCCCTACCTCTTCCTTTCTCTCTGATAGTCAGCTCTTCTCTGCCTGCAGAGGATAGAACTCTATCATTCATGGCTGGCTGTCTGCTACAAAACATGGAACAGACAGGCACTCAAATCTTTGATTTCAGACTTTGCAAATGTTTTTAACTGTTAAGCTTTATTCACTGTGTGTGTGTGTGTGTGTGTGTGTGTGTGTGTGTGTGTGTGTGTGTGTGTGTGTGTGTGTGTGTGTTGTCATTTCGGCTGCTCCCATCTCGGGATGGGGTCACCACAGTGGATACAGCCAGATCTGCATTGGTAGTTGGCACAAGTTTTATGCCGGATGCCCTTCCTAACGCAACTCCAGTTTCAGCCGGAGAAACACACACAGCCAAAGAGGTCTCCCATCCAAGTACTAACCAGATGCTGCACTGCTTAGCTTCTGAGATCTGATGGGATCAGGCTGACACAGAGCAGACCAGCTGCTTAAGCTTTATTCACTGTATTTTATTTCTTACTCACCGTTTGTTGTTCTTATTATTATTAGTATTCTAGCACTGGTTATTGTCTGCCCAGTTAGTTGTGTTTCCTGTGTTCTGTTCTTTCACGTGCCTCTTTAGTTCTGCCTCATGATTGTTGCACACCTGTTGTCACTTTCATCTTTGTTATTTAAACACTTCCTTGTTGCCTTTGTTTTTGCCAGTTCATTGTTATTGTCACTCTGGTCTCTGCGCTTCCTTGTATGATCTGTGAGTACGAGGTCTGTCCATAAAGTATAGGTCCTTTTTATTTTTTTCAAAAACTATATGGATTTCATTCATATGTTTTTACGTCAGACATGCATGAACCCTCGTGCGCATGCGTGAGTTTTTCCACGCCTGTCGGTGACGTCATTCGCCTGTGAGCACTCCTTGTGGGAGGAGTCGTCCAGCCCCTCGTCGGAATTCCTTTGTCTGAGAAGTTGCTGAGAGACTGGCGCTTTGTTTGATCAAAATTTTTTCTAAATCTGTGAGACACATCGAAGTGGACATGGTTCGAAAAATTAAGCTGGTTTTCAGTGAAAATTTTAACGGCTGATGAGAGATTTTGAGGTGACACTGTCGCTTTAAGGACTTCCCACGGTGCGAGACGTCGCGCTGCGCTCTCAGGCGGCGTCATCAGCCTGTTTCAAGCTGAAAACCTCCACATTTCAGGCTCTATTGATCCAGGACGTCGTGAGAGAACAGAGAAGTTTCAGAAGAAGTCGGTTTCAGCATTTTATCCGGATATTCCACTGTTAAAGGAGATTTTTTTAATGAAAGACGTGCGGGCGGGTCCGCGCGTCGGGACGCAGCCGACGCGGAGCGGCGGCACAGGAAAAACACCTCCGTGTTGATAACCATTTGTAAAATCCAGGCGGCTTTTGATGGCTTTCAGTGGAGTGAGTATATGAGAAATTGTTTAACAGCTGGACATGTTCCATCTTGTCCTTAAGGCTTCCAACAGAGGTGTTTTTCCTGTGGTTTAGCTTTTATTTGTAACTTCCACCAAATTTTTTTAGGGACTTATCGGTTTAGCTTGATAAAAGTTAACTTTTCAGTTAGTGGATTAACAGTTATCGACGCTAAGTTTTTGGTTAGCTGTGCATATACCAGACACAGAAGACGGACAGAGATAGTGCGCACACACACACACACACACACAGACACACACACACAGGATGACCAAAGACAGGTGCACACACGAAGCGGGGGGACACACCCACATATGTGCATACACACACACAGGGTGCAAGGGGGGACATATTCACACACATACAGGACACATGAGACAAACACGTACGTAACACCTACAGGACAGCCACCATAAGACAAACCCAAAATATAACCAAACAACCAAAAACCACGGCCAAACGTGCTGCTGGGACAGAACCTCCACAATAACAACTTCAACATATCTCAAGAGGCCGTTTAAAAGTGTGCTTTCCCTCATGGAGAGATAATAGTGTATTTAAAAACCTGACAGAGGTCTGAGATTCCACTAAGTCACTCGTAAAAGTTGATAAATTAATCAGTGAGTTGCTTTCCACCTCCCCTATTGTCACATAATTGTGCCTTCAAAGTACAGCAATGTGTCAGAAACATCTAAATGAAATTTTATATATATATATATATATATATATATATATATATATACAGATAGATAGATAGATAGATACACACACCAATATGTCACCTTTAAGACACTCCTCTGTCACTATTTGGAGTCTGTAATCAAATTATTAAATTTAGATTTGGGTTGAACAGTGGGAGCGGGAAGCAGTCAGGAGAGAGAGCAGCAAGAACGCCGCTGTACCGCTTGAATCCGAGAAGGAGGAGAGGAAAGATGAGCGTGAGTGACCGACCGCGGCCATGCACACAAGTGCCGGACCTTTTAAAATCAGGTCCACAATTTTCTAAACAGGGAAACTTCACGTGACAGCTGCAGCCAGCACCCTGTGCATTCTGATAACTTTCCTCGTCCTGCAGCCGCTCACAGCCATGCACGGAAAAACTATTTTCCCCTGGACGAAACTTTACACAGTTTAATTCAACATACCTGGACCATGGGAGAGACAAACATTTAAAATAAGTAGTGAAATAGTCATGTGTTTACATAGGCACCTTAAGCAGGGCTTCCTGCTGTCAATACACTATTTGGACAGCAACAATCTGTACACCACCATAATGGTGTTGAATTCATAGAATCAAGATGTGCATGTATAGTCAATTTTCAGCTTTAACTCATGGACTTCAACATACATTAACCATTTAGGTATTACAGCCACTTTTACACACACTGCCTCAATTTTTAAAAGCCATAAGTAATATTACAAATTAAATATAGTATGGCGCAGTCTTATCTGGTCGATCTGGTGGAACCCTAAGTGCCAGCCAGGGCATTGCAGTCGCAGGATGCAGGACTTCTCTGTGTTCTAAGAGTGAAGAAGTAGTCAGCGAGTCAAAGAGCTTTTTTTTTTTTTTTTTTATCGTGCACCCGCTCTGTGGAGCGGTCTTCCTTCGACCGTGAGGCAGTCAGAGTATGTGGACATTTTTAAGTCAAGACTTAAAACCTAATTTTGTTCTCTTTCTTATGAATAGTTTTTTATCTGTTTTATTTGTTTACTTCTGTTTTTAATTATGTACTGGAATTTTTTTAATTTTTATTTATTTAGTTTAATTTTTATGTTGAACTGTTGTGTGTGAGGCATCTTAAGAGGGCTTCTGTTGTGATTTGGTGCTTTATAAGCTGATTAAATTGAATGAAATAGTTGTTATTGTTAATAAAAAAATCATCACTTTTGCAGCCAATTTTTTTGAAGCAAGTCACGCGACGGATACACGAACATTTCCAAGACACTGAATATGACTTGGACTTCATTTACATCAATCATTAAGAAATACAAACAGTGTGGTACTGTGTAGTAAATCTGTGTAGAGTAGACAGTTCTCAGAAACTGAGTCATCTAGCAAAAATAGATGAGTGAGGGAAGCCAACTAGACACCCATGACAACTCCGAAGGAGTTTTTTGGCTTCTGTGACTGGAGAAACTGCACAGAACAACCTTTGTCCATTGCATCACTTCATTAAGGAGTGGAACAGAAGGCTTTTCTTTTTTTTTCCAAAGTGAAATTTCAACTTCAGTTTACTGCATATAGCAGACTTAAGCTTAGATTTGATCTGTTTTCTTGTATGAAAATCCTTCTCCGTGCCACTCCACCATGAAGCTGTGACTGGTGGTGCAACAGGAGAATGTTGTACCCTGCACACTTTCTCCAATCACATCCACAGAAGTCTAGAATTCCTTCAGAGTTGTCATGAAGGCTAGTGAGGGGAGCCTTGGGGATGTTAAGATCAACTTTATTTATACTGAACAAAATTATTTCCTCACTAGTCTTTATCTTGAATGGTGCAGGGAACTTGCTGGGGATCCTACAATTTTTCAGGAGAGCAGCACAGTCAACTGAGTCAAAAGCCTTTGAGACACACAACATAAGCAACAATATTTGTGCTTGCTTCTTGTGGTGGCCAAGCAGTTAGTGCACTTCTTTCCAATGTGGAAGGCTCACGGTTCAAATCCCACTCCTGCCCATTCTCCATTTAATGCAAAGTTGTGTCAGGAAGGACATTCGATGTAGAACTTGTGCCAATTCAACATGCACATCCACCTCAGATCTGACGTGGCGAACCCCGAGTGAAAACAAGGGAGAAGCCGAAGGGGCTTACATTCGTGCTTGCCTCTAATGAGTATTTGAAACGTAGGGTGCACTCGATGGTTGACTTCCTGGATATGAAGCCAGAGTTGAAGTTAATATACGGTGGGTAAGTATTTAACACTTCACCATTTTTCTCAGTAAGTATATTTCTAAAGGTCCTTTGACATGAAATTTTCACCAGATGTCAGTAACAACCCAAGTAATCCACACATATAAAGAAACCAAAACAAAATTACGTTATGTGTAATAATGTGAAATGACGCAGGAACAAAGTATTGAACACGTGAAGAAAGGGAGGTGCAAAAGACATGGGAAGCTAAGACACCAGCTGAAATCTAACAGTAATTAGAAAGCAGTCCTGCTACTTGTCAGTGCAAATTAATATCAGCTAGTTCCATCCCAACTGATGGCCTATAAAAAGGTGTCTCATTACCAAGGTGTCACACAAGAAACATCGCATGATAGGTTAAAGCAAAGTGGTCCCAAGATCTTTGCAACCTTACTGTTGCAAACAGTAACATTTAGATAAGTCTGTGAACAGCGCCGCCGTTCGGCATAAGCAGACTACGCAGCCTGCGTGGGGCACCAACCATGTTGCACTAGTTTGCAGGGCCTCTAATTGACTGAAAAATGTGTTGAAATTATTACATTTCAAAATCAATATGAATTATTTATGAATAGGCCCATCATTTTTGTCTTTAAACATTGTGTAGGCCCCTACCCCATTACTTAATTGGGCAAATTAACAGTTTTTTTTGCCTAATATAAAGCCCCCATCCACCCCCGCCCCGATTCCCTGAAATGGTACAGCCCTGTTTGCATCTTTCTCTGTTCGCTGTGTCACCTAACCAGGGTTGCCAGATGTGACGATTTCCAGTCCAATAAATGCTCAAAAATGCAAGGAGGCACTAAATCCTGCGCAATTTGAACTGATTTTTAAAATGTGTGTGGCAATTCTATACAAAAAAACTTGTCCAGGACCAGTGCCATATTTTACCCTAACAACCATTTGGATGGGAAAACACCCAATCTGGCAACCCTGCGCCTAACTGAAGTAGCGCTCGCCCACATTTGATTCTGACACGAGACGACAAGTTGCCACTATGCCACAATTAAACAATGAAGCGACAGCAGGAGTCTGGAGCTGAAAAACGGAGGAAAAATAAACAAAAAGATGATGCCTGTGCATCCTTTGCTGGTAAGTACGTGTTAAAGGTTTAAATTGTTTTGATTACTTAATGTTCAGTGGTGCTCGGTTGCGTTGGCTTTGCTGATTTGATGTAGCTTTAAGCCTTTGTCCCACCGAGTGAAGAAGGAGTGAAGAAGGAACCACGCACCCTGTTTTTTTTGTTTCGTGAGCTATCGTGGCATTATAGTGGCTCAGAGTGGCTCTTAGAGGCATTATCTTCAGTTAACGAGGCTCCTCTCTGAGCGTGGCGCTAATTTCAAGATGTTCAAAATTTAGCAACAACAGCGTGGCACAGTTTGTGTTCGAGTTACTGCGACGGCTTAGAGGCATTTGCGTGGTGCTTACGAGTCTGCAAAAAGTCCATTATCCGTGCACCTGGCACCTTTGCAGGACCTGAGAGGCTATTTTTGGAGCGGCTCCTCCTCTTGCGCACACAATTGCACCTGCTCTGTGCGCTGGACTCTATATATTTTGTAGTGGATTAATCATTTTCTGCCAAACCTTGGATGTTGAAAACACTTCTAATCACTTCTGGCATCACAGAGGACTGTTTCATCTGGACACTTTTTTTCCTCTCTTTCCTGCTCCATGTGGGATGTATTTTGAGCAGCTTAAGGTAATTATTTTTAATGTTTTTTATAGCTTGATAAAACAGTTCTGTTGTGTGGGCCGCTGAAGAGGAGGTACTGCTGGCCCACCACCACCAGAGGGCGCCCTGCCTGAAGTGCGGGCTTCAGGCACGAGAGGGCGCTGCCGCCTTTCAGGAACAGCTGGGGTGACAGCTGTCACTCATCAACTATGACAGCTGTCACCAATCTCCTGGTCTTCAACCACACACACAAAAGCCGGACGACATCTCCACCTCGTCGCCGAGATATCGTTTGCCTTTGGAGGTAAAACTCTCAGCCGTGTTCAGTAGGTGCTACTGGTATTGTATTTGTGTTCCTGTTTTGGAGGTGGAGGTGTCTTACCCACCATTAAGGAACTGTCACTGCTTATATTTGCTGGGTGTACACACACCCACACATAACTGTTTCTGCTTCCTGCCAGCAGTACCAGATCCGACAGCCGGAGACGGTGGCCACCTGGGGACTCGTAACTTGGCGGCTCCAGTATTCTCCGGGTTCGGTGGCAGTGGAAATCGTGTGGGATCCGGCTCTTCTCTGGACGGACGTCTTCTATCCTCGAGCCTGCCCACACGTCACCTTAGTACATCTGACTCTGTCCAAATTCTGTATTTGTCTGTATTTCGTTGTGCACGCTTCACAACAGTAAAGTGTTGTATTTTTGGCTCATCTATTGTCCGTTCATTTACGCCCCCTGTTGTGGGTCCGTGTCACTGCACTTTCCCAACAGGATATCTCGGCCATCGTCATGGATCCTGAGGGGCGTCAACCATCTGTTGGACAGCCAATGGCAGAGCAGGATGCACAGGCATATGCAGGGGGCTCCGCCTTTACTGCTCGGTTGGATTTAATGACTGAGCAAAATGTCATCCTCAACTGTAGGATGGAGGCTCTCACCGCGCAGGTGGAAGCGCGCGCTCAGGGCGCGGCTGCAGCTTCTCCTCCTGTTGACCCGGTGCTGAATATAGACGTTCCACTGGTCGTCCAACGAACCCCCCCACCATCCCCTGAAGCTTACATAAGTCCCCCAGAGCTGTACGGAGGTTGTGTGGAGACGTGCGCTGACTTTCTAATGCAGTGTTCACTGTGTGCGCACTGAGGCAGGACCAAATATTTTTGGAGCGGGTCTCCTCTTTGCGCACCAAATTCCACCTGCTCTGTGCGCTGGACTCTATATAAAATAATTATTTTGTAGCGGATTAATCATTTTCTGTCAAACCTTGGATGCCGAAAATACCTGTAATCACTTCTGGAATTAATGTACCACATGAGCTCCGCTGTGTGTGCGCACTGGCAGTAGTGACTTATCATCACGCTTCAAACGAGCATTTACGCAGAATGCCAGCTCACAAAAGAGTGATATTTCAGTCAATATTGGACGAACACAAAGTTAAAATTTGGGTGACTGCGTGAAAGTGGATGTGTGTTTAAAGCCATGGAAGATAATAACTCCAGTGGAGCAGCTAAGAGGAGGAGCTGTGCGGCAACACAGGTGGAGAGCGCGCAAAAGAGTGATTTTGAAGACATAACACAAAGTTAAAAGTTGGATCATGATAACTTGTAAGCTGCGGAAGAAATAAAGAAATATATATATTGAAAATGATCCACAGGTGTATATAATAAAACGGCCACCTCATTCTATATGCAGAACGGCACAGCACGCAAAAGAGTGCTTTTGCAGAAATAAACAGACGAACACAAAGTCAAAAGTGGAATCACGTCGTAAAAATGATTGTGCTTAAAGCCAGGGAAAAAATAAAGCCAGCAAGCCATGGATGGAACGGACGCCAGAAAGAGCAGAGAGGTGGCTGTCCATGAAAGGACAACAGCAGCGCATGCGCAAAAGAGCGCTTTTGCAGAAATAAACGGACAAACATAAAGTTTTGTGTGTTTAAAGCCGCAAAAAATTAAAATAAAAAAGCCAGAGAGCCGCGGAGCCAGCGAGGAGCACAGAGGCTGATCTACAGGAACCCATGGTTCGGGTCTAGCTGGTCTGGTGCATTACAGGTGGACTACAGCCTGGCACACAGTGCACAACTGCGGAACTGTGATGGAGTGTCTATTTTTGGACTGCATTAAAAAAAAGAAGGGACATCTTTAAATGCTGCTGTGAATCTGTGAATTGAAAACCCACACTTTGAAGGGACCAGGTGTGGGAGGGCTGGAGGTTTGGACCAAACTCATGCCTAAATGTGTGCCAACATGGTGTTATCATGGCGCTATCATGGCGCTACGTGGCTTTGTGTGGCTGATGGGAGCCATTCGAGGCTGTAATGACAGGTCGGTCGTGGCTCACTAGAGGCTGCTAGGTGGCACATGCAGGGTACAGAGAGGCACATAGTGGCACCTTCATAGTGGATACGTGTTAAGATGAAAACGTGGGTCATTCTTCAAATAATCACCCCACACCCATGCATGGCTCCTTCTTCAGCCTTCATTATTCGGTGGGACCAAGGCTTTAAATGCTAAACTAATCTGGATATTACAAGACATGTGGCACGTTTGCAAATAGTTGGGCAGTGTAGTTTGAAGATTTTGAGTGCCTTATAAGTCAACAAAGTCCTAGTTAGCCGTCAGTGTACTACTTAGGTTCAAATATATTCTGCCTGACAACATGATCAGATAGCAACTATAAATTTGACAGGCTGATAAATATACCAAGAATAGTGAGAATAATTTCAGAACCTTTATTTAAGGCATATGTATGTAAATTACGTATCCACTGCTTAAAATAGACATGTATGCTTGCGTGCAGTCAGCAGAATGCTGGAAAAGAAATGCAGTTTAGCTGGTGGGGGTACTGTAGAGTGCTCCATTCCCCCTTAAGGTAAGGAAAGGGTGACACCTGCTGGTAAACTTTAGCATTTGTTGTGGTTGTGTATGGTTTCACAATGCCACCACTGTTTTGCTTGATGTGTAGTATTGAGCATTTTAATATTTAGGTATTTTTCAATGTGTGCATAATTTAATATAATATAATGGTTTCATGTAGTTTTCCTATCATTATGGAATACACCGGATACTAGATAACATAATATAATGGAGTGTTTTATACAGGGGGGGGGGGGGGGGTTCTCTTGTATGGGGGTGGGGGGGCCTCCCTGACCAGTTATGCTTAGGGCCTCCAAAACCTTAGCAGCGGCCCTGTCTGTGAAATACTGGGAGAATATAGTCTGGTCAGATAAGACCAAAGTTGAACTCTTTGCATGCCATAATACACATCATGTTTGGAGGTCAAATGGCGCTGCACATCACCCCAAAAACACCATATAAATATTGAAGTTTGGTGGTGGAAACATCATGGTGTGGGGCTGTTTTTCAGCATATGACACTGGAAGAGGTCATATTAAATCAAATCAAATCAATTTTATTTATATAGCGCCAAATCACAACAAACAGTTGCCCCAAGGTGCTTTATATTGTAAGGCAAAAGCCATACAATAATTACAGAAAAACCCCAACGGTCAAAACGACCCCCTGTGAGCAAGCACTTGGCGACAGTGGGAAGGAAAAACTCCAGGCACACGGAGGGGCAGTCTTCTGCTGGGACTGGTTGGGGCTGAGGGGAGAGAATCAGGAAAAAAACATGCTGTGGAAGAGAGCAGAGATCAATCTTCTTCTTCTTTGTCTATTGGCTGTTCCCGTTAGGGGTCGCCACAGCAGATCAATCGTTTCCATCTCACCCTGTCCTCTGTATCTTCCTCTGTCACACCAACCACCTGCATGTCCTCTCTCAGCACATCCATGAACCTCCTCTTTGGTCTCCCTCTTCTCCTCCTGCCTGGTGGCTCCATCCTCAGCATCCTTCTCCCTATATACCCTGGGTCCCTCCTCTGCACGTGTCCAAACCATCTCAATCTCGCCTCTCTGACTTTGTCTCCAAACCGTCCCACCTGAGCTGTCCCTCTGATATGTTCATTCCTAATCTTGTCCATTCTTGTCACTCCCAAAGAGAATCTCAACATCTTCAGCTCTGCCACCTCCAGCTCTGCGTCCTGTCTTTTTGTTAGTGCCACTGTCTCTAAACCATACAACATAGCTGTTCTCACTACTGTTTTGTAAACTTTCCCCTTCACTCTTGCTGATATTCTTCAGTCACAAATCACTCCTGCCACCTTTCTCCATCCACTCCACCCTGCCTGCACTCTCTTCTTCATCTCTCTACCACACTCTCCATTACTTTGAACAGTTGAGCCCAAATATTTAAACTCATCTACTTTCACCACTTCTACTCCTTGTAACTGCACTATTCCACTGGGCTCCCTCTCATTCACACACATGTACTCAGTCTTGCTTCTACTGCCTTTCATTCCCCTTCTCTCCAAAGCATATCTCCACTTCTCCAGACTAGACTCAACTTGTTCTCTACTCTCACTACAGATCACAATGTCATCTGCAAACATCATAGTCCATGGGGACTTCTGTCTGATCTCATCTGTCAACCTGTCCATCACCACTGCAAACAAGAAAGGACTCAGAGCTGATCATTGGTGTAATCCCACCTCCACCTTGAATGAGTCTGTCATTCCGACTGCGCATCTCACCGCTGTCACACTATTCTTGTACATGTCCTGCACTACCCTAACATACTTCTCTGCCACTCCAGACTTCCTCATACAATGCCACAACTCTTCTCTTGGCACCCTATCATAAGCTTTTTCTAAGTCCACAAACACACAATGTAACTCTTTCTGTCCTTCTCTGTACTTTTCCAACAGTATTCTCAGAGCAAACATTGCATCTGTAGTGCTCTTTCTCAGCATGAAACCATATTGCTGCTCACAGATCTTCACCTGTTTTCTAAGCCTAGCTTCTACTACTCTTTCCCATAACTTCATGCTGTGGCTGATCAGCTTTATGCCTCTGTAGTTACTGCAGCTCTGCACATCACCCTTGTTCTTGAAAATAGGAACCAGCACACTTCGTCTCCACTCCTCAGGCATCCTCTCACTTTCCAAGATTTTATTAAACAATCTGGTTAGAAACTCTACTGCCATCTCTCCTAGTCTACTGCCATCTCTCCTAGTCTCTTTTACTTCCTGATTTACTCTCACCACATCATCCATCTCTTGCTCATTTTCTTTATTCATCAACTCTTCGAAATATTCCCTCCACCTTCTCAGCACACACTCCTCACTTGTCAGCACATTACCATGTGCATCTTTTACCACCCTAACCTGCTGCACATCCTTTCCAGCTCTGTCCCTTTGTCTGGCCAATCGGTACAAGTCCTTTTCTCCTTCCTTACTATTCAACTTCTTGTACAGCTCGCAATATGTCTTTTCCTTTGCTTTTGCCACTTCTCACCTTACACCGCATCTCCTTGTACTCCTGTCTACTTTCTTCATCTCTCCGACTATCCCAAAACTTTTTCGCCAACCTCTTTCTCCTTATGCTTTCCTGGACCTCTTCATTCCACCACCAAGTCTCCTTGTCATCCTTCCACCGTCCAGATGTCATACCCAGTACTGCCCTAGCTGTCTCCCTCACCACATCTGCAGTACTCTTCCAGTTGTCCAAAATTGCTTCCCCTCCAATTAGTGCTTCTCTCACCTGCTCGCTAAATTTCACACAACAGTCTTCCTCCTTCAGCTTCCACCATCTGATCCTTTGTTGAGCTCTCACTCTCTTCTTCTTCTTTACCTCTAAAGTCATCCTACAAACAACCATCCTATGCAGTCTAGTGACACTCTCTCCTGCTACCACCTTACAGTCTGTGATTTCTTTACCTTGCATCTCCTATAAAGAATGTAGTCCACCTGTGTGCACCTTCCTCCACTCTTATATGTTACCCTGTGCTCCTCCCTTTTCTTAAAGTAGGTATTCACCACAGCCATTTCCATCCTTTTTGCAAAATCAACTACCATCTGTCCTTCCCCATTCCGATCCTTGATACCATATCTACCCATTACTTCCTCATCACCTCTGTTCCCTTCACCAACATCCCCATTGAAGTCTGCTCCTATCACCACTCTTTCATGCTTGGGCACACTCTCCACCACCTCATCTAACACACTCCAGAAATCTTCTTTCTCCTTCATCTCACAACCTACCTGTGGGGCATATGCACTGATGACATTTATCATCACCCCTTCAATTTCCAACTTCACATTCATCACCCTGTCAGACACTCGCTTAACCTCCAACACACTTTTAACATACTCTTCCTTTAAAATGACCCCAACAATCAATCAATCAATCAATTTTTTTTTTATATAGCGCCAAATCACAACAAACAGTTGCCCCAAGGCGCTTTTATACTGTAAGGCAAGGCCATACAATAATTATGTAAAACCCAATGGTCAAAACGACCCCCTGTGAGCAAGCACTTGGCTACAGTGGGAAGGAAAAACTCCCTTTTAACAGGAAGAAACCTCCAGCAGAACCAGGCTCAGGGAGGGGCAGTCTTCTGCTGGGACTGGTTGGGGCTGAGGAGAGAACCAGGAAAAAGACATGCTGTGGAGGGGAGCAGAGATCGATCACTAATGATTAAATGCAGAGTGGTGCATACAGAGCAAAAAGAGAAAGAACAGTGCATCATGGGAACCCCCCAGCAGTCTACGTCTATAGCAGCATACTAAGGGATGGTTCAGGGTCACCTGATCCAGCCCTAACTATAAGCATTAGCAAAAAGGAAGTTTTAAGCCTAATCTTAAAAGTAGAGAGGGTGTCTGTCTCCCTGACCTGAATTGGGAGCTGGTTCCACAGGAGAGGAGCCTGAAAGCTGAAGGCTCTGCCTCCCATTCTACTCTTACAAACCCTAGGAACTACAAGTAAGCCTGCAGTCTGAGAGCGAAGCGCTCTATTGGGGTGATATGGTACTATGAGGTCCCTAAGATAAGATGGGACCTGATTATTCAAAACCTTATAAGTAAGAAGAAGAATTTTAAATTCTATTCTAGAATTAACAGGAAGCCAATGAAGAGAGGCCAATATGGGTGAGATATGCTCTCTCCTTCTAGTCCCCGTTAGTACTCTAACTGCAGCATTTTGAATTAACTGAAGGCTTTTTAGGGAACTGTTAGGACAACCTGATAATAATGAATTACAATAGTCCAGCCTAGAGGAAAGAATGCATGAATTAGTTTTTCAGCATCACTCTGAGACAAGACCTTTCTAATTTTAGAGATATTGCGTAAATGCAAAAAAGCAGTCCTACATATTTGTTTAATATGCGCTTTGAATGACATATCCTGATCAAAAATGACTCCAAGATTTCTCACAGTATTACTAGAGGGCAGGGTAATGCCATCCAGAGTAAGGATCTGGTTAGACACCATGTTCTAAGAGTTGTGGGGCCAAGTACAATAACTTCAGTTTTATCTGAGTTTAAAAGCAGGAAATTAGAGGTCATCCATGTCTTTATGTCTGTAAGACAATCCTGCAGTTTAGCTAATTGTGTGTGTCCTCTGGCTTCATGGATAGATAAAGCTGGGTATCATCTGCGTAACAATGAAAATTTAAGCAATACCGTCTAATAATACTGCCTAAGGGAAGCATGTATAAAGTGAATAAAATTGGTCCTAGCACAGAACCTTGTGGAACTCCATAATTAACTTTAGTCTGTGAAGAAGATTCCCCATTTACATGAACAAATTGTAATCTATTAGACAAATATGATTCAAACCACCGCAGTGCAGTGCCTTTAATACCTATGGCATGCTCTAATCTCTGTAATAAAATTTTATGGTCAACAGTATCAAAAGCAGCACTGAGGTCTAATGGCATTAGAGAACATAAAGAAGGAATCATATCCTTAAACCTAGTTACAGCGCTTTCTGAAAGACTTCTAATGTAATGAAACTTATTCCCCACTGCTGGGTAGTCCATCAGAGTAAATGTAAATGTTATTAAGAAATGATCAGACAGAAGGGAGTTTTCAGGGAATACTGTTAAGTCTTCTATTTCCATACCATAAGTCAGAACAAGATCTAAGATATGATTAAAGTGGTGGGTGGACTCATTTACATTTTGAGCAAAGCCAATAGAGTCTAATAATAGATTAAATGCAGTGTTGAGGCTGTCATTCTCAGCATCTGTGTGGATGTTAAAATCGCCCACTATAATTATCTTATCTGAGCTAAGCACTAAGTCAGACAAAAGGTCTGAAAATTCACAGAGAAACTCACAGTAACGACCAGGTGGACGATAGATAATAACAAATAAAACTGGTTTTTGGGACTTCCAATTTGGATGGACAAGACTAGAGTCAAGCTTTCAAATGAATTAAAGCTCTGTCTGGGTTTTTGATTAATTAATAAGCTGGAATGGAAGATTGCTGCTAATCCTCCGCCTCGGCCCGTGCTACGAGCATTCTGACAGTTAGTGTGACCACCAACACCATTTCTCTTCCTGTCCTCACCATGGTACAACAACTTGTACCCACCGCCGATGCTCCTGCTCTTACTTCCCTTCCACTTGGTCTCTTGCACACACAATATGTCTACCTTTCGCCTCTCCATCATATCAGCCAGCTCTCTCCCTTTACCAGTCATACTACCAACATTCAAAGTCCCCACTCTCATTTCCACCCTTCTAGTCTTCTTCTTCTCCCGCTGTTCGTGGCAACGTTTTCCTCCTCTTCTTCATCGTCTTCGTCCAGCAGTAGCCCAATTTCCACCGGCACCCTGTTGGGCAATAGCACCGGTGGCGGACATTGTTAACCCGGGCCGCGACCGATCCGGTATGGGAATTCGATTCTGAGTCTGCATAGTTGGGTTGGCTTGTTTTATGCCGGATGCCCTTCCTGACGCAACCCTCCTTATTTATCCGGGCTTGGGACCGGCACTCAGAATGTACTGGCTGCACACCCCATGTGGCTGAGTTAGAGCAGAGATCAATCACTAATGATTAAATGCAGAGTGGTGCATACAGAGCAAAAAGAGAAAGAAACACTCAGTGCATCATGGGAACCCCCCAGCAGTCTAAGTCTATAGCAGCATAACTAAGGGATGGTTCAGGGTCACCTGATCCAGCCCTAACTATAAGCTTTAGCAAAAAGGAACGTTTTAAGCCTAATCTTAAAAGTAGACAGGGTGTCTGATCTGAACTGGGAGTTGGTTCCAGAGGAGAGGAGCCTGAAAGCTGAAGGCTCTGCCTCCCATTCTACTCTTAAAAACCCTAGGAACTACAAGTAAGCCTGCAGTCTGAGAGCAAAGCACTCTATTGGGGTGATATGGTACTATGAGGTCCCTAAGATAAGATGGGACCTGATTATTCAAAACCTTATAAGTAAGAAGAAAAATTTTAAATTCTATTCTAGAATTAACAGGAAGCCAATGAAGAGAGGCCAATATGGGTGAAATATGCTCTCTCCTTCTAGTCCCCGTCAGTACTCTAGCTGCAGCATTTTGAATTAACTGAAGAACTTTTAGGACAACCTGATAATAATGAATTACAATAGTCCAGCCTAGAGGAAATAAATGCATGAATTAGTTTTTCAGCATCACTCTGAGACAAGACCTTTCTAATTTTAGAGATATTGCGTAAATGCAAAAAAGCAGTCCTACATATTTGCTTAATATGCGCATTGAAGGACATATCCTGATCAAAAATTACTCCAAGATTTCTCACAGTATTGCTAGAGGTCAGGGTAATGCCATCCAGAGTAAGGATCTGGTTAGACACCATGTTTCTAAGATTTGTGGGGTCAAGTACAATAACTTCAGTTTTATCTGAGTTTAAAAGCAGGAAATTAGAGGTCATCCATGTCTTTATGTCTGTAAGACAATCCTGCAGTTTAGCTAATTGGTGTGTGTCCTCTGGCTTCATGGATAGATAAAGCAGGGTATCATCTGCGTAACAATGAAAATTTAAGCAATGCTTTCTAATAATACTGCCTAAGGGAAACATGTATAAAGTGAATAAAACTGGTCCTAGCACAGAACCTTGTGGAACTCCATAATTAACCTTAGTCCATGAAGAAGATTCCCCATTTACATGAACAAATTGTAATCTATTAGATAAATATGATTCAAACCACTGCAGCGCAGTGCCTTTAATACCTATGGCATGCTCTAATCTCTGTAATAAAATTTTATGTTCAACAGTATCAAAAGCAGCACTGAGGTCTAACAGGACAAGCACAGAGATGAGTCCACTGTCTGAGGCCATAAGAAGATCATCTGTAACCTTCACTAATGCTGTTTCTGTACTATGATGAATTCTAAAACCTGACTGAAATGCTTCAAATAGACCATTCCTCTGCAGATGATCAGTTAGCTGTTTTACAACTACCCTTTCAAGAATTTTTGAGAGAAAAGGAAGGTTGGCGATTGGCCTATAATTAGCTAAGATAGCTGGGGTCAAGTGATGGCTTTTTAAGTAATGGTTTAATTACTGCCACCTTAAAAGCCTGTGGTACATAGCCAACTTATAAAGATAGATTGATCATATTTAAGATCGAAGCATTAATTAATGGTAGGGCTTCCTTGAGCAGCCTGGTAGGAATGGGGTCTAATAGACATGTTGATGGTTTGGAGGAAGTAACTAATGAAAATAACTCAGACAGAACAATCGGAGAGAAAGAGTCTAACCAAATACCAGCATTACTGAAAGCAGTCAAAGATAACGATATGTCTTTGGGATGGTTATGAGTAATTTTTTCTCTAATAGTTAAAATTTTATTAGCAAAGAAAGTCATGAAGTCATTACTAGTTAAAGTTAAAGGAATACTCGGCTCAATAGAGCTCTGACTCTTTGTCAGCCTGGCTACAGTGCTGAAAAGAAACCTGGGGTTGTTCTTATTTTCTTCAATTAGTGATGAGTAGTAAGATGTCCTAGCTTTACGGAGGGCTTTTTTATAGAGCAACAGACTCTTTTCCAGGCTAAGTGAAGATCTTCTAAATTAGTGAGACGCCATTTCCTCTCCAACTTACGGGTTATCTGCTTTAAGCTGTGAGTTTGTGAGTTATACCATGGAGTCAGGCACTTCTGATTTAAGGCTCTCTTTTTCAGAGGAGTTACAGCATCCAAAGTTGTCCTCAATGAGGATGTAAAACTATTAACGAGATAATCTACCTCACTCACAGAGTTTAGGTAGCTACTCTGCACTGTGTTGGTATATGGCATTGCAGAACATAAAGAAGGAATCATATCCTGACATATAACCGAAGGAAGGCTGAATGGACAAATGTACAGAGACATTTTGATAAAAATCTGATGCCATCTGCAAAGATGATGAAGATAAAATGAGGGTGAACATTTCAACAAGACAAGGATCCCAAACACACAGCCAAGAAATTGGTTTCAGAGAATGAAAATAAAGCTGGTAGAATGTCCCAGCCAATCACCTGACTTGAATTCAATAGAAAATGTATGGAAAGAACTAAAGATCAGAGTTCATAGAAGAGGTCCATGGAACCTTCTAGATTTGAAGAGTGTTTGTGTGGAAAAATATGGCAAAATCACACCTTTGCAATGCATGTGACTAGTTTGCCATCATTACCAACAAAGGCTTTTGTATAAAGTATTACGTAAATCAATTTCAGTAAACGTGTTCAATACTGTTTCCCGCTGTCATTCCATTTTCTTTGAATGTGTGGATTACTTGCGTTGTTACTGACACCTGGTTAAAAGTTCACATCAGTAGGACCTTTAGAAATATATTTACTGAGAAAAACGGTGACGTGTTCCATACTTATTTTACCCACTGTCGGTTTTCACTATCTACACTTAATGATTGTTTTATTTCAACTCCACTGTGGTGATGTACAGATGGAAAATTACAAACAAATACACCACTGTCCAAGTACTTATGGACCTGATTAAACAGTACTTAGCAAAAAGACATAAATTTTCATGTACTACCAGTGCAGTATTGTCGGAACCTAATAACTGGGCGTTGGTATGATAATAACTGCTTAACAGGTTGCTAAAATAGTGTATTTCTGCTTTTCAATTGCCTCACAACTTTAAAAGAACCCAGAAAAAAAAAATCACTCTGACCTCCAGATTTTGGCAAGTTTGAATTTAATTAGTTCCTGAAGGGAAAGCTGTCCTCTGCATTTGACCCATCCTCACTCTTTAGGAGGCCAACGTGCTCGTGCTGCACAATGTTGCACTGTGAGCTGTAAACACCTCATTCAAGACTCTTCATACATACAGCGGCACACAGTGGTAATTTTAACTTACTTTAATTTGGAGTCCCACTGAAAGAAAAGCACGCTATAGGAGATAAAACAGAATTTCGCCAGAGCTATTTTCCTGGACATTCCTGCTACCAGCAGGTGTCTCAGTACCAACCTGTGGACTCGTTGTCAGGATCTGGCCCTGATCAGGGCGTCGATTCTATTTTTACCTCTTTCTTTTCTTCACCGTCTGCCCCAGTTTTGATTTATTAGTTGTTTTATTTTCGTCATGTGTTTATTTTCCGTTCTATTTTGCTTTGCCACTTTGTTTCTTTGTTATTTTTTATACTTTAGCCATTGTTCAGTTCCGTTCTAGTTTTGTTCATCCGGTTTGTGTTTTCATTGTTGATTATTAGGTTATCACTTGTTTACTTTGTTCTCCTCATCTGTGATATTGTCTGCTATGCTTTTGGAATCGGGTTATGTTCTGTGTTTATGATATAGTCTTCATTCGTTTGTTTTGCCATCTGTTTATCTTTTATTGTGTACTTCTGTCATTAGCCAGTTCCAGTTTAGTTTTGTCTTAGTGTTTATTTTTCCTGTTATTCTCTGATCAGTTCTTATGTAGTTTATCTTTTGTGCTTATTATCTTTTGGTTCGCTTTTCTGTTCTCGTGTTCATGCCCTGTTCGTACCATTCATAGTAGTATTGTATTCTGCCCTCAGTTTCTATTTTAGCTCTGTTCTCAGTTTTTCCTTATTTCCATTCATTTTCACTCCACGCCCCTGCACCTGCCCTTGTGTCTTCGTCCCTCACTCATATCTGATTGTGTTGTCACTTCATGCCTCTTCACCAGCTCTTGCGTCCTCGTCTCTCACTCTGATTCTTTCTGATTTGTGTTTCTCTTCACTCAGACTCTTGGCACCTGTTCACGTGCCTTTGTCTTTTCATCACTCCACGTTGTGTTGTCTCCACCTCACCATCTTGCACAGTGCACAATCTTTGTCCTCCAACCACACCCCCTTCCTGGATCATTCACCTCACGTGCACCTTGTTAACTCCTGTCTATTTAAACTTCTCCCAGCCACCACACTTCTGCCAGTTTGTTGTCTTTTGTACACATTCCAGCTCTCGTCTTCAGTATTGTTTTTGCCTAGCCATGTTACCGAATCCTGCTGTTTTCCTCGACCGCGCCTTTTGCCTCTACCTGGATATCTGTTTGCTCGTGCCTCTGAACCCTGCTCGACCATGACTGCGTTTCTGCCTAACCCTGATTGTACCTCTGCTCTGCTGTTTGATCACCTGTGTACCGTACCTGAGCCTGGATTAAAGACCACAATTTCTTTTACACCAAAGCCTAGTCTGGGAGTCATGACACAAGTGCTGCCAAATAAAAATACTTATTATATGTCTGCGACACTACACACACTCTGGCTGATTACCGGTCGGATCTTTTCTCTTTCTTTAGGATGAAGAGGATAAAGTTGGGAGGAAGAGCTGGACTAATTTCTGACGTGCTTTTTTTTGCGGAAGTCTTTTTTTTTAAGTACACGAAGTCAGTACACAGCATCATAGACTACATCATCAGAATTATTTCTGAACTATCTAACTGTTTTTCCAAGTTGACCGGGAACAATTTTGGGCTCCTATTTAAGGTTCGTGTTGTACTGTTGATGTCAAAGCATCGGTGATGCACACCAAAATGTAAGTCCCTTTTCTGTTGTTTATAAATTAATGAAATATAAGATTTTTGGAAAGGGAAAGGGAAGTCTGGGCTCCCCTGCTAGAGCTGTTGCCCCCGCGACTCAAATCTGGATAAGTGGTTGAAGATGAGCTGAGATGAGAAAATATCAAATGACAAGGATCTATTTTAGCCATTATATAAAACAAATAATGAATGATTTTACATTGTTTCAATGGGACAAATATTTAATTTGGTGAAAATGGACTGCTCCATTCAACGAGGTGAATGGAACAGTCCATCTTTCACCTCATGAAATATTCATATCACTGAACTCATAAACATTTATTATTTGTATACTGTCATTCAGGAGTTGGTTAGAGCGTGTTGTCCACAAAGGTTTATCAAATTTGATCCTCATTCTCAACTACCACAGTAGTGAAATGTCCTTGAACAAGACAAACCAACCACCCTGCCACCACCTCCACAACCCAAAACAAAAGTTCACAAATATGCAAATAAACAAACAAATAAATAAATAAATAAATTTAACAATTCTGAAGGAACTGAAGTAAATGCAGTTATTCAACTCCTGCTTGGCCCCTTGATGCACCCAATTAATTAACTGGATAATGTGAAACAGCTATGAATTTAAAATTCGGAAAGCAAATCCTGAGGGATGAGACACAAATGAAAAGGAAATAGAATGACTGAAGGTTGTGTAAGCTGGATCAATATCTTCAGCTCCCCCCCCCCAACTTGAAGACTTTACTACGGGAAGACTTTACTAAACAAGAGTGCTCTGAGAGTACAATATCCCCCACTGGCAAATGCTGATTTGGTATAAGTGGTTGTTACATTCTGATAACATTTCAAGGTATGTGACAGTTGATTTCAGAATGCAGACACAAATTCACCAGACTGGCAGTGTCTAGATTTATTAATCAAAGGCCATAACTCTGACAAAATTTGTCAATCCTTTACAATATTACAATATGCACATTACCAACCTCTAACAAGGAATTGCTCCAAGTTTCCAAAAATTCCTGCTACATATGTGAGAGGAGTTGATTTCAGAATGCAGGTAAGTGGTAAATGATAAATGGACTGCATTGATATAGCGCTTTTCCATCATGCTCAAAGCGCTTTACACATCAATTTCTCACATTCACCCCGATGTCAGGCTGCTGCCATGCAAGGCGCCCACTACACACCGGGAGCAACTAGGGGATTAAGGACCTTGCCCAAGGGCCCTTAGTGATTTTCTGGTCAGGCTGGGATTTGAACTGAGGATCCTCTGGTCTCAAGCCCAACGCTTAACCACTAGACCATCACCTCCCCCAGGTAGCCACTCATGAAACTAACGGAGTCTAGATTTGTTAATCGAGGGCCATAACTCTGGTAAAATGGGCCTAACTCAAACAATATGATATGTGTATTACCAATCTATAACAAGTAAATGCACCAAGTTTCGTTGGAGGAGATTGATGACAGCAGATCTCCACAACCTGAAGACCACACAGAGGAGGCTCCAGACAACAAAGTGAGTTTTTTAAAGACTAATATTCTGCAAAATAAAACTACAGCGAGTTATTGAAATTTCCTCTAGAGCTTGTTGAAAAAATAACGTTCAAAGTCATTGCATATTTATTTATTTATTTGGAGTGCTTTATTTTTTAGAAATGGTAATATTACAAAGTTCCAGCAGAATATGACAGTTAATGTCCACTGTCAACACTGTTTTGAGCTTTGTGAAGTCGAAAGCCGTGTGGATGAGTTACAACATATTTGAATACAGAAGCAGGATGATTCTTTGGTATAATACATGACTGAGAGAGAAAGAGAAAAACATAAACATTTTTTCTTTGCTAACTCAGCTCCACATTCACATGAACAAAGTTAGTCTAGGACCTAGCTGAGACAAGCATGTAACAGCCCGAAAACTACCACCCATCCCAAGTGTTACTTCAAATACAGCTGGATTTTCTAAACTGCAGCAGCTATAGGTTTTCCAAGGTACTCAATACTCAATACTCAATTCCCAAAATTCCTCCTAAAAGTGTGAATGGAGTTGCTTTGAGAATGTAGGCACCCACTCATGAAACTGATGGAGTCTAGATTTGTTAATCAAAGACCATAACTCTGGTAAAATGGGCCCAACATGAAGAATATGATAATGTGTATTACTAACGTATAACAAGGATTTATACCAAGTTTCACAATATTCCTATTGGGTTCAAATCCCCGACTGACTGGAAAATTACTAAGGGCCCTTGGGCAAGGCCTTTAATCCCCTATTGCTCCCGGTGTGTAGTGAGCGCCTTGTATGGCATCGGGGTGAATGTGAGGAATAAAAAGGGCGTAAAGCGCTTTTGAGCGTCTGATGCAGATGGAAAAGCGCTATATAAATGCAGTCCATTTACCATTTATTCCTCCTAAAAGTGTGAGCGAAGTTGATTTCAGAGCACTTAAACCCTTTTGGGGATGGATGGACAGACAGACAGAGAGACAGACAGACATATGGATGGATGGAAGGACAAACAGACAGACAGAAATCACCACGACATAATCCCCCTTTGGGCCTTCAGTCAGCAGGGGATAACTTAACTAGTGAAAATCAGGTTATTAAACATTCTGTTTGCAGTATACTGCAAATGTAAAAAGTAACTAAAAAGTAACTTTTCAAAGCATCTCCTTGTGCAAAGTGCGCAGTATAGTTGAACGATGCACAGAGACATTATCTGCAGCAAGATCATGTTGTAGGTCTTTGGAGCAGGTCTGTGGGTTGACTATCATTGTTTTCACCATCCTTTGCTTCAGCTTATCTGAGATTTTTCTTGGCCTGGCACTTCAGGCCTTAACTAGTACTGTGCCTGCGGTCTTCCATTTCCTCACTATGTTCTTCACAGTGGAAACTGACAGCTGAAATTTCTGAGATAGCTTTTTGTATCCTTCCCCTACACCATGATGTTGAACAATCTTTGTTTTCAGGTCATTTGTTTTATAGGTTCCCATGTTTCCACTCATTAGAAGAGATGCAAAGAGGGGAAACATTTGCAAATGACCACCTTAAATAGCCTTTCTCATGATTGGATTCACCTGTGTAAGGAGATCAAGGGTCAATGAGCTTACCAAACCAATTTTGTGTTTCAATAATTAGTGCTACATGTTAGGCCTGAGCGATATATTGATTTTATCAATTAATTCAAGGTTTTTGTTGCAGACAATTTAAAAAAAATAAAAAATATGAGTTTTTTTTTTCTCCTCTTGCTGTGGCACACCGTTTTGTCCCCAGGACAAAAATTGAAAAAAATCGAAAGTCAAATTTTTTCTGAAAAAATCAGAGATTTTATTTTTAGGCCAAATTGCCCAGGCCTACTATATGTATTCAAATCAATAAAATGACAAGGGTGCCCAAATTTATGCACCTGCTCAATTTTGTTAAATAAATAATTATTGCACACTTTATGTAAATACTAGAAACTTCATTTCACTTCTCAAATATCAGTGTGTTCGTCTGCTATATGATATATTTAAC
Organism: Thalassophryne amazonica; assembly: GCF_902500255.1. Classification (NCBI taxonomy): domain Eukaryota; kingdom Metazoa; phylum Chordata; class Actinopteri; order Batrachoidiformes; family Batrachoididae; genus Thalassophryne; species Thalassophryne amazonica. The sequence continues at coordinate 85,751,842 of NC_047107.1, forward strand.
TGAAATTTCTGATCCAGACAACCAACGATTTATAAAGGAAAATCATGAAAATTATCAGGGGTAATTTTCTATCCTACGTTGTCTTTTGACCTCCACATTAGATATACTATGAGGACTGCTTTCTTCCATTTGCGAAATATAGAGAAAATTCGTCCCATCCAGTCTATGGCTGATGCTGAGACTTTGATTCATGCATTTGTCTCTTCTAGATTGGATTATTGTAATGCTCTATTTTCTGGTTTATTGAAGTCCAATATTAGGGGTCTTCAACTGGTTCAAAATGCTGCTGCCAGACTTTTGACACAAAGCGGAAAGTTTGACCACATTATGCCCATTTTGGTATCCCTACACTAGCTGCGGTTACATGGACCAAAAGTAATCTGATTGAACAATCAGATTGAACAATCAGATCAAAATCACGCCATGTAAACAGCTCCATCTGATTAGAATAGCCCAATCTGATCGAAATTACGATCGGGTTAGAGGAGATGCCACGACAGTGGACTCGGGGATGATGGTTTCAGGGGGGTCTGACTGCTCGGTCTTGACCTCCTCTTCATGCACCCGGGACAGGGCGTCAGATCGTTGGTTTTTTGTCCCGGGGCGGTAGGTGATCTGGAAGTCAAAACGCCCAAAGAACAGCGACCAGCGGGCTTGCCTGGGGTTCAGACGCCTGGCGGTCCGAATGTACTCCAGGTTCCGATGGTCCGTGAAAACCGTAAATGGTACCGATGCTCCCTCCAACAGGTGTCTCCACTCCTCAAGAGCCTCCTTCACCGCAAGAAGTTCCCTATTGCCGACGTCATAGTTCCGTTCAGCTGGGGTCAACCTGCGGGAAAAGTAGGCACATGGATGGAGAACCTTGTCGGACCTCCCGCTCTGGGATAGCATGACTCCTATCCCTGAGTCAGAGGCGTCCACTTCAACTACGAACTGGCGATTGGGATCGGGCTGCACCAGAAACTGATGAGAACCGGCAGTCGAGAACAGGCGTTTCAACTCCCTAAACGCGGCTTCGCACCGATCCGACCAGGTGAAGGGGACTTTTGGAGAGGTCAGGGCTGTCAGGGGGCTAACTACCTGACTGTAGCCCCTGATGAACCTCCGGTAGAAATTTGCAAAACCGAGGAACTGTTGTAGTTTCCTACGGTTTGTTGGTTGGGGCCAATCTCTCACCGCCGCAACCTTGGCCGGATCAGGGGCGACGGAGTTGGAGGAGATTATGAACCCCAGGAAGGACAAAGAAGTGCAGTGGAACTCGCACTTCTCGCCCTTCACAAACAGCCGGTTCTCCAACAACCGCTGTAGGACCTGACGTACATGCTTGACATGGGTCTCAGGATCCGGAGAAAAGATGAGTATATCGTCTAGATATACGAAGACAAACCGATTCAGGAAGTCTCGCAAGACGTCATTAACCAACGCTTGGAACGTTGTGGGCGCATTGGTGAGGCCGAACGGCATGACCAGGTACTCAAAGTGACCTAACGGGGTGTTAAATGCCGTCTTCCACTCGTCTCCCTCCCGGATCCGAACCAGGTGATAAGCATTCCTAAGATCCAATTTCGTGAAAATTTGGGCTCCATGCAGGGGCGTGAACACTGAATCCAACAGAGGTAACGGGTATCGGTTGCGAACCGTGATCTCGTTCAGCCCTCTGTAATCAATGCATGGACGGAGTGCGCCGTCCTTCTTGCCCACAAAAAAGAAACCAGCACCCATGGGGGAGGTGGAGTTCCGGATCAACCCGGCAGCTAACGAGTCCCGGATGTAGGTCTCCATTGATTCGCGTTCCGGACGTGAGAGGTTGTACAGCCTGCTGGACGGGTACTCAGCGCCCGGTATCAAATCAATGGCACAATCGTACGGACGGTGCGGGGCAGCGTGAGTGCCAGATCCTTGCTGAAGACGTCAGCAAGGTCATGGTACTCGGCCGGCACCGCCACCAGATTGGGGGGGACTAAAACCTCTTCCTTAGCTGTCACACCGGGTGGAACCGAGGATCCTAAACACTCCCGGTGGCAGGTTTCATTCCACTGAACCACAACCCCAGACGGCGAATAAATCCGGGGATTGTGTTTTAACACCCATGGAAAACCCAAAATCACTCGGGAGGTAGAAGGTGTTACATAAAACACAATCTCCTCCCTGTGATTCCCAGACACCACCAATGTCACTGGCTGTGTCTGGTGTGTGATTAGTGGAAGAAGGGTGCCATCTAGTGCCCGCACCGACAATGGTGACGGTAAGGCCACTAGAGGGAGCCCAACCTCCTTTGCCCATCTGCTATCCAGCAGATTCCCCTCTGACCCCGTGTCCACCAGTGCTGGGGCGTGAAGGGTTAGATCCCCACTCAGGATCATGACTGGGATACGTGCAGATTATCGGGGTCTCCCCGCGTGGGTGTTGTGACCCACCCTTAGCCCAGTCTCTAAGGACGAGTGCTGCTGTTTTGACCGTTTGGGGCATTCTTTCTGTGTGTGCTCGGTTGAGCTGCAGAGAAAACACTCCACGGATCAGCCTCCTTTGTCTCTGATCTGATCGTTTTTTGGCCCTGCTCGTTTCCATAGCAACGTCAGCAGGGGGAGCTGTCGTCACATGGAGAGCCCTGGCTGTGGAGCGTGGGGAAGTCGGCTCCCTTTCGGACCCGGGAGGAAGAGGGACGGCTTGTGCCTGACCACGCTCTTCGTCTCGCTCCCGTCGGTGTTCTGTTAATCGGTTGTCTAACCGTATAACCAGGTCGATAAGCCCGTCTAAATCCCGCGGCTTGTCCTTCGCCACCAGGTGCTCCTTAAGGACCAGAGACAGTCCGTTTACAAAGGCAGCGCAGAGCGCAACAGCATTCCAGCCGGCTCGCGCTGCCACGATGCGGAAGTCGACTGCATACTTCGCTGCGCTTCAACACCCCTGTCGTATCGACAGCAGCACGCTTGAAGCGGTCTCGCCTCTATGAGGGTGGTCGAACACCTGTCGGAACTCCCTCACAAACTCAGTGTAAATCGTTAGGAGCCGTGAATTCTGCTCTCAGAGCGCCGTAGCCCCGGTGCGTGCCTCTCCTCGAAGCAAATTTATAACGTAAGCCACCCGGCTAGCGTCTGACGCGTACATGACGGGACGCTGTGTAAAGACGAGCGAGCACTGCATTAAGAAGTCCGCGCACGTCTCCACACAGCCTCCGTACGGCTCCGGAGGGCTTATGTATGCTTCAGGGGAAGGTGGGGGGGTTCGTTGAACAACCAGTGGAATGTCTGTCTCTGGCATACGGTCAGCAGGAGGAGGTGCTGCAGCAGCGCCCTGAGCATGCGCTTCCACCTGGGCGGTGAGAGCCTCCATCCTTCGATTGAGAATAATGCTCTGCTCTGTAACTAAGTCCAACCGAGCAGTAAAAGCGGTTAAGATGTGCTGCAGCTCACCCAACACGCCTCCTGCTGGCGCCTGTGCACCTCGCTCTTCCATTGGCTGTTCAAGCGATGGTTGACGCCCCTCGGGATCCATGACGCTGGCTGAGAAATCCTGTTGTGAAAGTGTCGTGACACGGACCCACATGAATAGATTTCTCCTCTGGGATCAGATGTGTAGAATTTATGAAGCCTTTCAGCAACCAGTCAAGTGGATCTGCAGGGTCACCAATGATTTGTAGTCGTACATCTTCTTCCTCAGTGTTTTTCACACACTAAAACAGAAAATGGTTATGTATTTTAAAATTCTGATGCTTAATGAGTAATTTTATCTGATTAAATCTAAACTGATTTACTGTCATATTTCAAAATAGTTCATTGTTTAAAATAAGTTTTGCGAGATTTCATAGTGGGCTCTACCTAAAAGCCAGAAAAAAGACTGTCGGTCAATGAAAACGACAAACGTTCAGAAATAACCTACCTGCATGTGTCTGTGTGTCCCGTCAGTTAGTCCCATTATTTGAGGAATATGATGCGTTTCCTCAAAGCTCCGTCTGATCTCCAAGGCTTCATTTTCATTTGGCTCGTAAATCAGCTGTTTAATCCGTCGGTGTTTTCATTACAGCTTTACTAACCGTGCTACATCACGTAAAAACACATTCCGCCGTGCTCGGTTCTTTTTGAACAAGTCCTGAAGAAGAAGCATGTTCCTCTGATGCTGCAGTTTCAAAAGAAACGCACAAAGAACAACAGTAATCTTGATTACGCCGGCTAACAAATCCATTGTTTACAGGTGCGGCTTCCGGGTACAACTCATTTGCATATGTCACAAGCGGCAGACGTCACAAAGCATTATAGGATTGCTCTACTGACTGAATCGGATCGTAATCATGGTGCATGTAAACACGCACAGCAAGCGGATCACTTTAGGGCACGTTCATGTAAACAGGACAATCTGATCCACCAATCGGATAGAATTCAATCAGATCAGAAATAAAGTGTCCATGTAAACGTAGCTACTGGCTTCCAGTTGCTTCAAGATTGGATTTTAAAGTACTGTTATTAGTTTATAAAATTGTTCATGGACTCCCTATCTGGCTGACCTGGTAAGGCCCTATGTACCAGCTCAGGCCCTGCGTTCTCAGGGTGCAGGACTTCTGTGTGTTCCCAGGGTGAATTAAAAGGTCTGCCGGTCACACTTTCTCCTACCGTGCCCCAGCTCTGTGGAATGATCTCCCAGCACACATACGACAGTTGGATACTGTGGAGACTTTTAAATCATGTTTAAAGACTGTTTTATCATTAGTGTTATGATGTGTTTTTATTCTTGTATTCTTTTATGGTTTTGTCTTTTTATTGTATTTTAAAATTTTTAATTCAGTTTTTTTTGTTTTTATTATGCTGTGTGAAGCGCCTTGAGGTGACCTCATCACGAATTGGCGCTATATAAATTAATAAATTTGAAATTTTAATTTTGGGTGCCCAAACATTTGCATACAACTGTAGCGGCGAGTCGTACTGTATGTCGTGTAAAATTCTGATTTAGAAAAAAACTGGACTAATTTTAATGTTGTTGTGTCTTTGCTGGACAGCATTAATGAGGATGTCTGACATCAAAGACAAACCTGCTTAGTGTTCAGCTGCAGCACGAGCGGCAAAGCTCTCAATTCTGACCCATTACAACAAACATGCTGTAACCTTTGAACAAGAAAAAGAAATAACTTTTCATACTTTCTGTGATCTTTCACAAAATGTGTCTTACTTCTGCACCATGCTCACAAATGTGGCTACGAAGCCACTGCACCACAGCTGGTGCAAAACTCTGTGTCACGAGCTCAAGTCTGCATTGACATGTGGCTGCACGATCCACACACTGATTCATCCCCCCGTCAAACAGCGCTTCTCGAGGCACATGTCCAAGGAACCAAAATATGCATCCCCTCTCAGACAGTGTACCAAGACCAGTGCTCTCTAATCAGCAGACCTGAAGCGCACGCAATTGCAGTCCCTGCTCCCAAGGACTCCAGCTGCACGCGTCAACCGAATCATCTGTCGAGTTAAAAACTGAGAGAGACGTGCACAGTGAGACACGCAGGCAGAAAATCCTTGTAAGTAAGTCCACTCACCTTGAAGACAGGCATGTCTCCTTGCATCAGCACAAGGTGCATAGTAAGGACTGCCACAGACCAGAATGACAGCAGTGGGGACAAACGCAGGATGATGATTTAACAAAGAAAAAAAGGAAGATGGGTCGGGACTAAAAATGGGAGCGAGTGTGTGACTGATCTGAAATGAAATGATGACAGAAGGACTAAAGAGTGAGAGAGAGGACGGACAGAAGGAATCAGCAGGTTGTGGTGATGTTGCAAGAGGGAGGCGAGTGATAAAGTGCAAGAGAGAGAGAGAGAGAGAGAGAGAGAGAGAGCCCAAAACCAGTCTAGACTGCCTCTTAAAGACCAGTACCCACATTCATAACATCGTGCCAGCCAATGACAAACATCAGCGAGGACGAGCGGCACACCCGAATGGCTGTCTGTGAGAACATTCAGCTAATGCCTGCAGACTGGAGTAACCAATGAGAGGAGGACAGGAGGCGTCCCTATATGTGTGTGGATGTTTCACAGCCGAGCGCACAGGTAGACAGATGAAGGGCATTCCGAGCGCCACAGCCGTTTCTTCCTCACCGTGGCCTCAGCTGTCAAACTGCGCGGGTGTAACGTTGGAGCAATGTGAGCACCAACATAGTGACACATGCATGCGAGTGGCATTCGGATGAAATGAGCTTGGCTGTCCACAGTGATCCGCAACACTATAAACACGCATGCTGAATCATTTATTCATCGCCCTCAGATGAGTCAGTGTGGACCCCGTGAGGTCACAACAATTCCACGGAGAGACGTAGCACTGAGCAACCTGTCACTCTGTCAGAGAAACCCCAGCTTTACTGAACCAAAGGTTGTTGTTAACCGTGAGAGTGCGCAGCCATCGTGGCACGTTTGTCTTACTGAAAACACAAATAAAAAGCAGAGGTGGGCCTGCAATGATGAATTCATTATTAATCAATTATTAATTGGGTTGTGGACAAAACAAGACACTTGACGACATTGTCATGGAAGAAGAGAAACACTGATCGATACTTTTCACCATTTTCTAACATTTTATGGACCAAACAACTGACAGATGCATCCAGAAAGAAATCAATAGATTAAGTGATAATGAAAATCATTCTTAGTTGCAGCCAGTAGGTCAGGATTTTATTTTTTGTCTTTTTGTCTCTCAACAAGTGGCAAAGCTGGGTGAAAGATTTTCTTATATATTTCACATATTTTCCATGAATGCCTTTTCAATTTTCAGCAGTTTAAAATGGAGTGGACACTTCTTTTTGGGATTTTATTTTTTATTTATTTTTTTTTAGAATTGTATAATTAATAAGTGTTTTTTTTATGACAGTATACACTCAAAAAATGGCTCGTTGGATGAACTCAATTCAATTATGAGCAGGATTTCCATCTAATAAATATATGTAGCCCCAAATCAAATAAAACACATTAATGGAAGACAATGTAATTTAATTTAGTTGGGACTACATATATTTATTAGATGGAAATCCAATCCAATGAGTCAGTTTTTTGAGTGTATCACACAAACATATGACTCATTGGATGAACTCAATTGAATTATGAGCAGGATTTCCATCTAATAAATATATGCAGTCCCAACTAAATTAAATTAAAATTATATTTGAGCCTCGAGGACCAGGATTGGGAAATCCTGTTCTAGTACAACCATGTTCTTAGTCAGAGGCCGCCTTAGCCTCTGATCATGGTTTCTTGGAGGAATTTCTAGAATATACTGTGGGGCCAAAAAGTATTTAGTCAGTCCCTGATTGTGCAAGTTCTCCTACTTAGAAAGATGAGAGAGGTCTGTAATTTTCATCATAGCTACACTTCAACTGTGAGAGACAAGATGAGAAAAAAAAAAATCCAGGAAATCACATTGTAGGAATTTTAAAGAATTTATTTGTAAATTATGGTGGAAAATAAGTATTTGGTCAATAACAAAAGTTCAGCTCAGTACTTTGTAACATAATCTTTGTTGGCAATGACAGAGATCAAACATTTCCTGTAAGTCTTCACCAGGTTTGCACACACTGTAGCTGGTATTTTGGCCCATTCCTCCATGCAGATCTCCTCTACAGCAGTGATGATTTGGGGCTGTCGCTGCGCAACACAGACTTTCAACTCCCTCAACAAATTTTCTATGGGGTTGAGGCCTGGAGACTGGCTTGGCCACTCCAAAACTTTGAAATGCTTTTTACGGAGCCACTCCTTCATTGTCCAAGCAGTGTGTTTGGGATCATTATCATCCTGGCAGACCCAGCCACGTTGCATCTTCAATGTTTTCACTGATGGAAGGAGGTTTTGGCTTAAAATATCACGATACATGGCCACGTTCATTCTTCCCTTAACATGGATCAGTCGTCCTGTCCCCTTTGCGGAAAAACAGCCCCAAAGTATGATGTTTCCACCCGCATGCTTCACAGTAGGTATGGTGTTCTTAGGATGCAACTCAGCATTCTTCTTCCTCCAAACACGACGAGTTTTTACCAAAATGTTCTATTTTGGTTTCATCTGACCACATGATATTCTCCCAATCCTCTTCTGGATCATCCATATGCTCTCTGGCAAACTTCAGACAGGCCTGGACATGTACTGGCTTAAGCAGGGGGACACGACTGGCACTGCAGGATTTGAGTCCCTCTCTGCATAGTGTGTAGCCTTTGTTACGTTGGTCCCAGCTCTGCAGGTCATTCATCAGGTCCCTCCGTGTAGTTCTTTGATTTTTGTTCACCATTCTCATGATCATTTTGACCCCACGGGATGAGATCTTGCATGGAGACCCAGATCGAGGGAGATCAATGGTCTTGTATGGCTTCCATTTTCTTACAATTGCTCCCACAGTTGATTTATTCACACCAACCTGCTTGACTGTTGTAGATTCACTCTTCCCAGCCTAGTGCACATCTACAATTTTCTTCCTTGTGTCCTTTGACAGCTCTTTGGTCTTGGCCATGGTTGAGTTTGGAGTCTGACTGTTTGAGGCTGTGGATAGGTGTCTTTTATACAGATAAGTTCCAACAGGTGCTGTTAATACAGGTAACAGGTGGAGGACAGAAAAGCTTCTTAAAGAAGTTACAGGTCTGTGAGAGCCAGAAATCTTGCTTGTTTGTGGGTGACCAAATACTTATTTTCCACCATAATTTACAAATAAATTCTTTAAAAATCCTACAATGTGATTTTCTGGATTTTTTTTCCTCATTTGTCTCTCATAATTTAAGCGTACCTATGTTGAAATAACAGACCTCTCTCATCTTTCTAAGTAGGAGAACTTGCACAATCAGGGGCTGACTAAATACTTTTTGGCCCCGCTGCAGCTATTGTCCACGGTCTCTTTATAAACAAGGGGAGCGGCAACAGTTTTATAAGGGGCTCTCACATGCACTAAATGAACATCCAGATTTTCTATGAGAACAATGACCAAAAAGGCTTGGACTACAACACACACAGATGGAGTGTCGCTTCCTTCTCTGCTCATGTCACCACTACATCTTTATGTAGAAAATGCTTACAGACTGCTGTATTAATATTTAAAATGTTATGGCACCATTATAGAGTTGCTAACAAAAATATGAAGATTATTTTTTTTTAAAAAAGTGTAAATGTAATTGTAACACTGCAGTCTGCTTTTGGAATATGCTGACTGGGAAGACAGGCCTACTGATGGCATGAGGGCTGGAGGCTGGCCATGCATCCCAGAATGCAGGATGACCCACTGCTGCGGCACAATTGCTTGCGTGATCATTTCAATAATGGACTGTGTTTTTCATGTTATTCTGGTTTTCTGTTTCCTGTTTCTTCGGCTTATAAAAACTTTGTAAAACTTTGTAAAAACCTTGTAACTGTTAGAATGGCCCAAGCAGAGGGTCACCACCCTGAGTCTGGTCTGCTTGAGGTTTCTTTCTCAGTATCATCAGAGGGAGTTTTTCCTTACCACTGTCACCTGTGTGCTTACTCTAGGGGTTGGTAAGGTTAGACCTTACTCATGTAACATGCCTCTGAGGCAGCTTTGTTGTGTTTTGGTGTTATATAAATTAAATAAATTGCAATTGAATTAACTGTGTAGCTGCAGCTAACTGGAGCAGCAATAATCCTGAAGCATTGAGTAATAAGACATTATGACTCCTTGTAAAGTATACAATTTGTTCTCAAAATATGGCTGGTATGTCCAAATAAAAAAAGCTTTACTAATGTCACGTTAAATTTTGATGTAGGAATTTTCATCACATCTCACATTTTGCCTTTTTGCCTTTAGGTACATACAGAAGGTTTTCAGCTCCATGAATTCAAATATTTCATCAAATCGTAATCCATCTGACAGCTATCAGAGATTGTAGGTCTCGTTGTGTGTCACGGCTTTCTCATAACCATGATAAATTTTACTGTTATAATTCTTAGACTATTATATGTCACCATTAATGACAGTACATTCTTGCACTGACAAATAAACAAAATAAAACCAGTACTACTGTTTCAAAATCCCCCCCCAAAAACCCTGATATCTAAAATGAAAATTGCTACATCACACACCAATGACATGTTACAAAATAAATATTTTATAATAAAATCCACTTTGCAGTGCTTATGTTCATTAAACTTTGATAACTAGGGAAATGGAATTACAAGACACAGCTACAACTAATAAAATGAATAATGAATGTGTGAGATTTACACTATGTGAATGAATGAGCATGGACAACTGTTTATAGTTTTGGCACTGCCATGGCAGCACCAAAATTGTTGGGTTGGCTTTGATTCCCGGTCATGCCACCTGTGTCCTTGGATGAGACACTTCATCTGCACTGTCCCATTCCACGGTGCTGTAAATGGATACTGGCCTTAGCTGCGGAAGTAACTTGAGATAAACTGCTGTACTGTCATTTGCATTTGCCACTCAACCCCAGAATCTGGCGTTGAGTGGCAGCAACAGTGAGCCTCATTGCCTTCGTAGGACTTGTTTTTAATGGTTTGTGTCCACTTTAGATATCAGACATTAGCCTGTGTTTTGATATCTGCGGCATCTTTTGGAAAAGAAAAAGTCAATTTGTTGGATAAACAGAAGCAAAGCTGCCTGTCATCTTAATGACCTTGATGAGTGATGATTATCAGTAGCTTGAATGAATGAATGAATTTATTTGCCACACAGACTCAACAATAACAAAAAACTGACACACAAGACAATTCCACAGTGACATGTGTGACCAAAAGGGGGTGAGCAGAATCAAATCAAATCAAATCAATTTCATTTATATAGCGCCAAATCACAACAAACAGTTGCCCCAAGGTGCTTTATATTATAAGGCAAAAGCCATACAATAATTACAGAAAAACCCCAACGGTCAAAACGACCCCCTGTGAGCAAGCACTTGGCGACAGTGGGAAGGAAAAACTCCCTTTTAACAGGAAGAAACCTCCAGCAGAACCAGGCTCAGGGAGAAAGCAAAGCTTTCAGAAGCTCAGAAGCAAAGCTCATAAACGCCCACCCCTTATATACATACATCCTTCAAGGTCAAGCATTGCTCAAGCGTTTCTGGCCAGGTTCAGGCCACTCAAATAACCAAAGGATACGAACACAGTTTAACGAGGTTACACGCGTTTTGTTTTACATGTAATTAGTATGTGCAGCTATTACACACATGGTGGTGTTTATACTGACAGAGTTGAAACATTTGCTCCGAGTGTTCCGAGAAAGACCAGGATGTGAACATTACTCGTTGATACAACGCAACGTTTCTAAATACATCTTAAGTTTGTTCGTGTTTGTGTCTGTGAGCGTTCAACGTCTGGATTCATCATTCATGTTGGTTCTGTTTGGTCATGAATATTACAGTTTTCTCCATTCACGTCAAACATCGAATTACTTTTATGATGTGAAATTTTAAACAAATGCTCTCGAAGACATGCTTGATCTGGTGTAAAAGGAAAAGCTCACCACATGTACACACGCACACACACACACACAAAGAGTTCCAGCGATTTCACGTTTATGTGTACTCATCACTACTGCACATGCGCAAAATATGTCCAAAAATCTGCAGAGGTCTGACTAATGACAAGGTGATTCACTTTTCGGGTATAGCAGCCAGCTGTACTGACGTGTTTCAAGCTCTGCTGTGCAACCCTGAAGAAAAATAACCATGTGAGCTATACTTAAACACCAAGGGTCAAGCAGAGAACGCAATACTGGCACCTTATATGTTTGACCCGGTTCATGCAAATTCATTCTTTGTGATTCACTGGTACCATAATATATGATTCTGTTTAGGGTTGGGACGGCTAATGAAAATCATTAGTCATCAAGTGACTGATGTTGACAATAAACAAAGTCATGAGGTGAAATCTGAGCAGTCAAAGTCCAAGCTGAGTTGAATCTTAAAGAGCAGCTATAGAAGTACAAGTTGCAAACATGCCATTAACACAGAATAAAACAGTTGTTTTGAAGAAAATAGTGATGTTCATGACATAAAGAACCAACGTGACTCCAGACAATGAACTTCAGTGATCACAGACATAAACACTAGCAAACTTAAGATGTATTTAGAAAAGTGGCGTAACTACATAGGGACAATATTTGTTGTACTACTACACTGTAGATTCAAGATATTTATTTGCAGCCATGAAGTGGAGGGAGTGCTGGGTGCTGGTGAATGCTGACCTGTGTTGGTTCCTGCTCGACCTCGGTCCTCGGTGAAGCAATCTCCTTTTAATAGCTCTGCAGGAAAGTCTGAATTAGGAGACAACTAATCAACTTGTCAAGTACTAGCAAGTTGTAGTCTACTCTTGCCACTAGTCATCCCAACCCTAGTTCTGTGTGGCCTTGACATTTGATCAATTCTGTCCAAAATGGAACTACTTTATTCTTGACTAGTACACAACCCTTCTACCAAATTTAATCCACACTGGCTGAAAACCACATGACCAATAGAACAGAGATATATGGTTTCATATGAGCATTATATTATACTAAGTATTGGTCTGTGACCTTAACTGATTTTTCTCGAAATTAAATCACTTTTCCTTATCTGACCTGTAATGATTCCATCAGGTTTGTCCCAAACTGGATCAAAACTCTTGAAATAATTTAGATCAGGTATGGAAACACAGGACTTAAAACAATACTCCCAAATGCGGTACCTCTACAAGCACACTGGGTGGTGCAAGGTATCAGATATGACAGTAGGATCTGTGGACCTAATAGATATTGTCAGTAACTGGTTTGATTCCAAGGAGGAGTCAATGTCAGACCATCGACAACTCCACTTCATATTGAAGGCAGGAATTACAGAACCAGTAACTTATAGAAACCTAAGGGGGACAGACTGTGTGGGTGTTTTTTATGTACATCACCATCTGCTGTCAGCCATGTGCTCATGTGTGTGTGTGGGGGGGGGGACCCGCACCCCCGGTGTGAGTCAGGTGTGCGCGCGTCCCCAGTTCTGCTTGCTGTCATCCATGTGTGTTCTGTCTGGTGTGTGTAGATGTAGGTATGCGCTTCCAGTTGGTCTCGGAGTCGTACGCATGCGTGTGGGTCCTCCGTTGTTGTCTCTTCCCCTTGTCTGTGTGATCAGGTCATGGTCTGTCATTCGTGGCAGCCTTAGTCCATATTTGTAGTCTGTCTGTCTGTCCATCTGTCTTGTTCTCTGTCCAAGATGTGTCCCGCTTGGTGTGGATACTTCGGGCTCTTAGTTCCTTGCTGTGATCTGTTGTATTTTGGTTTTGGTTCATGGTTTTGTTGTGATCGTCTTGTATGTTTATTATCATGGACGTTTAATGCTTTTCGTTAATGTTTACCTCTGAGGTTGTTTTTTTATTTCCATATGTTTATTTCTCTTCGTCTGCGGTGTTGGTTGGTTTTTGTTTAATATTTTTCCTACTCACCCGTTGTTGACCGTGTTATCTCTCCTCTTTGCTGGCTACTTGTGGACAGCCTTCTCACTGAGTCAAATAATCTCAGACTGTACACCCAAGGGTATGCAGATGATTTAGTTGTCTTTATTCAGGGATTCTGTTCGAGGACTGTTTCAGAAATCATGCAGAATGCTCTCAGGACAGTAGAGAAGTGGTGTGTGTCCAACAGTCTGTCTGTGAATCCACACAAAACAGTTATAGTCCTCTTCATAAATAAGAGAGGTATTGGCGGTAATAAGGCGGTATCGAGCTAAGACTATCTGAGTCAGTTAAGTTCCTTGGTGTCTATTTAAATAACATGGTCAGGGTCAGTCATGGTCAGAACTGGCTGTGAACACAACCTCACCTCTAATCACTTGTGTTACAGACGGATCATTGATCGGGGGAAAGTCGGAGCTGGAGTGTTAATACAATACGACGGCCTGACACAGGAAAAGAGCTTCGCGCTGGGCAGATACACCACCGTCTTTCAGGCTGAGGTGTTTGCTGTCATTTAGTGTGTGGAGCCTCAATTTTAGGGGTGAAAGAGTTTATATTTCCTCAGATAGTCAGGGCCACTCTTCTCATCAGCTTTAGTGTGGGACTGTGTCCAGGCACTTAACACACTGGAGAACGGACCAACTCGCATAGTCAGGGAGCTCAACTAAATTTGTGGGTCCAGAGCCCGTTGTAGGTAGAGGTGTCAACTGCTGTGCAGAAGACCGCCCTCCAGAACTGGATCAGGAAGCAGCTCCACAGACGATGGCAGCACTCAAGTAACTGCAGGCAGGCAAGACAGCTCGTAGACGGACCAAACCTAAGGATTTTCCAGGGACCTGGTGGGTCTGCCTAGAAGTATAAGAAGTACAGTGGTTGGGACTCTCACTGGTCACAACCTCTTGAACAGACATAGAATGGGAATGAGACTCCAACAGGTCAGTACATGTACAGCCTGTGGGGAGGAACCTGAGACGTCTCTCCATTTTTTGGGACAGTGTCCAGCATGGGGTAGACTGAGGCAGAGGTTTCTGGGTTCCTTTATCTTGGAACATGACCAGATTAGGAAACTAAAGTTAAGAAATCAGGTATCCTTTATCAACGGTACAAAAAGGTTTAATTAAAAAGGTTGATTTTGGGAAACAATGGGCTCATTTGTGGCCTATGCTCTGCTGGGCTGATAGTTCACCCCTCTTTCCTAACCTAACCAAAGGTATCAGTTCACAGTTCAAATCCAAGAAATGCTTATGTGGTCGCTAGTTTGAAACCTCTCACATTATTATCGGTGCACAATTTTAAACAATAAAGTGGAAGCAGCACTGAATGGCAACTACATCATTCTCATCATGAAGACATGAGCCACACTATGGCTTGTCCTTTGTTTGCTTGGCATGCGATATACAAAATTTTAACACTTGATAAAATTAGACAAATATCAGTCCCTCAATCCATAGCCTGAACAAGAACTTGAGCCTTTAGCAGCAACAAGCAGGCAGCATTACAACAACAGCAAACAATTAAGCCCCCTAATGCTTTTAGTGTTGAGTAAGTTTTCTGTTTAAATACTCAAGGTCAACTCTCTCTGGTTTCAGCCGGCACTCTGTTCAGCCACAGGTTTTTGTCCCTGTGGAACTCATAAGGCAAACTGACTATTTGGTGGAGTACACAGACACATTTGTTTGTGGTGGAACCATAAAGTCAAATTTAAAAGAAGACACCAGACTAAAGTATTAAAAGCAAACAGCAACTTGTAGCTTGTGTTTGCAAAGAGTTAAAATGTCTGACCTTTGAAACTGCCCTACCAAAGACACACACACACACACACACACACACACACACACACACACACACACACACACACACACACACACACACACACACACACACACACACACACAGTCTAAAATAGCGGCAGCACAAAAACACAAAGTGGTGGTACTGTGTTAAATAAAACTTTTGGTAGAAGCTATTAGTCACCCCTGAGTGCTAATCCTCAACACAACAGGGACCCTAATTAACCAATCAAAATAATCTTGGGGAAGGAATTTAATGCCAGCGGCTTTATTACCAACAGCAAAGAAGCCGGGTTTGATTGCGAGCTGTCTCATCGTAACACGCTCAATTTATGCCTACCAACCGTTGGGGTGTTTGAAGTTGTGTCCATGTTTCTGAAACTCATCAGCTTACAAATGGCCCTTCCTTGCAGCTCCCCACCACACACACACACACACACACACACACACACACACACACACACACACACACACACACACACACACACACACACACACACCTTTGCCCGGATGGTTACAGTTCTCTTGAACGAAACAACACAGGTTCACAAATGAGGGAAAAAAGGTCAACTTCACCCCTGTCCTTCCTCTTCAGTACCCCTCCATCCTTATATTCTGTGTGGAAAGGGAGAAATGTTGACCTAGCGTGTTACACACAAAGCCGTGCCAGGACCTCTTATCTCTATCTGCTGCTGCTGAGACTCATAATCTATTGTTGGCTCGGCCTGCGGTATTAAAATGCATTACTAGAGGAAATAGGTGCTGCTATTAATGAGTGTTCAAAATCAGCTCAAAAACACCCTCAGCGAAAAGAAGAATATTTTTGATTAGTACTGCAACTACACAAAGTTGTCTTGAGTCATTGCCTGGACCTCTCACTTCTATTAAGTTATATTCCTACCAGGCTGCTCAAGGAAGCCCTACCATTAATTAATGCTTCGATCTTAAATATGATCAATCTGTCTTTATTAGTTGGCTATGTACCACAGGCTTTTAAGGTGGCAGTAATTAAACCATTACTTAAAAAGCCATCACTTGACCCAGCTATCTTAGCTAATTATAGGCCAATCTCCAACCTTCCTTTTCTCTCAAAAATTCTTGAAAGGGTAGTTTGTAAAACAGCTAACTGATCATCTGCAGAGGAATGGTCTATTTGAAGAGTTTCAGTCAGGTTTTAGAATTCATCATAGTACAGAAACAGCATTAGTGAAGGTTACAAATGATCTTCTTATGGCCTCAGACAGTGGACTCATCTCTGTGCTTGTTCTGTTAGACCTCAGTGCTGCTTTTGATACTGTTGACCATAAAATTTTATTACAGAGATTAGAGCATGCCATAGGTATTAAAGGCACTGCGCTGCGGTGGTTTGAATCATATTTATCTAATAGATTACAATTTGTTCATGTAAATGGGGAATCTTCTTCACGGACTAAGGTTAATTATGGAGTTCCACAAGGTTCTGTGCTAGGACCAGTTTTATTCACTTTATACATGTTTCCCTTAGGCAGTATTATTAGAAAGCATTGCTTAAATTTTCATTGTTACGCAGATGATACCCAGCTTTATCGATCCATGAAGCCAGAGGACACACACCAATTAGCTAAACTGCAGGATTGTCTTACAGACATAAAGACATGGATGACCTCTAATTTCCTGCTTTTAAACTCAGATAAAACTGAAGTTATTGTACTTGACCCCACAAATCTTAGAAACATGGTGTCTAACCAGATCCTTACTCTGGATGGCATTACCCTGACCTCTAGCAATACTGTGAGAAATCTTGGAGTCATTTTTGATCAGGATATGTCGTTCAATGCGCATATTAAACAAATATGTAGGACTGCTTTTTTGCATTTGCACAATATCTCTAAAATTAGAAAGGTCTTGTCTCACAGTGATGCTGAAAAACTAATTCATGCATTTATTTCCTCTAGGCTGGACTATTGTAATTCATTATTATCAGGTTGTCCTAAAAGTTCCCTGAAAAGCCTTCAGTTAATTCAAAATGCTGCAGCTAAAGTACTGACGGGGACTAGAAGGAGAGAGCATATTTCACCCCATATTGGCCTCTCTTCATTGGCTTCCTGTTAATTCTAGAATAGAATTTAAAATTCTTCTTCTTACTTATAAGGTTTTGAATAATCAGGTCCCATCTTATCTTAGGGACCTCATAATACCATATCACCCCAATAGAGCGCTTCGCTCTCAGACTGCAGGCTTACTTGTAGTTCCTAGGGTTTGTAAGAGTAGAATGGGAGGCAGAGCCTTCAGTTTTCAGGCTCCTCTCCTGTGGAACCAGCCCCAATTCGGATCAGGGAGACAGACACCCTCTCTACTTTTAAGATTAGGCTTAAAACTTTCCTTTTTGCTAAAGCTTATAGTTAGGGCTGGATCAGGTGACCCTGAACCATCCCTTAGTTATGCTGCTATAGACTTAGACTGCTGGGGGTTCCCATGATGCACTGAGTGTTCTTTCTCTTTTTGCTCTGTTATGCACCACTCTGCATTTAATCATTAGTGATTGATCTCTGCTCCCCTCCACAGCATGTCTTTTTCCTGGTTCTCTCCCTCAGCCCCAACCAGTCCCAGCAGAAGACTGCCCCTCCCTGAGCCTGGTTCTGCTGGAGGTTTCTTCCTGTTAAAAGGGAGTTTTTCCTTCCCACTGTTGCCAAGTGCTTGCTCACAGGGGGTCGTTTTGACCATTGGGGTTTTTCCGTAATTATTGTATGGCTTTGCCTTACAATATAAAGCGCCTTGGGGCAACTGTTTGTTGTGATTTGGCGCTATATAAATAAAATTGATTTGATTTGATTTATTAAGTCACAATACTGGTGGGGAAGGACTCTCATCAAAACTAAATTCTTGAGAAATGTTAGCAAAGTACAGAACTCTACTGCCTGTGAACATGTTAGCATATGTTTGTTTAAGCTGGTGTTCCAGTGGACTCATTGTTCTTATTGGTTAATCCGTGCTTTGTTCTTTCTCTGAGATCCAGGGTTCATCATGAAGACGGTATTACAAGTTGTGAAGTGCTTGGCCAGCGAGGAGCCATCAGTATCATGAGGTTCCTTGGCTGTGCTCTAGGGAGGAGCAGAATTGTGGAATTCATGTTTTGTTTTGTTTTTTGCACTGATCAAACTAAATCACTTCCAGGTGTGACTGTTCTGCACGGGGATGTGCGAGGTCTAAGTGGGAGCAATTTGAACTGCAGGAATTGCTTACAGGACATGGGGGCATCGTGGGAATGGAGGGTTGGAGATGCCTTGGGGTTGGGGTGAAAACTGGAGAATATCCTATTTGAATGATTGATCTGGCATCAACACAATCACTGACTCACAAATTGTAATCCATTTTACTGAGAGTCTACTCTTAACTTCCTGGTTGTATTTTCAGCCATTGGTCATTGTGGTCACTTTACTCTATGTGTACGTGGTTGTTTAACTGTAATGTTTCTGTTAGACAGTTCCTTGCTATGCTTTTTTTAAATTTTGTTATTATGGCCAAACCAGATGGCCACCCCACTGAGTCTGGTCTGCATGAGGTTTCTTCCTATATTCAAAAAATACCACAGGGAGTTTAACTTTACCACTGTCACCAGTGTGACTGCGCATGAGGTGAATGTTTAAATGTTGTTCATGTGTAGGAATGTTGTTCATTCCTTGTCAACTGCAGAATAATAACAGTGGAAAACAGACCTTGTGTATTATATCACTTTGCATCAATCCCTTCACGGTTCCACTCTCCCATGAAGCTACAAGCAACAGCATAGTTTCTCCAATGTCAGCCACAGAAATCTGTAACTCTACCAGAGATGTCATGGTTGTGTTGGTGTCTTCCCTCACTGCTTTCTTTGCACACTCTGTCAGTTGTTGAGGAACCCCTACTGTAGGCACATTTGTCATACAGTACCATACTATTTCTTAATGACGGATGCAAATGAAGCCCAAGACATTTTCAGTGACTTGGAAATGTTCATGTGTCCATTTACTCACTTGTCTAAGAACATCCGGCTGTAAAATTAAGACTTTAGTAGTATTACATTTGAAAGGTTACTTGTTGTACCGATCCACTATTTAAGCATTAATAGTTTTATTAATTTCATGTTAAAGGCATTTGCTTTCACCATGACAATAAAGAACCTATTTTCAATATTTTTGTAACACAAAGCTTAATTATTTTATTTGCAAAAAAAACAAACAAACATATGTATGTATCGTCCTGAAGGTGTATATATTTTCTATATGTTGGTTAATCTCAAAATGTGGATATTGTGTTGTGATTTAAAAAAAGCTTTCTTTCTTAATCTTGACATATGACTCACACGTCAGAGTCAGAGACAGAGCAAGCCACAGCGACAGAGGCCTAGAACTCCCTCCTAAGATGGATGCAGTGGCCTGTGCCCTCTTGCCCTTAATCCTTCCAGCACATGACCCAGCTAACAGTATCACAGGCTGCTTTGAGGGGACCTGCTGCTGTGCGTGTGTAGTGTGAAACAATGTAACGAGAGAACACGTGGATCCATTTTTCCCTCACCACAACGCTGAACTACACCACATGACATCTGAACCATGGGACTGATTTCAATGTGCACTCGCTACACAACAGAAGGTCTGGCACGGGGCTTGCCGGATTAGACCTGTAAATCCGTGGATTACACATACACCTATATTCTCAGTGAAAACTCAAAGTAACGTTCAAATATGTGTTGCTAGCATGAACGAAGCTAATGACTGACAGAAACAGCAATGGAAACAACAGCATTTGTGGTCTCAACAAAGCTGGATGTTTCTCACAGCCCACCTAATCTCGCTAATGATCGTGTAGAGGAAACAATTACATCAAACAGCCACATGAATTGCCTTATGTACCACCATGTCTTTCCAGGTTGAACTCATTATATCCATATGTTCTGTCATAGCTGCATGGCTAATATTTAGAGTACTGTCAACACTTCGAAGCATAGTTTCAAGCATTTCTGAGTTATGGCTGTTGCCATAACTCAGAAAAATACAGAGTCCTGCAAGGGTCCATGTTAGGCCCCCCTGCTTTTCTCCCTATACCACCCTTAGGGCAGATATTGCGACGCAATGGAATAACTTTTAATTGTTATGCTGACGACACTCAGCTGTACATGCCATATCTGCGAGTAATCTCACAATTCACACTTCACACTTCAGTCAGGTATGTTCAGCATTTTTAGAACTGACATGCAGCAGACTTGGCTAATTGGATGTGTGCAGAATGGGGAACATTACAGAAAGGTGTAGTAGTGTGAATCCCTGAAGACCAGAGTTGGAAAAAAAATACTGCACGCTATTTTTAGGCAAAGAACAAGTTTGGTCATTATAAAGTAGAACTGGCTGATGACAAAGCTTCTTATTTTTGATTTTCATCAGAGTCATATAAAAGAAAGAAAAGCTTGTACTGCTGTGCTCCCCCATTTAAAACTCTGAGGTGATTCCATCTCTATTGAAGTTCAATTAAGTCAGTGAAAATTCACACACTTAATTTAATCTTTATTTAACCTGGTTAGTCCCATTGAGATTGAGATCTGTTTTGCAAGGGAGACCTGGGCAATTATAAAGTTTCCAATTCACCTAACCTGCCTGTCTTTAAATGTGGGAGGAAACCGGAGCATGAAAACACGGGGAGACCATGCAAGCTCCACACAAAAAGACCACAGGTGGGAATCGATCCCATGACCTTCTTGCTGTGAGGCAGCGGTGCTAACCACTAAGCCACCATGCTGCCCAAAAAACTGAACATGGATGAAAGCAGTGAACCAACACACAAAGATACTCATGGTAGGTCTGAAAGAGTGAAAACTTTCAGTGGCTGTGACTGAAGAAACTACATAGGTGCAATAGATGAAAAAAAAAATCTGATACAAATCCCTACTTCACAAATATAGTTTTAGGCTTGTAAAAAGCCTAAAAAAATGTCCCACTAAAATGCATTTACTAAACAGACAGGCAGACAGACACATAGATAATAAATGTGTCCATCCCCTCCAGGATATTAACGTGATAATTCAAAAACAATAAATGCCAACAGTGTGCCAACTAGTGACTCACCAGATCAGAAGAGCATACAATGAGGACAAACTCATTAAAAGAAAAAAGAAGAAACAGATTTTTCCCATGAGTCATGGCCAGGCTGTTAAACTGATAGCCCCACCTCCTTCTGTAAAACAACTCCAAGCAGCTCAAGTGCAATATTTGACAATGTCTGAATATAAATGCAATTTTGCAATGTTGGATTATAAGAACAATATTCAACATCTGATTATAAATACAACACCTGGTACTGTGTAATTTGAACAATGATTACACATCTGATAGCAAAATTATTTTGAAATCTATAATCTCTTACTATACAACCTTATCTTTATGCCAACATGCTAAACTATATTTCATTTTGTTGTGACATACAATGACAATAAAGTTTGTATCTACAGTACATCTGTAAAGTATTCAGATTTCCACATTTTGAGTTACAGTCTTATTCCCTAATGGAGCAAATTAACTTTTTTCCCCTTAGAAATTCTACTTACAACACCCCATAATGACAACATAAATAAGTTTTTTTTTCAAATTTTTGCACATGTATAAAAAAAAAAAAAGAAAGAAATCACATGTACATAAGTATTCGCACCCTTTGGTCAATACTTTGTTGATGCATCTTTGACAGCAATTACAGCTTCACGTCTTCTTGAATATGATGCCACAAGCTTGGTGCACCTATCTTTGGGCAGTTTTGCCCATTCCTCTTTGCAGCACCTCTCAAGCTCCATCAGATTGGACGGGGAGCGTCAGCGCACAGACATTTTCAGATCTCTCCAGAGATGTTCAATCGGATTCAGGTCTGGCCCCAGTCTAAGGTTAAGAGAGCTCTGAAGCAGGTTTTCATCCAGAATGTCTCTGTACATTGGTATATTCATCTTTCCCTCAATCCTGACTGGTCTCCCAGTTCCTGCCACTGAAAAACATCCACACAGCATGATGCTGCCACCACCATGCTTCACTGTAGGTATTGTGCCTGGTTTCCTCCAAACATGATGTCTGGCATTCACGCCAAAGAGTCTCATCAAACCAGAGAATTTTGTTTCTCATGGTCTGAGAGTTCTTCAGGTGCATTTTGGCAAACTCCACGCGGGCTGCCATGTGCCTTTTACTAAGGAGTGGCTTCAGTCTGGCCACTCTACCATACAGGCCTGATTGGTGGATTGCTGCAGAGATGGTTGTTCTTCTGGAAAGTTCTCTTCTCTCACAGAGGAATGCTGGAGCTCTGACAGAGTGATCATTGGGTTCTTGGTCACCTCCCACACTAAGGCCCTCCTCCCCCCGTTCATACAGTTTAGATGGGCAGCCAGCTCTAGGAAAAGTCTAGATGAATTCAAACTTCTTCCATTTACAAATGATCAGTGGTGGGCACAGTTCCGATAATCTGATAACCGATAATTATCGAAGATAATGTTTTCATTATCGGATTATCTTTTTAGATAACTTTAAAAACCATTATCGGACTAATTATCTTGCGATAAATTTTTGTCTGATAATTTCTAGACCGATAACGTGGTAAATAAACCTGAACAGCTATAAATATTTATAAAACTTAAAATCAGTTGAGCACTTACCTGTTAAATGTTTAGTAGCTGATGTGGAATTCTACCCTCTGCAAAACAGAGAAGAGCTGCTTTAAAGGTGCGTTTACACATAAGCAAGACGCGTTACGAATGTCATTTTTCTGTCAATAATGACACATTCCTGACATTCTTAATGTGACTTAACGCATCTGAATAGGTTTCTTAATAGTGCGTGTTGGTGCGTGATATTCTTGATATTCGTGGAGCATGTTTTTGCCTGTCAAAAAAATCTTCCACGAATGTCACACCACCCTCATTTCGTCTCACGTCGTGGAGGTCGCAACTGAGCGTATTGATCCATCTTGATGAGTATTGATCCTTAATAGAACGTGACAACGTTCGTAGAGGTTCCTGTGATGGTTCTTGGAGCCCAAACTGTCACGCGTTATTACGAAGTGACACGGAAACTGTCAAGTTTCAACATGACTTGTAACGCAGCGTCACATTTCACTGCGCACCACGACAAATCGGTTTTCTGTCACGTGAGCACAATTAAACTCGGCTCCAAGTGTCGTTCCACAGTTCCTGCTGAAGCTCCTCAGGATGCTCCTGCAGGTGTTCCACCTGCTATAAAAAAGGATGAGCGGGAGAACGAGTCTGAGCCAGAGGAACCAGAGGAGCGAGACTCACGTGCAGCCAGACATCTCTGCACCTCCTCCAGTCCAGCGGAGGAAGAAGCGTGCGCACAATTAAACCCTGCTGCATCGCATTCAGTTTGATTGCTGACACCAAGTCGGCCTGAAAAGTCTAATTTCAGTGCTCTTCAGCGCACTCCTGCAGGTGTTCCACCTGCTGCATGTGCCGGATGTTTGGGAAAATGCGAGAGAGGAGAGCCACATGAAGCCACACATCTGGCTCTGTCTGTCTCCTCCTCCTCCTCTCTGCGCCACTCCATGGCACAGAGCCCAACTACGCATGCAGTCACAAAGTTCTTCTGAAAAACTGGAGCGATCTGAATTCAGTTGGATGAATATGGGTGTGTGTGTGTGGAGACAATTCACCTCGTTCACAACGTGACAGAACGTAACGATGCACTGTTACGCATAATAGCCCACAACAACATGGAACATTATTCTTGACCGTGTGTAATGGTTCCTGATAATTCTCCAGCAACATGTGCCATTAATTGTAACGTGTGGCAACAGGTTGCAGCAGTTCCTGAGGACACCTGACGCCTCTGCCCCGAATCATCACATTTGTGATCAGTGGCCAAGAATGTATACTTCGTGGCATTCATGACTTGTCGTCGTTATGTGTAAACGCAGCATAAGAAGAAACCACTCTATCCTCTGCAGGCAAAGGAGAACTGGTCTTAAGGTTTTAGTGTAGATATATGCTGTGCCCAGCAGTGCATTATGGGTAGGATAGGGTAATCTCAGTATGTTCACGACATGAGAAATGCATTTGAAACACTCTGATCAGGCTCTACAGACAGCAGCATTAAACTCTAGTGCCTAAAACACTCGTGAATATATTCTCTGGGTTTATAGACGTTGTTATTGTGTTTGCATTTAATAAATTCCACGCATCTTAAATGTAACAGACATGGATTCTCTGGAATTTTGTTTTGGCAAGTTTTCAAGGTCTCGACTGCCATCTACTGGCCAGTAGTGTTCAATCGCCCTACTGACATATCCCATAATCCCTTGTGTGCCAGAGAGTTGCTGCAGTCATACAACATATAGAGAATCAAATCAAAATCAAATCAAATCAAATCAATTTTATTTATATAGCGCCAAATCGCAACAAACAGTTGCCCCAAGGCGCTTTATATTGCAAGGCAAAAGCCATACAATAATTACAGAAAAACCCCAACGGTCAAAACGACCCCCTATGAGCAAGCACGTGGCGACAGTGGAAAGGAAAAACTCCCTTTTAACAGGAAGAAACCTCCAGCAGAACCAGGCTCAGGGAGGGACAGTCTTCTGCTGGGACTGGTTGGGGCTGAGGGGAGAGAATCAGGAAAAAGACATGCTGTGGAGGGGAGCAGAGATCAATCACTAATGATTAAATGCAGAGTGGTGCATACAGAGCAAAAGGAGGGTGAATAAAAAGAAACACTCAGTGCATCATGGGAACCCCCCAGCAGTCTAAGTCTATAGCAGCATAACTAAGGGATGGTTCAGGGTCACCTGATCCAGCCCTAACTATAAGCTTTAGCAAAAAGGAAAGTTTTAAGCCTAATCTTAAAAGTAGAGAGGGTGTCTGTCTCCCTGATCCGAATTGGGAGCTGGTTCCACAGGAGAGGAGCCTGAAAGCTGAAGGCTCTGCCTCCCATTCTACTCTTACAAACCCTATGAACTACAAGTAAGCCTGCAGTCTGAGAGCGAAGCGCTCTATTGGGGTGATATGGTACTATGAGGTCCCTAAGATAAGATGGGACCTGATTATTCAAAACCTTATAAGTAAGAAGAAGAATTTTAAATTCTATTCTAGAATTAACAGGAAGCCAATGAAGAGAGGCCAATATGGGTGAAATATGCTCTCTCCTTCTAGTCCCCGTCAGTACTCTAGCTGCAGCATTTTGAATTAACTGAAGGCTTTTCAGGGAACTTTTAGGACAACCTGATAATAATGAATTACGATAGTCCAGCCTAGAGGAAATAAATGCATGAATTTGTTTTTCAGCATCACTCTGAGACAAGATCTTTGAAGGACATATCCTGATCAAAAATCTCACTGTTTGTGCTCCTTGCCAGCAGTACCAGATCCGACAGTCGGGGACGGTGATCACCTGGAAATTCGGGACTTGGCGGCTCCAGTATTCACCAGGTTCTGTGGCGGTGGAAATCGTGTGGTCCCGGCTCTTCTCAGGACAGACGTCTTCTATCCTCGAGCCTGCTCAAACGTCACCTTGGTGTATTGACTGCTATCAGATTCTGTGATTGTCTGTATAATCGTTGTGCACATTCACAACATTAAATTGTTACCTTTTGGCTCATCTATTGACCGTTCATTTGCGCCCCCTGTTGTGGGTCCGTGTCACTACACTTTCCCCAACAGTAATCTATTAGATAAATATGATTCAAACCACCGCAGCGCAATGCCTTTAATACCTATGGCATGCTCTAATCTCTGTAATAAAATTTTATGGTCAACAGTATCAAAAGCAGCACTGAGGTCTAACAGAACAAGCACAGAGATGAGTCCACTGTCTGAGGCCAAAAGAAGATCATTTGTAACCTTCACTAATGCTGTTTCTGTACTATGATGAATTCTAAACCCTGACTGAAACTCTTCAAATAGACCATTCCTCTGCAGATGATCAGTTAGCTGTTTTACAACTACCCTTTCAAGAATTTTTGAGAGAAAAGGAAGGTTGGAGATTGGCCTATAATTAGCTAAGATAGCTGGGTCAAGTGATGGCTTTTTAAGTAATGGTTTAATTACTGCCACCTTAAAAGCCTGTGGTACATAGCCAACTAATAAAGATAGATTGATCATATTTAAGATCGAAGCATTAATTAATGGTAGGGCTTCCTTGAGCAGCCTGGTAGGAATGGGGTCTAATAGACATGTTGATGGTTTGGAGGAAGTAACTAATGAAAATAACTCAGACAGAACTATCGGAGGAGAAAGAGTCTAACCAAATACCGGCATCACTGAAAGCAGACCAAGAGAACGATATGTCTTTGGGATGGTTATGAGTAATTTTTCTGTAATAGTTAAAATTTATTAGCAAAGAAAGTCATGAAAGTCATTACTAGTTAAAGTTAAAGGAATACTCGGCTCAATAGAGCTCTGACTCTTTGTCAGCCTGGCTACAGTGCTGAAAAGAAACCTGGGGTTGTTCTTATTTTCTTCAATAAGTGATGAGTAGTAAGATGTCCTAGCTTTACGGAGGGCTTTTGTTATAGAGCAACAGACTCTTTTTCCAGGCTAAGTGAAGATCTTCTAATTAGTGAGACGCCATTTTCCTCTCCAACTTACGGGTTATCTGCTTTAAGCTGCGAGTTTGTGAGTTATACCACAGAGTCAGGCATTTCCTGATTTAAGGCTCTCTTTTTCAGAGAAGCTACAGCATCCAAAGTTGTCCTCAATGAGGATGTAAAACTACTGACGAGATAATCTATCTCACTCACAGAGTTTAGGTAGCTACTCTGCCCTGTGTTGGTATATGGCATTGGAATGGCATCTGTTCTATCAGTATTCATTTTATTTATACACCAAACCATAACTCAGCAGGGCTTTATTTTCCAAGACCTCTGCCTGACGGGAGCATTGTGACTGGGTAGAGAGCTGGGCTTTGTGGCTGCTCTCAGCTTGCGTCTGTGGTGGAAGCCATGTACTAAACAAGAGCTTCCAGCAGGGGGCAGGATGTTCAAAGACAGAAGTGCGGGCTCATTGTTTGGGTCTGTTGTCTCTTTGATGCTACCAGAAGCGATTGTGGTGTTACAACTCAAATTCAGTTTATTAGTAGTTGCAAATGTACCAGAGACAATACTGGAATTTATCGGTTATTGGTTATCTGTAACTTCCGATACATTTTTGGGTGGTTTATCGTTTTATCTTTATCAAAGGTAACTTTTCAGTTATCTGATTATCTGTTATCGAAGTTAATTTTTTGGTTATCTGTGCCCACCACTGCAAATGATGGAGGCTACTGTGATCTCAGTGAAGGTCTCACTGGGACCTTCAAAGGGGCAGAAATGTTTCTGTACCCTTCCGCAGATTTGTGTCTCGAGCCAATCATGTCTTGAAGGTCCACAGAGAATTCTGTTGACGTCATGCTTGGTTTGTGCTCTGACTTGCACTGTCAACTGTGAAACCTTATATGTAGACAGGTGTGTGCCTTTCCAAATCATGTCCAAACAACTGAATTTATCCCCGGTGGACTCCAATTAAGCTGTATAAACATCTCAAGGATAATCAGTGGAAACAGGATGCACCTGAGCTCAATTTTGAACTTCATGGCAATGGCTGTGAATACTTATGTACACGTGATTTCTTAGGGTTTTTTTTATTAATAAATCAGCAAAAATCTAAAAAAAAAACATGTTTTACATTGTCATTGTGGTGTATTGTGCATAGAGGTTTTAAGAAAAAAATTAATTTCATCCCTTTTTGGGCCTTTCACACTGGAAGTGTTGACGGCATTAGAAGCATTGCCAATTGGTCTAAAAAGCATTATTTTCAATGAGATGAGGTAAAAGCGATACTTTGCCGGGAGCACGCGTTGCTGCTTGTCGCCAATCCAACTTTCACCGCTGTGAGCTGTGACGTAGCTTCGTGGTGTCCAACAGAAACGACGCAATCAGGCCCAAAACACGGAAGACTGCAGTGCAGAAACCACGGATCTGTATAAAACACTGTGTTACAGTAGTGTTCAGAATAATAGTAGTGCTATGTGACTAAAAAGATTAATCCAGGTTTTGAGTATATTTCTTATTGTTACATGGGAACAAGGTACCAGTAGATTCAGTAGATTCTCACAAATCCAACAAGACCAAGCATTCATGATATGCACACTCTTAAGGCTATGAAATTGGGCTATTAGTAAAAAAAAGTAGAAAAGGGGGTGTTTACAATAATAGTTGTGTGGCATTCAGTCAGTGAGTTCATCAATTTTGTGGAACAAACAGGTGTGAATCAGGTGTCCCCTATTTAAGGATGAAGCCAGCACCTGTTGAACATGCTTTTCTCTTTGAAAGCCTTAAGAAAATGGGACGTTCAAGACATTGTTCAGAAGAACAGCGTAGTTTGATTAAAAAGTTGATTGGAGAGGAGAAAACTTATACGCAGGTGCAAAAAACTATAGGCTCTGATCTCCAATGCTTTAAAATGGACAAAAAAACCAGAGACGCGTGGAAGAAAATGGAAAACAACCATCAAAATGGATAGAAGAATAACCAGAATGGCAAAGGCTCACCCATTGATCAGCACCAGGATGATCAAAGACAGTCTGGAGTTACCTGTAAGTGCTGTGACAGTTAGAAGACACCTGTGTGAAGCTAATTTATTTGCAAGAATCCCCTGCAAAGTCCCTCTGTTAAATGAAAGACGTGTAGAAGGTTACAATTTGCCAAAGAACACATCAACTGGCCTAAAGAGAAATGGAGGAATATTTTGTGGACTGATGAGAGTAAAATTGTTCTTTTTGGGTCCAAGGGCCGCAGACAGTTTGTGAGACGACCCCCAAACTCTGAATTCAAGCCACAGTTCACAGTGAAGACAGTGAAGCATGGTGGTGCAAGCATCATGATATGGGCATGTTTCTCCTACTATGGTGTTGGGCCTATATATCGCATACCAGGTATCATGGATCAGTTTGGATATGTCAAAATACTTGAAGAGGTCATGTTGCCTTATGCTGAAGAGGACATGCCTTTGAAATGTGTTTCAACAAGACAATGACCCCAAGCACACTAGTAAACGAGCAAAATCTTGGTTCCAAACCAACAAAATTAATGTCTATTAATTAATGTCTACTGTGAAGAAATCATGAAAAACTGTGGTTATACAACTAAATACTAGTTTAGTGATTCACAGGATTGCTAAAAAAGCAGTTTGAACAGAATAGTTTTGAGTTTGTAGCGTCAACAGCAGATGCTACTATTATTGTGAACACCCCCTTTTCTACTTTTTTTTACTAATAGCCCAATTTCATAGCCTTAAGAGTGTGCATATCATGAATGCTTGGTCTTGTTGGATTTGTGAGAATCTATTGAATCTACTGGTATCTTGTTTCCCATGTAACAATAAGAAATATCAAAAATAGTGAATGATTTTGTTATATAAACAAAAATGCTAAATATTGGTAGGGACTATTTTGCCATCCCAAAAATATTGGTTGTGACTTGTCCCTATGGTCCATATGCAAACCTACGCCCCTGAGAAATATACTCCAAACCTGGATTAATCATTTTAGTCACATAGCACTACTATTATTCCGAACACTAGTGTATATACAGATCAGTGGCAGAAACGTGTCACAGAACTGCTCATTTATACACAGCAGTTTTCTGAACAAAATCCTTGCAAATGTTTTTTTTTTACCTCAAAATTAATTTCTGATCACTGTAAAAAATGTTTCTTACATTAGAACACTTGTAATTAAAATAGTAAAAAATAAAAGATTCTTTAGAAACCTTTCTTCATCTGTAAATTATAAACAACTTATCTGTTGTTTCAGATGAGATGATTTCTTGTTTAACATACTTGGACATTTATTTTTAGACAAATAAAACAGCCTGGAAATTAATGTGTTCATTTTTAAGTCTGATAGATTATTCATATCTCATTTCAACCAGAAAAAAACAGGCACTGTAAATAAATTCTATTTATAAATTATTATAAATGCAACAGGAGATGATTTAACAATGATGGCAGTGTGATTCTAAATTATGTGACATAAACCTCATGATGAAATCATTTTTTTAAAATTGAGCCATTTCAACTTGTAATTACATCAGAATATGTGATTGCCTTTAAAGTTGTGAACAAGACAGAGTAATTTCTAAAATATGAATTTGATTAGTGATTGTGAATGTTTTAAAATTGTGCACAATAGGGGCAGGGCTGTGCAAATGTCTTTTGACTGAACTTTGACTTCATGGACATTTTTAATGATCCATTCATTTAATGTTAAAATATAAAATGAAACAGCTTTTTAAAAAATAATAAAATAGTAGCTGTTTAAAGAGCCTTTGTTTTATTTAGAAGCATAGAAGCAGGTGTTGGTTTGCTGAACTCTCGGGACATTTAACCATATGAAGGTCTCTTCTGCAGCTTTGACCTCTGGTGGAGTTTTTGAAAACACCTTTGTCCCATTTTGAAGAGCAGAGATGTTTTCTTCTGGCTGGACTTCATGGTGATCAGCTCATCACTAGATGTTCTTGAAGTGCGTTTGAATTTAGTTTGCCTGCACAGCAAATGTTCCTGATTGTGGGACAAAGAAGAAAAAATTCTTGAAATATAAAGAAACACTAAACACTTTAATGACCTGAGGTCAGGAATGAGAATGGGAGGAACATAGTAGCCAGTAAACCAGTAATGATCAGTATTCATATTTATATTTGCAAACTGTTTTGTTTTTTCACTTTTGATACTCTGTGTGTTTCTTACCCTGTGTGCTGCTATACAATGCTGCTGGAAGCTCAATTTCCCTGAGGGAGTCTTCCCAAGGGATCAATAAAGTTCTATTCAATCTAATCTAATCCAATCTGTTTAATAATTCATGTTTTTATGCTAAAGCATGCTGCACACTTGGAGAATTATGTGCATGCATTAATTTGTGCTTGTGATCTTTTCGGGTCTGTGCATAAACAGACGCTCAATCAACTATTTTTCAGATCCAAATTTCTTTTATCAAAGCTATTTTTGGTGAGGACGCTCTTGAGGCCTCATATCGTACATGCTGCTTTCTTTGTGTCTAAATGCAGGCAGCAGCACTGAGAGGAATTCATCGTGACAAGTGCTCTGTTGCTGTTCCACTGACTGAGGTGGAGGGGAAGAAGGGTCAGGTTGCTGGGGTCACTTCTGATGCTGTGGGCAAAATGGCATTTCCCTCTGACTTTTCACTCATCACTTCAAATAGATGCATCACCTCTCCCCACCAGGAGGAGGCACCACAAAGTCTGAAACTTGTCATTTTTGTAAAGGATGTGTGTTCAGCTCATGTTTCATTGCTTTAACATTATAGCAGGCACCTGCACGCATTTATTCGATCAGCGTGCTTGCGGCAGAACGACTGTCTGATCCTGCTGCCAGCTGATGTCGGGAGCAGAATTTACCAGTGCTGCACAAAAACTCAGTACATCAGGGAGAAAATATTTTACAGAAACACATTCATCAAATCACTTGGTAAGTTTCTCCTCGATGAAATCCTACGTTATTGCGTACGAGGTCTGTCAATAAAGTAGAGGTCCTTTTTATTTTTTTCAAAACTATATGGATTTCATTCATATGTTTTTACGTCAGACATGCTTGAACCCTCGTGCGCATGCGTGAGTTTTTCCACGCCTGTCGGTGACGTCATTCGCCTGTGAGCACTCCTTGTGGGAGGAGTTGTCCAGCCCCTCGTCGGAATTCCTTTGTCTGAGAAGTTGCTGAGAGACTGGCGCTTTGTTTGATCAAAATTTTTTCTAAACCTGTGAGACACATCGAAGTGGACACGGTTCGAAAAATTAAGCTGGTTTTCGGTGAAAATTTTAATGGCTGATGAGAGATTTTGAGGTGATACTGTCGCTTTAAGGACTTCCCACGGAGCGAGACGTCGTGCAGCACTCCCAGGCGCTGACGTCAGCCTGTTTCAAGCTGAAAACCTCCACATTTCAGGTTCTATTGATCCAGGACGTCGTGAGAGAACAGACAAGTTTCAGAAGAAGTCGGTTTCAGCATTTTATCCGGATATTCCACTATTAAAGGAGATTTTTTTTAATGAAAGACGTTTGGACAGATTGCAGCGTCGGCTCGCAGCCGCTGCGACGCTCCGCCACAGGAAAAACACCTCCGTTGGAAGCCTTAAGGACAAGTTGGAACATGTCCAGCTGTTAAACAATTTCTCATATACTCACTCCACTGAAAGCCATCAAAAGCCGCCTGGATTTTACAAATGGTTATCAACACGGAGGTGTTTTTCCTGTGCCGCCGCACCGCGCCCGTCCTGGATCAATAGAGCCTGAAATGTGGAGGTTTTCAGCTTGAAACAGGCTGACGACGGCGCCTGAGAGCGCTGCGCGACGTCTCGCACCGTGGGAAGTCCTTAAAGCGACAGTATCACCTCAAAATCTCTCATCAGCCGTTAAAATTTTCACCGAAAACTAGCTTAATTTTTCGAACCATGTCCACTTCGATGTGTCTCACAGGTTTAGAAAAAATTTTGATCAAACAAAGCGCCAGTCTCTCAGCAACTTCTCAGACAAAGGAATTCCGACGAGGGGCTGGACGACTCCTCCCACAAGGAGTGCTCACAGGCGAATGACGTCACCGACAGGCGTGGAAAAACTCACACATGCGCACGAGGGTTCAAGCATGTCTGACGTAAAAACATATGAATGAAATCCACATAGTTTTTGAAAAAAATAAAAAGGACCTATACTTTATTGACAGCCCTCGTATGTGTCAACCTATCACGGAAATCAATTTAATGTTATCCTCTATTGAAAAACCAACTAATGTAACAAGAGTCACCAGGAGATGACATATCCCAAGGTCCCCACAAATCTGTAATCAACTGGTATCGAAGGGGACACCCAAGTACACCCTTATGCTAAATATAAATGAAATTGGTCAGTTGGTTCTTCAGATATCATGCTAATAAGTGAACTGGGAAATTCGGAGAAACGGACATGCTAATGGCTATATCCCGCCGTATTCCATATCAATGGGGATAAGAAGAACATGGTTTATGTATATGTATATGGACTGCATTTATATAGCACTTTTCCATCTGCATCAGACGCTCAAAGCGCTTTACACATCAATGCCTCACATTCACCCCGAAGTTAGGCCGCTGCCATGCAAGACACCCACTACACACCGGGAGCAACTACGGGATTAAGGACCTTGCCCAAGGGCCCTTAGAGATTTTCCGGTCAGGCTTTGATTTGAACCGAGGCTCTTCTGGTCTCAAGCCAAATGCTTTAACCACTAGACCATCACCTCCCCATAACTGGAAGTAGGTTTAAGTTTGAGACATTCCACGCGGGTTGTATGTAGCAGACACAAAATATCTGATATTGCTGGAAAAGCCAACGGCCATCCTCAACTTCAACGGCATCCAATGTAGTAATGGGTATTAAGTTTGCAAAGCATATCCCTCTGTGATTTTTATGGACACGTCTCCAGAAACAGGCCACAGTCTCAACTTGTTGAATTCCTCTCCCTGCCACATAAACTGCACTATCACCATAGTGGATTTTCTGCACCAATTTCCCAGATAGGCTAATGGATTCCACACCCATATTTGGGAGAAAACCGGTTCACAGTATGCAGTGGCGAGTGTGATCGGGGTACTACAACCGGCCACCAAGCCCTACGTGACTTCCTCCGCCTAACCATAGTCCGAAAGCTGCCATCCACAGCCGGCGTTTCTAGGCTGATGCTAATGGGCATGCTCGACGGCCCAACATTAACCTCGCCTGGAGTGCCCGTATCATCTAACTCCACTGAGCTAAGAAGTTGTTCGAGCTTACGGACATGGCTCTCTAAAAAAGCCAGGATTTAAGTAATGCGTAAAGTAGTGTACTTTGTGCACCAGAAAATCCAAGAATATAGCCAAGCTAGCGCAAGCTAACTGCTAACGAAAATGCTAACCACTCCTAAGATTCACACATGAGTAAAATAAGCTACAATTCACAGCAGTTACACAGAAAAACTAACAGAATTATTAGACTGGTAGTAACAGTAATAACAGAAATGTGTCAGATTATTTTCTCTTACTAGACAGTGCTACACACTCTGAGAAATTCCCATATGAATATTGTATCATTTTTTTTAATATACCATATAGTGACAAGTAGCTACTTTCTCCCTCAGTCTGATTACAAACACCATTCAATTCAATTTATTTTATTTATACAGTACCAAATCACAACAAACCTGCCTTAAGGTGCTTCACACGAGTAAGGTCTAGCCTTACCAAACCCCCATGAGTAAGCACACAGGCGACAGTGGTAAGGAAAAACTCCCTCTGATGATGCTGAGGAAGAAACCTCAAGCAGACCAGACTCAAAGGGGTGACCCACTGCTTAGGACATTCTAACACTTAAAAGGTTTTTTTTACAAAGTTAGGGGAGGTGATGGTCTAGTGGTTAAGCATTGGGCTTGAGACCAGAGGATCCTCGGTTCAAATCCCAGCCTAACCGGAAAATCACTAAGGGCCCTTGGGCAAGGTCCTTAATCCTC
Organism: Thalassophryne amazonica; assembly: GCF_902500255.1. Taxonomy (NCBI): domain Eukaryota; kingdom Metazoa; phylum Chordata; class Actinopteri; order Batrachoidiformes; family Batrachoididae; genus Thalassophryne; species Thalassophryne amazonica. The sequence continues at coordinate 85,786,526 of NC_047107.1, forward strand.
TAGTTGCTCCCAGTGTGTAGTGAGTACCTTGTATGGCAGCACCTTCACATTGGAGTGAATGTGAGGCATTAGGGTGTAAAGCGCTTTGAGCATCTCATGCAGATGGAAAAATGCTATATAAATGCAGTCCATTTAAGGTTTTTTACAAAGTTACCAAGCTGAAGACTCAAGAAACAGAAAAACCACAATAACATCAAAAACAAAGTGCATTACTGAGGTGAGCATGCAGTCATTGGCGCCACAGGCAGGGCGTTGTGAGAGAAGTCCTTTACCCTGGGGTGCAGGACCAGTGTCCATCCATCACCTCGTAATCACTCACAAAGACAACAATGCTTTCATCTTTGTCTTGACTGCAGGAACCAAAAATGTACCTTTCAAATATGACATGCATTGCTGAATTAAAACCATTATTCATAGAAAATACAATATTAGTGGTGTCTTCATCCTGGTCACCTGGGTCAAAGCTGCTCCTGGCACATGTTGACCCATTTCTCAAGACTGCAAGCAGATAGACTCAAAATTCCTCCACAACAGTTTTCCCAGTTGGTGCTCAGATCACCTGTTATCTTTATTTCTGTATATGATGGAACAGAAGACGGTACAGTACTAGGCCTCTCTGGAGAATACTTGGATATCACTTGAATAACTGTCAAAGAAGCAGCGACACGCATGAGATCCATTACATGCATTGTGAGGGAGCGTCAGCTGCAACACTACGGCCATGTATAATATATTCGGGAAGGGAGCTGGGGGGGCAGGGGTCTACATGGCATGCCAAGAATGTCCTGACCACATTATAGCAATGTACTGAATGTGTTCACGCATTCTAAATAGTAAATAGAAAGACAACTCTGCAGCTTTGCATGATGGTTCAGATAAATGGACAATGTCCCTTCAATTATTAACACATACTTGCTTTAGTCTATATACTAGCATATTTTTTAATCAAACTACTTATCAAGCATTTTTCTGTATGATGTGTATGCCATGGCCACATTATCATGGGAAGACTTCATTAAAATTTGGGTATTCTCCAGAAAAACGGACATTAAAAGCATAAATGTTCCTGTGTTTGTGGGTCACACATAAATACCTTCCAAATCACGTGGTTATATATATATATATATATATATATATATATATATATATATATGTGTGTGTGTGTGTGTGTGTGTGTGTGTTTATATGTATGTTTTTGTTTTTTTTGTTTTTTGCAAAAATCTCAACAAAAAAAACTTTTTCACATTGTCATTATGGGGTATTGTGTAGAATTTTCATCCATTTTGAAATAAGGCTGTAACATAAAATGTGAAAATGTGGAAAAAGTGAAGTGCTGTGAATACTTTATGGATGAATACTTTATATATATACACACACACACACACACTATAGCCCTGACATGACTGTGCAGAAGCATTTTTCTTGAAGGATATAGTCTTTTTATTTTGGGCACAGTGCTTTCAGTGTTTTCCTTGGAGATTCTGGGAATACAAGAGGATTTTGGGTGTCAGTGCATTTCCCAGCCTTCATTTCAAACTGGTTCCCAATTCTAATTTGTTTGTTAGTCTTTAATTTTTTTTTTTTTTTTTTTTGGTTTCGTACTGTATTTCATTGTTTTATTTCACCTTCAACGTAACATTTTAACCTGAATTTGCTTTCACACTATCTTCAGTGCCTGTAAATGTAATGTAATGTCTTTCTACAGCACTACTTTTGCCTCTAAATGGTATCTCAGGTATATCAGTAAACTTGCCTGAAGACCATCAAAGTCAAAAATTGGCAATTACGTAACTTACTAGTATTAATTAAGGAAAATTATGACAATTACTGGCAATGACAATGACAATTAATTATCTTTAACTTCACCTATTTTTAACTCAGTGTGGATGATGCAATTATTATAAAAGGAAAAATGACATAATATCAGTCCCAGCTTGCTCAGATTTAATAAATGCAATTAAATATAGACACGAGGACAATAGCATTTCCCACTTCATTAGCTATGTGCAATTACACATATGTAGGTGAAACAAGAGTTCTGATTTACTTAAAATTCCTGAATATTTTATCATGCTTTTTTTACATTCCATACCACTTGACAGCTATCTGACATGGTTGTAAACCCAAGAATTTGCAGCAAACATCACTGACCTTCAGGACGCAAAGATAAAAAAAAAACAAAGGTGACAATGTTGACTGACTGTTTATGCAAATCTCGTGACAATATTATCATAACGAAGAGCACCTGGTGGCTTGAAACACATTTATGCATTCAATGTAACACATGGTGGCTTGAATTTATACACACACACACGTATATATATATATATATATATATATATATATATATATATATATATATATATATATATATATATATATATATATATATATATATATATATATCAAGTAGCCATCTGATGATTACACAAAATATACATAAAAGACAACAACATGAGGGCATCAAAGGGCTTCCATGCACGTTCTGCAGTTGAAATATTCACATATTCATCTGATTCCACATGTACACGTACACAGCTACTGGTAATTGTGCCCCTATGCACATTCCTACTTGACCAAAATACCCTTTATATCTTACTTGGCTTTCCATAATTAAATATATGGTGCAAAAATATAATCATTATTCAATAAAATCTGTATATTATTAGTGTTTGAGAAAATATTTTCTTAATTTTAAAATATGTACACTTCATCCCTTCACAACCAGGAAGAACATCATGCAGAAGGCGAAGACTGAGCTCAAATATTTAACCTTTTTGCCCCTCTGTGGATGAACATAATAGGAAAGTCACTGTGCATTAATTGGAATATAACCATGACTGGATCTGAAGCAAAGCAATGTATCACTGTATCACTGGATATTGCAGCAATCTGCATACGTGGATGGTGTGCCTTTTTGTCAACTTTCCAAAGAATTGTCTTTTATCAGCACAGCCAGCTAAAACTACAGACAACAAATTACATTTTAAAAATGGGACTGTATGTGTAGCAACCACTCCAGAGGGCTGCTGTTTGGAAGACACATGGCATACGATGGCAGAGTTTGGTTAAAAAAAAAAAAGAAAGCTATTATTGAAGATGGGCTTTGCATGATCTGCTTCAACTTTTGCCAACAGCCAAACATAGTGCAAAGGATCAAAACAGTGAATACTAATTCTCTATTTAATAATAAACATGCTCCTACTGGCTCGTTTCACCTTTATACTACATATAATAGTAAGTTAATAATCAGGAACAATGTAAAAGAAAAAAAAGTTCCACAGAGTAGTGTTTTTTTTTAAACTCCTGAATCTAACCACCGTGTCGCAACCAGTCACAGTCATGTCCCTGCCTCTTAAGTTGAAATCAGGCTCTCCATTGGAAAAAATAACGCTCACTTCTTCCGCGCTGCGGTCGCTCTGTGACCGCACTTTGCACTGAGCCAGAGTGAGGCGGAAAAGCTTCTTTTGTCACAGTTAATGTGCTATCGGGCTCAACAGTGATTGAAAAAGCTAGCTCGCGGTGTGTGTCTCATGTCAAATATATATGACTATTTAGCCATAAATCTCAATATGGCGCCACAATCTTGTTTGAACCCTGCATGATATCGCGGGATGTGACCACTTACGGGAAACTGTGTTTGTGTTGTGCAATACATACTAGGGCTGCAACAAATGATTATTTGGATCATCGATGAATCTGATGGGGTTTTGACAAGATTAATCGATTAATCAGATTAGCGGGGAATTTTTTTTAAATGTGCCAGGGAAACAATTTTTCTCTCCTTCCATCACTTTATTTAACAACAGAACATTATTTGAAAACTTAAAATACTTGAAAATCAACAAATCGTCAAATGTCCCTTGGATGTTGAAATATAAAATAATAAAGAATAAAACAATTTATAATAAAGAACAAAAATAATTATTTCAAATGACACTGCATATCAAAGTGCTGAGTTGCCATAAAACAACATTGAAACATATAAATGTTATAAAATATATGGTGAAAAAAGAGGTATTTTTGTTGCTGCAAATGAGCAATTAGCATAACCAGTTAACCATAAAACCTAAATCAAAAACTGTAGCCTGACTCATTATATGTGCAACATTCTCTGTATAACTTGTAAACTATGTGGTCATTTCACAATGACACATGCGACTCATGTCTCTTTCTCTAAAATTGTATTGTAGCATTATTAGTTATTATTACTATTATTATTGTTGCTATTATTATTAATATATAAATAAAAATAAATTTTAAAATATTAGAATTTGTAATACATTTGAGTCGTTTACGACAACAAACGCTGAGCCATTAATTATTATACAGAAAACAAAACATGCTGAAATGCCAGCAGCTTAATGCTAACTTTAACACTGAAAATGCCATAGACATGCTAATAGTTTAGCATCGGCGTTAGCATAAAATACATCTATCAACTGTTTCAGAAGACCATAACAGGTCAGTTTAACATAAAAAAGGTAAATATTTCTCACAGACATATGCTCTTTAGGGTTTTAGTGGAGAAAAATTAAGATAACGCGAAATAAAACAAATGAAACCAACGAAGCAGCAGCTCGAAGCACTCCTTCATTGGCTCAAGATTCAAAACAAAGCTCGGTTGATTATAAGGAAGAAATGAAACATTTACGGTAAAACAAAGATATTTCAAATAAAATAAAATCAATTTTATTTATATAGCGCCAAATCACAACAAACAGTTGCCCCAAGGCGCTTTATATGGTAAGGCAAAGCCATACAATAATTACGGAAAAACCCCAACGGTCAAAATGACCCCCTGTGAGCAAGCACTTGGCGACAGTGGGAAGGAAAAACTCCCTTTTAACAAGAAGAAACCTCCAGCAGAACCAGGCTCAGGGAGGGGCAGTCTTCTGCTGGGACTGGTTGGGGCTGAGGGAGAGAACAAGGAAAAAGACATGCTGTGGAGGGGAGCAGAGATCAATCACTAATGATTAAATGCAGAGTGGTGCATACAGAGCAAAAAGAGAAAGAAACACTCAGTGCATCATGGGAACCCCCAGCAGTCTAAGTCTATAGCAGCATAACTAAGGGATGGTTCAGGGTCACCTGATCCAGCCCTAACTATAAGCTTTAGCAAAAAGGAAAGTTTTAAGCCTAATCTTAAAAGTAGAGAGGGTGTCTGTCTCCCTGATCCGAATTGGGGCTGGTTCCACAGGAGAGGAGCCTGAAAGCTGAAGGCTCTGCCTCCCATTCTACTGTTAAAAACCCTAGGAACTACAAGTAAGCCTGCAGTCTGAGAGCGAAGCGCTCTATTGGGGTGATATTGTACTATGAGGTCCCTAAGATAAGATGGGACCTGATTATTCAAAACCTTATAAGTAAGAAGAAGAATTTTAAATTCTATTCTAGAATTAACAGGAAGCCAATGAAGAGGGGACAATATGGGTGAAATATGCTCTCTCCTTCTAGTCCCCGTCAGTACTCTAGCTGCAGCATTTTGAATTAACTGAAGGCTTTTCAGGGAACTTTTAGGACAACCTGATAATAATGAATTACAATAGTCCAGCCTAGAGGAAATAAATGCATGAATTAGTTTTTCAGCATCACTCTGAGACAAGACCTTTCTAATTTTAGAGATATTGCGCAAAGGCAAAAAAGCAGTCCTACATATTTGTTTAATATGCACATTGAATGACATATCCTGATCAAAAATGACTCCAAGATTTCTCACAGTATTACTAGAGGTCAGGGTAATGCCATCCAGAGTAAGGATCTGGTTAGAAACCATGTTTCTAAGATTTGTGGGGCCAAGTACAATAACTTCAGTTTTATCTGAGTTGAAAGCAGGAAATTAGAGGTCATCCATGTCTTTATGTCTGTAAGACAATCCTGCAGTTTAGCTAATTGGTGTGTGTCCTCTGGCTTCATGGATAAATAAAGCTGGGTATCATCTGCATAACAATGAAAATTTAAGCAATGCTGTCTAATAATACTGCCTAAGGGAAGCATGTATAAAGTGAATAAAATTGGTCCTAGCACAGAACCTTGTGGAACTCCATAATTAACCTTAGTCTGTGAAGAAGATTCCCCATTTACATGAACAAATTGTAATCTATTAGATAAATATGATTCAAACCACTGCAGCGCAGTGCCTTTAATACCTATGGCATGCTCTAATCTCTGTAATAAAATTTTATGGTCAACATTATCAAAAGCAGCACTGAGGTCTAACAGAACAAGCACAGAGATGAGTCCACTGTCTGAGGCCATAAGAAGATCATTTGTAACCTTTACTAATGCTGTTTCTGTACTATGATGAATTCTAAACCCTGACTGAAACTCTTCAAATAGACCATTCCTCTGCAGATGATCAGTTAGCTGTTTTACAACTACCCTTTCAAGAATTTTTGAGAGAAAAGGAAGGTTGGAGATTGGCCTATAATTGGCTAAGATAGCTGGGTCAAGTGATGGCTTTTTAAGTAATGGTTTAATTACTGCCACCTTAAAAGCCTGTGGTACATAGCCAACTAATAAAGATAGATTGATCATATTTGAGATCGAAGCATTAATTAATGGTAGGGCTTCCTTGAGCAGCCTGGTAGGAATGGGGTCTAATAGAAATGTTGATGGTTTGGAGGAAGTAACTAATGAAAATAACTCAGACAGAACAATCGGAGAGAAAGAGTCTAACCAAATACCGGCATCACTGAAAGCAGCCAAAGAGAACAATATGTCTTTGGGATGGTTATGAGTATTTTTTTGTCTAATAGTTAAAATTTTATTAGCAAAGAAAGTCATGAAGTCATTACTAGTTAAAGTTAAAGGAATACTCGGCTCAATAGAGCTCTGACCTCTCCAATTTACGGGTTAAGCTGCGAGTTTGTGAGTTATACCATGGAGTCAGGCACTACTGATTTAAGGCTCTCTTTTTCAGAGGAGCTACAGCATCCAAAATTGTCCTCAATGAGGATATAAAACTATTGACGAGATAATCTATCTCACTCACAGAGTTTAGGTAGCTACTCTGCCCTGTGTTGGTATATGGCATTGGAGAACATAAAGAAGGAATCATATCCTTAAACCTAGTTACAGCGCTTTCTGAAAGACTTCTACTGTAATGAAACTTATTTCCCACTGCTGGGTAGTCCATCAGAGTAAATGTAAATGTTATTAAGAAATGATAAGACAGAAGGGGGTTTTCAGGGAATACTGTTAAGTCTTCAATTTCCATACCATAAGTCAGAACAGGATCTAAGGTATGATTAAAGTGGTGGGTGGACTCATTTACATTTTGAGCAAAGCCAATCGAGTCTAACAATAGATTAAATGCAGTGTTGAGACTGTCATTCTCAGCATCTGTGTGGATGTTAAAATCGCCCACTATAATTATCTTATCTGAGCTAAGCACTAAGTCAGACAAAAGGTCTGAAAATTCACAGAGAAACTCACAGTAACGACCAGGTGGACGATAGATAACAACAAATAAAACTGGTTTTTGGGACTTCCAGTTTGGATGGACAAGACTAAGAGTCAAGCTTTCAAATGAATTAAAGCTCTGTCTGGGTTTTTGATTAATTAATAAGCTGGAATGGAAGATTGCTGCTAATCCTCCGCCTCGGCCCGTGCTTCGAGCGTTCTGGCAGTTAGTGTGACTCAGGGGTGTTGACTCATTTAAACTAACATATTCATCCTGCTGTAACCAGGTTTCTGTAAGGCAGAATAAATCAATATGTTGATCAATTATTATATAATTTACTAACAGGGACTTAGAAGAGAGAGATCTAATGTTTAATAGACCACATTTAACTGTTTTAGTCTGTGGTGCAGTTGAAGGTGCTATATTATTTTTTCTTTTTGAATTTTTATGCTTAAATATATTTTTGCTGGTTATTGGTGGTCTGGGAGCAGGCACCGTCTCTACGGGGATGGGGTAATGAGGGGATGGCAGGGGGAGAGAAGCTGCAGAGAGGTGTGTAAGACTACAACTCTGCTTCCTGGTCCCAACCCTGGATAGTCACGGTTTGGAGGATTTAAGAAAATTGGCCAGATTTCTAGAAATGAGAGCTGCTCCATCCAAAGTGGGATGGATGCCGTCTCTCCTAACAAGACCAGGTTTTCCCCAGAAGCTTTGCCAATTATCTATGAAGCCCAGCTCATTTTTTTGGACACCACTCACACAGCCAGCAATTCAAGGAGAACATGCGGCTAAACATGTCACTCCCGGTCCGATTGGGGAGGGGCCCAGAGAAAACTACAGAGTCTGACATTGTTTTTGCAAAGTTACACACCAATTCAATGTTAATTTTAGTGACCTCCGATTGGCGTAACCGGGTGTCATTACTGCCGACGTGAATTACAATCTTACCAAATTTACGCTTAGCCTTAGCCAGCAGTTTCAAATTTCCTTCAATGTCGCCTGCTCTGGCCCCCGGAAGACAACTGACTATGGTTGCTGGTGTCGCTAACTTCACATTTCTCAAAACAGAGTCGCCAATAACCAGAGTTTGTTCCTCAGCGGGAAAATGGTTAGAGATGTGAACGGGTTGGCGGTGTACACGGGGCTTCTGTTTAGGACTACGCTTCCTCCTCACAGTCACCCAGTCAGCCTGCTTTCCCGGCTGCTCGGGATCTGCCAGAGGGAAACTAACGGCGGCTAAGCTACCTTGGTCCGCACCGACTACAGGGGCCTGGCTAGCTGTAGGATTTTCCAAGGTGCGGAGCCGAGTCTCCAATTTGCCCAGCCTGGCCTCCAAAGCTACGAATAAGCTACACTTATTACAAGTACCATTACTGCTAAAGGAGGCCGAGGAATAACTAAACATTTCACACCCAGAGCAGAAAAGTGCGGGAGAGACAGGAGAAGCCGCCATGCTAAACCGGCTAAGAGCTAGTAGCTGCGCTAAGCTAGCAGATTCCTAAAAACACACAAAGTGAATAATGTGTAAATAATTTAGAGGTGATTCAGCAGAGGGAGTGCTTTAGTTAAGGCACGTGAAGATTACACTGTGAAACAAATCATTATCTAGTTAACTAGATCAATCTAACTGCACAGATTAAACAGCTAACAGATACAGAAAAACACTGCTGTGCTCCGGAACAGGAAGTGATACAATACCGCAGTGAGAGCCAACCACCAGTAGAGATCTTAGACCTATACTAGATCTATATTTAGCAACAAATTGATGACTAAATTAGTTGACAACTATTTTAATAATCGATTTTAATTGATTAACTCGATTAGTTGTTTCAGCTCTAATATATACACAGCATAACTTCACAAGGAAAAATGGTGTACTGTTTTGTTTTCAGCTGCAATCACTGAAGCAGTCGCAAAAAGCATTTTTTCTTTCAGTTCCCAGTGGAGAAGGGAAGATGAGGGAGACGGGAGACGTCGTGTCATTAAGTGTTGTCTACACAGCTAACCAGAGTAGCTCCATTCTCTGGCCTGCAAAACCGCCTCGACATGTTTGTGCTCCGGGTCATAAACAAACCACAACACACACACTTTCCCACCACATCGTCACATTTCTTTGCATTTTCACTTTGTTTGCGTGTAATTCACCTAAAAACCCATTGAAAATACTGTGATTTTTCCCCCGGAAGTAGAGAAATTCCATCATATGTGTCATATTTTACCCCTTTTTAGCGCCCGCCCTAAAACGAGACTGCGCTGCCCTATTGCCTCTCCCATATACAGACGTTTGTACTTTGCAAATCTGAAAAAAAAACTGTGGATGTTTGGGAATATAAATTTTGTTTCTCTTGCTTTTTAAGTTGAATATAAGGGACTGCATGCAAAGCATAAAGGGGCACAACACGGCCGTGTCCTAGTTTAGGCAAACCTCTGGTCATCACTCAGCACTTGTGCAATTGTTCTTCAGAGTTGATCTCCACCCTTCAACTCTCCTCGTGGACTAAATCCAGTGAACACTGTATGTGAAAATCTGCCCCAAGTCTTCAAGCCGCGCTGCCTTCTGCAGTGTCATATATCTGCCACTCTCTCTTATTACTAAAGGCAGTAGAGAGATGGAATGATTTGTCTAGAAATAGCAGCGTCACATGAGTCTGTGTGTTGACCAGTGAGCCAGGTGCTGATCCTAACATGGAACCATCTGTAAATAACAATAAGTCAAAAAATAAAAATACCCAAGACTAAAAAGTAACTTCACTAGCAAACAGACAATTCATACAATAAAATAAAAAACCTTTCACATCCTTCCATACACTATGTGGCGCTCCAAGACGACAGGATGAACACCTGTTCCAACATCAATATGTCTGGAAAAGCTTTCACATAATCCACTTCCCCAGTTCTAGACGTTTTATTATTATAAACACAAATTTATAATAATAACAAATACTTTATTAATCCACTTAGCAAAATTGAACCCATCCTAATCACAGACATTTTTTAGAAACAATCTGATCACACTATGAGCTGTTGGCAGCTATAACACTCGGTGACAAAGTCAGAGTGCCCTGAGGAATCCCACGGCCAGAAGATGTAAACTTGACACAGAAAGGATTTGAGTGTGAGAGGACTTGAACCCCAGACATTCTTGCTCTGAGGCAAGAGTTTTAATCTGAGTGCTGCCCAATTTGAACTCAAAGCATTCCGTACTTTAGTAAAAATAAAACACTCGGGGAGAAGAACTTGATCTGAAGAGAAACTACACACTATGGCTGAAATTATGATGTACCACAGACTGCACGCTTTCCTACCTCAGGGGTAGTAGTAGGGATGGGTATCGAGAACCGGTTCCTTTCAGGTATCGTTAAGAAATGATTCGATCCACCGACATCAATAAGCTTTGTGCTTAACGATTCTGTTATCGGTCCTTCAGAGTGGCCGTTGTTTTGGGGGGTGTTTGTCAGGAAAATGATAATTTCTCGACAATGATTACAGACCCTGCAGCGGGTCCGTAATCAACTTTTCTGCAGCGCGGCTTTGCTTTGAACCTTGAACCAATTGAAGCAGTGGTTCGCAGATTGAAGCAATGCTTTAATCTATTGCTTTGTTTATTCTTTCTTTCTTTCGCTTAATTTTCCCCCGTTAAAACCCTAAAGAGCATATGTCTGTGAGTATTATTTACCTTTTTTTATGTTAAACCAACCTGTTATGGTCTTCTGAAACAGTTGATAGATGTATTTTATAACTTAAAAACGTGAGCGATGCTAACGCATTAGCATGTTTATGGCATTTTCAATGTTAAAAGCATTAAGCAGTTGCAGCTCTCATCACGTTCGGTTTTGGTCAAACCATATTTTCAATATGTTAATTTCTTCAGTGATTTCCTCCAGAACTATCTGCCAAACTAGAAAACTGCTGCATCCCAGTAAGAGCAGAATAAGGAAAGTTGTTTTGTTTTTCTCACTAAATGGATGCTGCACTCACTCCAGTTTATCTGGAATAGTCCCAGATTGCATTTCAGAGCTTCTAGAATTGAAACATTTTCGTGCAGGTGGTGTTGGGGGGTAATTTTGGGTTTCAGCTTTTTTTGTTTTTCACCACTTTCATCCCTGACTATGTCAATCGTTAGTCACTTTTGCGCGGATTAAAGTTACTAACTGGGACTGAGAATCGTCCTCCCTTCTGTTCACACAGCTCCAAACGCTGCGCGGCTCTCTGCCGAGTCAACTTAGAACGCTAGAGTCCAGTCAGAATTAATAACTTCAAAGCGAAACACTGTTTTGTTTATTTTTATTTATGTCCAGAGATCAAGGGTACACTGACCAATTTCATATTTATTTACTTTAAGACTCAATGAAATACATAGAAAACCTGTAAAGCCTACCTTTGGTACAAAATTCACAAAGTATCGATAAGGGAATCGATAAGGAATCGGATCGATAAGCAGAATCGATAATGGCATCGATATCGATAAAATCTTATCAATACCCATCCCTAGGTAGTAGCTTCTGTGGATCTGGTCTAAAGGGATGAAACCATGCAGTACTAAATGAGGGCTGAAGGTTACCGTTACTGTTGACGATCAGGTCGAGCATGTGTGGATGCCGGATGTAGCCACATTCATGACACCACATAACTGCCTTGGACAATGGATGGCAGCTCAGGAGAAACCAGTGTAAATAAAAACTTAAACTAAACAAACATAATACACGGAAAAAATGAGTTGGCCACATGTAACAGTGGCCAACAGGTGGTGCTGTGCGTGAGTAAACCTCAATGCCAAAACACTATGGTCCTCATGGTCAGAGCAACTGCCTCCCATGCCAGAGACTGTGAGTTTGAGCCTAGTGAGGAATAAAGCAACGTGCACACACACACACACACACACACACACACACACACACACACACACACACACACACACGCACAGAGACACACGCACACTACAGTATATAGACTTGTGCCATGTGCTTTAGACTGTACATCATAAATCTTCAAAATACTGGAGCTGTATATGTACACAATATAGTGAATTCAGAATTTAAAAAATATACAGCCCGTAGATGCACAGTACTGTACAAAAATTAGTCAACTTCAATGGATACTGGCCTTGGTTTGGGAAACAACCTGTGGTGGATCAGCATCCCTTCCTTCACACTATGGTATCCAGGGAAATGTGCCTCTATGGGGCTTACTTTGATGAAAGTTACAAATTTAATTTCCCAATATGTACAGTGAATCAAGTAAGTATTTGATCCACTGTCAATTTGGAGACGTCTGGAATTTTTATCATAGGTACACTGCAACTATGAGAGACAGAATCTAAAAAAGAAAAAAAAATCAGAAAATCACATTGTATGATTTTAAATAATTAATTTGCATTATATATACACTCAACAAAAATATAAACACAACACTTTTGGTTTTGCTCCCATTTTGTATGAGATGAACTCAAAGATCTAAAACTTTTTCCACATACACAATATCACCATTTCCCTCAAATATTGTTCACAAACCAGTCTAAATCTGTGATATTGAGCACTTATCCTTTGCTGAGATAATCCATCCCACCTCACAGGTGCTGCTCTCAGCTGTGGGCGGTCTTTATACCGGCTGGATCACTCCTTAATCTGTGTAATCCCCAGAAAATCGTCACTGAAAGCCATATTAATTTTCCGAACGGTGTCCACCTGGAGGTCTCTCACAGTTTCTGGAAAAAAATTGATGCAGCAAAGCTCCAAATCGTTCAGACATTTATTCGCAATAAAAAAGCGACGAGAGGGGTGGACCAGTGTTCACACAAAGCCTGCTCACAGGCGAATGACGCAACCGACAGGCGTGAAAAAACTCACGCATGCGCACGAAGGTTCAAGCTTGGCTGATGCAATCATACGTGATTCAAATCCATATGGTTTTTGAAAAAAATAAAAAGGGCGGATACTTTTCTAACAGACCTCATATATATATATATATATATATATATATATATATATATATATATATATATATATATATATATATATATATATATATATATATATATATATATTTTTTTTTTTTTTTTGCATCCGGTCTGCTGTGTAAGCCTGATCCCGTCAGATCTCAGAAGCTAAGCAGAGCAGGATCTGCTTAGTACTTGGATGGGAGCCCTCTTTGGAACACCAGGTAAGAACAGGAGTTGCGTCAGGAAGGGCATCTGGCATAAAACTTGTGCCAATTACCAATGCGGATCTGGTTGTATCCGCTGTGGCGACCAAGAACAAAACCAGCAGCAGCCAAATGAACAACAACAACATTTTATTTTATTATTATATTATTTATTTCATATATATATATATTCCTCAGTAAAAAAAAAAAAGATTTCAATAACATGTTTAAATACAGCATAATTTTCCTCAGGAACTGCAAAAGACAACCTCAAGGAAGTTATACAGTTTTCTTGTATAAAATACTGTATGTATAAAATAAATTACCCAACTTTACCCACTTCTTCAAGAAATTTGCTTTCAAAAGCTTTCCAAAACTACAAAATAACTCCAGGTCTAAGCGGCCAAATTATGCCTCGTTAATATCCAGTGTCAAACCCTAGGTGCACCTGATGTGTGCCGTCCCTGGACAAATGTTGACAAATGTACTTGAGCGAAAAGAAGAGGAAAATAATGTCCATTGATAAAACAACAATGGCTCACAGTTCAACAGTAAGCCGGTTATTAGCATAGTTAACACAGAGCCAACACCAAACAACAGACGCTCTGTGCGACACTGCTTTGATACAGACCCTCGTGCACAAGCAAGGCCACCACAAACAAGACTAAACCGATCTCATGGCCTGAGCAGAGAGGACAAATATGGCCTCAACACCTAATGTATCAAAGAAATCCATGCACCCGTCCAACCAGGAACATGGTCACAGGCCAAATATTGCATAACAGCCTAAATGTATCCCACTTTAAATTTTCACGGTCTGATTTTAAATTCTCCTTCTGCTCCAGAGTAACAAAGACTGGAAAAGTAAGAGGAAACGTATGAGTTTGGACACCAAACTGAGTTAATATATAACCAAGTCACTGCTGCTAACTTATAAATACTGATAATGAAGGTTTAACACTGAAGCCATAAAGAATTCCACAATTATTCAGTGAAGACACTTTCCAATTAAAAAAAAAAACCCTCAAAGTATTATGAGCTGTTCTGTTTTGGTCAAAGCAGACTACACACATATATATATAACAAAAAGTCTTCATGAGGACGCCAAAAACGACAAAGGAATTCCCTGAGGACACACTCAAATATATGGTTCAACAACGGAGCCAAACCTGAAGCAGATGCCCTAAAGTACTGCAAATAAAAGCTAAAACTGTTTTGAGTACACTGCAATAATGCCAATGAAGTAATGGTACAAGGCAATGTGCAGCGCGAGCGTGCACAAGCACACACAGCATGAAGAGTCCCACTAAGTTCTGTGCCATCACGTGATGTTTCCACAGCAAAGGGCACAGACAGAAACGTGCGATTGTACTCCGATGGATGAGGTGGGCCGATCAGACAGACTGTTCTCTGACACTGCCAGCCCCACTGCGAACTGCCCGTCTGCCCACAGAGACAAAGACATACCCGTTGGCAGAGGAACCAGCCTGCACAGGACCACATCGTCATGGAAACCACTACAGACTCCAGTGAGCTTTTAATACTTTTTTTGTTGAGCCCCATTTGTGAGAAAAAATTGGATTAAATTGAAAAATTTCCAAGTCCCGAATGTGCTCTACTGTGTATATGTCAAACAACTGCACATAAAAAAAACACATTAACATCCCAGAGTAAAACTGTGCCACTAGGTACTGTGTGAGTCCCATTTTTGAAACTGTAATTATATCAGCCTAGCGGTGGACATCACAAAACATCAGTAATTATCATGCATTAAACCTCAGACACTAATTGGCCTCCGTTCCCTCAGGAAAAATGTGTTTAACAATCAAGCTGCAAGTCAGTAAATTATAAACCCAATGGAGAAATTGCTCTTAAAGGTGGCTATTATTTTATTTGTTATTATTTTTTTTAATTTAATCAACCAACAGGTAAGCACAAGTTACAATTAAAATTTGTGCCAATATGCATTTGTTCTGCATCTTGGATTTCAGTTAATACTTTAGGTCCTAATGATGTTTTTTTGTGCAAATTCTGCCTGCACGCAACTTTTTTTTAATCACTAGTAGTTACATGACAATGTCAATTTGAGAGTTTGCAGTACAAGAGTTGCACACAAGGTGGAATGGATCTGGAACCACCTGGCACTAAACAGGTGAGTTATTACGTCCGCCAAGGATGTAATAAAATCATCCGCGTTCATTTATTGTCTGTTAGCAGGATTACGTCAAAACTACTGCAGGGATTTTGACAAAACTTTCAACACAGATAGATATTAGGCCATGGAAGAAATTTTGGACGTGATACGGATCCGGAATCTGATCAAGATTTCACTTTATATAGGCTTTGAAGGATTACATCAAAAATACTTCAGAGATTCTCACCAAATTTGCACCACAGATAGATATTAGGCCATAGAAGACTCCACTGAATTTTGGAGGTAATCCGGATCTGGATTCTGGATCAGGATTTCAATTTCTTTCGCTTCACTTTGTCGGGTTTTGAAGATTATGTCAAAACTACTAAATGGATTTTCACCAAATTTTCACCACACATTGTTGTTAGGCCTTGGAAGACTCCATTAAATTCTGTAGGTAATCTGGATCCGGATCTTGATTCTGGATCAGGATTTCACTTTGTAGACTTTTAAGGATTACATCAAAGCTACTTCATGGATACGACATCACGATGCAAAACCAGGATCAGGAAGACACTATTTTGTTTCAGCTTGTGAGTTAAATATCACATTGCAGCATCTTGATCAGTCAGACCCTTCTGGATCAGTATGCAATTATTGCACTGTGTTGTGGAATCCAGATCCAGCTAAAGTCCAGGTCACGATGTGAACCACATATCTGTTATTTTGAGTCCTCATCATCCCTTGGCGGACGTCAGAAATCTCCAATTGCTCTTGTTTGCGATGAAATACATAAACGTTCTGGTGAACATAATATTGGCAGCATGCTTGTGCATCCACCCGCCCATTTTTCAGGCAGAATTTTCACACAGATGCAGTATAACGTTCACAAAAACTGTTCCCCAAAAAATAAAGAAAATGGTGCCACTATTTACAGCAATTTCTTTCTTTCTGCACCACAGTTTTCACCTGAATGATATTTCCAGTGCCACTTTATGAAGCAATTTCTGTCAATCACAACTCAGAGTGCCACACTAAAAAAATGTGCAGTTCACCGGAGACTTGGCAAGACTGTCATTGAATTGATTCAGCACTACAAGAATAACCCTATCAAACTACTACAGTAAATATAAAACAGGAACTGTCAAACAAGTCCAAAAGTTGGATTCAGACAAGGCCAAAAAGTAGAACGTCTAAAACATTCAGAAGAGAACCAGGTGGACTTCATGAAGCATTACCAGTGATTCAATTTATATGGCAACCAATAGTACAATCCAAAACAAGCACTAAGCTTAAGAATAATATGTAAAAAATGTCATCTGCGCAAGCCTCGGGAATATTTATCAACTGTTGCAATGAGATTGTGCAATAGTTCATGATGCAAAATCTGCTGTAAGCCTTTTGAGCTGCAGCTCTTTGTATAAACCTCTAACAAACACAATAAACTCTTGCTTTTTACTGAGAAGAATTTTAAAATTTAAAGTTCCCCTGGAAACTGCATCCTTGAAAATCAACAAAGTCCGATTTAACCTGGACCCGAACTTGTACTGTTGCATTTTCTATCTATGTGCAGTCAGAAAATATTGCTTGGTCTAATTTTTATTACCAAAAGCTACACTTTCCGACAATGTCCACATATTTTAAGGTGCTGAGATCATAACCCCACAAAAATGCGACTTAGACGGCGCTGGGCCTGCCTGTAAGCCACTCGGGTTAAGGTGTTAAATCAACCATGAACAAAGAGTGTGTCCTTAAAATCTTTATGAATGTGGACAAAATAGATTAGTGAGGCAAGCAAATTAATGAAAAAGCACAAAGAAGACTGCAGGCTTAGTTTAAGCCAATTTCATTTTTACCCGAGGCCAACATATGGCCATCGGGTATTGCGAAGACCTAGCATCCATCCGTCTGTCCATCCATCTGTCTGTCTGTGTACAGCATAAGTCTAGTTTAATTACTACCACAGTCTTCAAATTCAAAGGGAACATTCTTGGGACACAGACCTTGGACAAGTTCAAAGATGGCTAACCTCTATGTATTTTAAAAGGTTTAAAAAGTCGCATTCTGTTATCTGATCCATTTTGTCCTTGAGTGACGCAGGTGACAGCCAATTAGAGTAGAGCTGCACTGTGATGTCAGTTGCTGGTTTCTTCAAAACCACTTCGTTTTGTGTGTTTATATACGTTTCTCAAATATTATGTAAAATCTAGTGAGAAGTAAGCATTTCTAAAACTGAAAATGCTATTTTTGGAACCTTTTAACACCTCTGAACTTATTTATAAGACATTTTACGGAGGTTAGCATGGTGATGTCACCTCCCAGGTTAGCAACTTGCTAACTGCTTCATTTCTGGTATATTATGTAAAAGCTAGCGAGACATAAACACTTCTAAAACTAAAAACGCTGATGATTTGATCTGAACATGTACAAATTGTACATAAGACAATAGAATCATAATAATTAAACAACTGCAAATGATAAATAACACAATGCTCATACCGCCAAGGGTATTTAAGCATTGCATAAGATTTACAGCGTCTTTTCTCTGCCAGTTGTATTTACTGAAGTACCATAAGTACATATGAGGGCACATTCTAAATTTATTTGGACTGTTTGTTTAAGATTTTCTGTTTTACACAACGTATCTAAAGCACACAAAAATGTGATAAATATAACACCACATTACTGTGTCCACATGTTACTGTGCTGCATGGTGTGTTTTTTAAAGCAGTGATTTGCCTTTCTAATCACAGCCTTCCCTTTCGCCTCTGTGACATTCAGATTAACACTCTCCCTTGAGCATTTGTTCGTCTTTCTCCACGCTTCTGTTTCCCAGATTTCTCCTATTATTTGTTGTGCTCAGCTCTCTAGGATGGTTGTCCTCCTCGTGCCCTTGCTTCCCATTATTTTCATCCTCTACTGATATTCAGGAGTCTCCTCATCTCATTATCAGTCACTACACAGTGTACCAACACACGTACACCACTGCTTGGTCATAATATTGCCATGGTGAAGGATCACTAGTCTTAATGATGTTACTGACTACCTGTCTTCAGTGGTTGGAAGGAATTCTCTGGGAATTCCACAATTCTAAATCCTTAAATATTAAAGCAGCAACACTATAGTAAAACCACAGCACAGCTCAATACACAATGTTGAACTTTCACATGACATTTTTGGCAGAGTTTTCAGAAATCTGAAATGTAGGCAATATATTTAAGGGGTTCTAAAAATTTAGAAACCAGTGAAAAGACAGGGTAGTTAATAGAATAATGCCATAATAGGCAGAAGAGAAAAAAAATAAAATGGCGAGTACAATTCAAACCTAAAACATAAATCTTGGAAGTTGAAATGTATAAAAGTGCCATTATCATAACTTCATTCATTCATTTACTTTCTATATACCCGCTTATTCCAACTAAGGGTCACAGAAGCTGGTGCCTAACCCAGGGGGACACACCCTGGACGGACCGCTGCTCCATCACAGCACTGTCATAACTTGACAAATATAAACTCTAGGGCAATCACCTTTTGAGATTTAAGACTTTTAACCATGAAGGCTAACTACTGAAAATTTCACAGACCAACAGTTTTCCAGCGCATAATTTGCCCCTTGTTTCTGTATTATCAGATCTTTAATTTGGGATTTTTGAGCATTGTTGGGGTGTACTTTTTATAACTGTTGGTTATTATTTCATTATTGGAAGTTTGTTTTTTTGCTGTGATTCCTGAGAAAGCCCAATATAAAAAGTTATTCCAATTATTATTATTCACAAGGAACTCATGGTTTTTCGATACAGGTAAGTCACACTGGAGCCAAGGGTGAAGTGACTGGGATGAGAATCAGCACCTCAGAATCTGAGACCATGGTCCTCTGTCAGAAAACAGTGGATTGTCCCCTCTGGGTCAGTAGAGAGTTACTGCCCCAAATGGAAGCGTTTAAGTATCTCGGAGTCTTGTTCATGATTGGGGGTAAATTGGAGTGGGAGGTGGATAGACGGATTGGGGCGGTGTCTGACATTTTTACAGACGCTGTACTGGACCGTCGTGGTGAAGAAGGAGCTGAGCCGGAAGGCGAGGCTTTCAATTTACCAGTCAATTTACGCTCCCATCCTCACCTATGGTCATGAACTTTGGGTAATGACTGAAACAATAAGATCGCGGTTACAAGCGGTAGAAATGAGATTCCTCTGTTGGGTATCTGGTCTTACACTCCTGGACAAGGTGAGAAGCTCAATTATCCGGGAGGAACTCAGAGTAGAGCCGCTACTTCTTTGCATCAAAAAGAGCCAGTTGTGGTGGTTCGGGCATCTGGTGAGGATACTTTCTGCTCATCACCCTAAGGAAGTCTTCCAGGCACATCCAACCACAAGGAGGCCCACGGGGAAGACCCAGGACACGCCGGAGACATTATATATCCCAGCAGGCTTGGAAATGCCTTAGGATCCCCCAGGAAGAGTTAAAGGACTTGGTTGAGGATGGGGAAGTGTGGGATGACCTGCTTCCTCTGCTGCCACCGCAACCAGGACCCAGATTAAGCGTCTGAAAATGAATGAACAAACACTGGCATCACAGGACCTATCGACTGTAACTTACACTCTGAAAAATATGGTACTCTTGTTCAAAATTTTGAATTCTTATTGGGCATACAGATAATCTCCTGATTATCTCAAGCAAATCTAAGATGACAAATTGGGGAGCTTTCACTAAATTTGTAAATTTCACATGGAATGACATTATTATCTCGATCTTGAAAGTCTATGTTCAAACAGCTTTTTTTGGTGTCCCAAAAAAGAGCCACAAAAATAAAGCCATAGAAAATGTATACACTTTTGGATACTTATACCTGTCATAAGTCATCTTTAAGCATATCTCAGGTGGTCAATTCTAATTTCACCTCAGTTTGTAAGAGTTTTGGCATTAACAAGATGTGCTCATTATGTGCACCGCTCTTCTGGTTCTGTCAGATCTCCCTTTGTTAACATTGTGAACAGTTCTATCAGTTTGAAACTTCTTTAAAATCCTCCATACTGTCTTTCTGTCTGGAGCTTTTCTAACTGCAAAATGACATTGATATTGTCGTTGGGTCTGCACAATCGATGTGGTCTCAAAGTAGAATTCCAGTTTCCCTTTTTGCTCGATTGTAAACGGCATCCTCACTGGATCAGTCTCAAACTACATCAGAAGAAATTCCTCACATACAATATCTTGATGTCTGAAAAAATAAAACAGAATTCAGATTAGCCGTTGTAGAATTAGAGTCAAATGATTTTGTGGCGCTTTTTTGTGACACCCTTTATGTTTCATCAGTGCTGTGTTCAGACTCCTACATGTTTTTGTATAGGGTCATGGAGCTCAGCAGCATAGATGCCTTTTTCAGGAAGCTAAACTGATTTTGCAAAAGCTGCTGTGATCTTTGCAGAATCACTGGACACCATGATTGTAGCACTTGAGAAGCTGAGTGAGAAGTCGGCTGTCTCAGTTTCTAATTATCCTGGATCAAGCCAAAGGTCCAGGCTTTCAAGTACTTCCTGGACTTGGCCATTAGAAATGTGTCCGTGTGCAGTGAAAATGTTGAACTTGAAGAGACATTCACTTATCTTGGCAGTAGCATGTATGTCATTTAGTCTTGGGCAATTGATTTTGTAAGATGCTTGGAAAGAGCTTATGGAGTCTTGAGATCAAAGAACAGAGGTGTTTGGTGATACAGATATCGTTGCAAAAGAATGGTCCAAGTCTTTAGGATCTTGGAGTTTCTTGTATTACCATATGGTTGTGAAACTTAGATGCTAACCAGTGACCAAAGGTGGTAACAGGATGTTTTTGGTACTCTGTCTCTTTGGAAGATCATTAGATACCTTTGTACTAAAGAAACGGTTACATTTTGGCCATGCGATGTGTTTCTCTGCGCATGATCCAGCACAAAGTTGCCTTCGTTTTGAGAACCCAACAACTTAAGAATGCAAACAGGAATGCCTACATTTCACCTATTTGCGGCATGTAAATGCTTATTTTCAGAATGTGGGGATAGACCTGTTGTCTGCCTGGGTGGTGGCCATCCAGTACCCAAGCTGTAGCCGTAGTGTGGCAAATGCGGTGACATGGCGTACCAGCCTGACCTGACCTGACAGATAGGGTCTGACAGCTCTGTTTGCCCTTGTTGATGATGTTGCACTGTGTATCCAACAGAGTACATCAGCAGAAAAAGAAAAACGCAAACTAACTCTGACTAACAGGTGCGCATGCTGTAGAAAGACGTGGTGGTGGACGTGAATGTGGTGTGACCTGCCACTTCCTGGAGGACATTCTTGTCAAGAAATGCCGCACCTCACATGATTGTGATGCTGATCTAGATTTGGACGAGTTGTCAAACTGTACACAGCAGCAGAGACGACTGTTCACTGGCAATGAAAACGCACGCACACACACACACACACACACGCCTCTAAAACTGGTTTGACTTTGCAGTCTCTCATTGTTGTTTAACATAGTAACATCACATAAAATATGCCTCTTACGTCCACACAAATGTCCACCCTCCCTAACTGGCCTCACTCCAAACGTAACAACCTTCCACACAGAACGTCCAAAGTACAAGCTGTCCGACTTTAACTGCTGGTTACGTGAGCACTGCTTTGTGTATTTTATGAACGATTTGGATTTATTACTGTACTAAAAAAAATTTTTTTTTTTAATGTTATCCTGAAGGTGTGCTCTATGCTGTCACCACTGAACTGGCAATTTTGTGTGAATCATCCAGCCTTAATTATGTTTTTATCTGACTGAATTATTCCCAGAAAGAGCAGGTCAAAGTGCATATCGTACATAAGATGGATGTGTTGTTAATGTTTCAATGAACCCACCTTAACTCCACAAAACATTGACATAACATAGTCACAGTCAGTCACACAGAGGACGACAATTCATTTTTTTCTCTCTTCCCAAGAGGCCTCCTGAGACAGCATCAATATGATGGCGGTATCATGGCGAATTCCCCAACAAATCACCAAGCTGTGTGTGCTTGAAACGGTCACTTTTACAACTAAAATGATAGCACCCCCACCCCCCCACCCACGCTGCCATTGTAGTTACTTGCATTTATTATATAATTGTGATAGTAAATCTTTTGCTGCTAATGTCTTGGTGCCAGATACCAAAGCACACCTTCAGAGATCTATAGTGTAGTCCATGCCTCGATGGGTCAGGGCTGTTTTCTGCTAAGGGGGGGGGGGACCTACACAATATGTCAGACTGGCACTATTCATCTTCATGTACATCTTCATATGGCATGCTACTTATGTATGAAGTCTCATTTAACCAGCCCTCCCACCCCACCCCCCAAAACTATACTATAGACCCTGAGGTCCATTGGTGCAGATTCTTATCCCCGGATTCCGTAGAGTGAAGCAGATGAGGGTCTATGACTCCTGGATTGGATGCCAGTCTGACGCAAGTTACTTCCTGAGCCGAAGCCAGTACCCATTTCCAGCTGGGTGGACTGGGACAATGCAGATGAAATATCATGTCCAAGGTCACAGACAGGTAGCATGGCAGGGAGTCAAACTCAGGTCTAGACACTGGTTGTCCACCTCCATATTCTGCTGAGCTACCCGTGCAGGATTTTGTTTGTACAGACTACAAAACGATCTACAGGAAATCTACATGAAGCTACGTTCTTTAAATCATAAATATTTTGTAACAATCTACAGGCATGTATCCAAAGAAGGTAGTTCTTATATTAAAAATAGAGCACGTCAATGCTTGGCATTTGTTCTTTGTAATTTGCTGCTTTCATGTTTTATCATGGGTGTCAACAGAAGCACGAACGCATTCACTCAGACACACAGGTAAGTGAAAAAAGAAAGACATTAATCCACCTGTCATCATACTTTGCATTTCATATCTCTCTTACAGCCTCATGTCAGGACAAGACACAGCAATGGGCGTATTTGGTTCAGTTTAATGTGACCCTATGACATTAAAGTACTCATGTCACATGTTCTAAACAAAGCTTCGCAATCCTCGAGAACAAAACAACACAAAAAGATGAGAGCCTGTGATCCCAGTGTTCCTATTCAGGGCCACTGCTTCTCACTGTAGCGTTGCAGCCATATAATAAGAAAGATTATTATATGGCTGACTGCGACGCTATGTGTGCTCTGATTGGCTGATTACCAGTCAGATATTTTCCCATATTGGACCGGTTTCCATGACTATCGGTCCGCAACGCATATTTTCGTTACAAACCAGGAAGCTAAAAACACAATTAGAAAAACCAAGTCAGACGTGAACACACTCCATAAATATCTAAACAGCATTGGAAAGCTTACTAGCTAACGATCGGAACACCTGTTAGCAAGTACTTCATGGAGGTGAAGAAAGCGAACGAGCTCAACACCGTCAGCAGCATATTCAGGCGATACTGTAAGTTTGCGTGTTTATATATATAATAGCCATATAAAAAATAATTAACCTTGTTGCTTTCAAGTGCAGCTCTCTGGTTTCTCATAAAAATTTTGCAGTTCCAACTTCTTTAAAATCCTCCATACTGTCTTTCTGTCTAGAGCTTTTCTAACTGCAAAATGACATTGATATTGTCGTTGGGTCTGCACAATTGATGTGGTCTCAAAGTAGAATTCCAGTTTCCCTTTTTGCTCGATTGTAAACGGCATCCTCATTGGATCAGTCTCAAACTACATCAGAAGAAATTCCTCACATACAATATCTTGATGTCTGAAAAAATAAAACAGAATTCAGATTAGCCGTTGTAGAATTAGAGTCAAATGATTTTGTGGCGCTTTTTTGGGACACCCTTTATGTTTCATCAGTGCTGTGTTCAGACTCCTACATGTTTTTGTATAGGGTCATGGAGCTCAGCAGCATAGATGCCTTTTTCAGGAAGCTAAACTGATTTTGCAAAAGCTGCTGTGATCTTTGCAGAATCACTGGACACCGTGATTGTAGCACTTGAGAAGCTGAGTGAGAAGTCGGCTGTCTCAGTTTCTAATTATCCTGGATCAAGCCAAAGGTCCAGGCTTTCAAGTACTTCCTGGACTTGGCCATTAGAAATGTGTCCGTGTGCAGTGAAAATGTTGAACTTGAAGAGACATTCACTTATCTTGGCAGTAGCATGTATGTCATTTAGTCTTGGGCAATTGATTTTGTAAGATGCTTGGAAAGAGCTTATGGAGTCTTGAGATCAATGAACAGAGGTGTTTGGTGATACAGATATCGTTGCAAAAGAATGGTCCAAGTCTTTAGGATCTTGGAGTTTCTTGTATTACCATATGGTTGTGAAACTTAGATGCTAACCAGTGACCAAAGGTGGTAACAGGATGTTTTTGGTACTCTGTCTCTTTGGAAGATCATTAGATACCATTGTACTAAAGAATTTTGTACTAAAGAAACGGTTACATTTTGGCCATGCGATGTGTTTCTCTGCACATGATCCAGCACAAAGTTGCCTTCGTTTTGAGAACCCAACAACTTAAGAATGCAAACAGGAATGCCTACATTTCACCTATTTGCAGCATGTAAATGCTTATTTTCAGAATGTGGGGATAGACCTGTTGTCTGCCTGGGTGGTGGCCATCCAGTACCCAAGCTGTAGCCGTAGTTGTTGTGTGGGCCGCCAGAAGAGGAGGTACTGCTGGCCCACTACCAGAGGGCGCCCTGCCTGAAGTGCGGGCTTCAGGCACGAGAGGGCGCTGCCGCCACGGACACAGCCAGGGATGACAGCTGTCACTCATTATCTCTTGACAGCTGTCACCCATCTACACTTCATCATCTCACTCCATAAAGACCGGACGTCATCTCCACCTCGTTGCCGAGATATCATCTACCTGTGAAGGTAATATTCTCAGCCTTAAAACTATGTCTTAGTCTGAACTCGTTTTACAGCTGTTTTCCTGTGGAGTGCCTTATCTGTGAGATTGGCGTAATCAGCGACGGCTTCGCTTCACACCCCAGCCAGATAAGTGATTAGACAGGAGCTGCACGAGTGTGTGATTAGAGGTGGAGGTGATTTTCCACCTTCGGACTGTTTTTGTTACTGGGTGTGCACACACCCACATCTCACTGTTTGTGCTCCTCGCCAGCAGTACCAGATCCGACAGTCGGGGACGGTGATCACCTGGGAATTCGGGACTTGGCGGCTCCAGTATTCACCGGGTTCTGTGGCGGTGGAAATCGTGTGGTCCCGGCTCTTCTCAGGACAGACGTCTTCTATCCTCGAGCCTGCCCACACGTCACCTTGGTGTATTGACTGCTATCAGATTCTGTGATTGTCTGTATAATCGTTGTGCACATTAACAACATTAAATTGTTACCTTTTGGCTATCTATTGACCGTTCATTTGCGCCCCCTGTTGTGGGTCCGTGTCACTACACTTTCCCCAACAGGATATCTTGGCCAACGTCATGGATCCCGAGGGGCGTCAACCATTTGTTGGACAGCCAATGGAAGAGCAGGGTGCACAGGCGTCGGCTGGAGGCGTGATTGGTGAGTTGCAGCACATCCTCACCGCCTTTACCACTCGGATGGCCCTGATGACCGAGCAAAACATCATCCTTAATCGCAGGATGGAGGCTCTCACCGCGCAGGTGGAAGCGCGCGCTAAGGGCGCTGCTGCAGCTCCTCCTGCTGCCGACCCTGTGCCGAATACAGACATTCCATTGGTCATTCAACGACCCCCCCCCACCATCCCCTGAAGCATACATAAGCCCCCCAGAGCCGTACAAAGGTTGTGTGGAGACGTGCGCGGACTTTCTTATGCAGTGTTCGCTCGTCTTTGCACAGCGTCCCGTGATGTACGCGTCTGATGCCAGCAAGGTGGCTTACGTGATTAATTTGCTTCGAGGTGAGGCACGTGCTTGGACTACAGCGCTTTGGGAACAAAGTTCACGGCTCCTTGCCTCTTATACTGGGTTTGTGAGGGAGCTCAGAACTGTTTTTGATCACCCTAACAGAGGCGAAACCGCGGCTACCGTGCTGCTGTCAATGAGACAGGGGCGCTGGAGCGCAGCCGAATATGCAGTCGACTTCCGCATCACGGCTGCGAGATCCGGCTGGAATATGACTGCGCTCCGCGCCGCCTTCATAAACGGACTGTCATCGGTCCTGAAGGAGCACCTGGTGGCTAAGGAGGAACCGCGGGATTTGGCTGAGCTTATCTATTTGGTTATACGATTGGACAATCGGTTAGAAGGACGCCGACGGGAGCGAGGCGAAGGGCGTGGTCAGGCACAAGCCGTCCCTCTTCCTCCCGGGTCCGAAAGAGAGCCCTCTTCCCCACGCTCCACAGCCACAGCACTCCGTGTGGCTACAGCTCCCCCTGCTGACGATGCTAGGGACACGAGCAGGGCCACATTCAGACAGAGGAGGCTGGTCCGCGGGGAGTGCTTTGTCTGCGGCTCGAGTGAGCATCAGCAGAGAGACTGCCTCAAACGGTCAAAACACAAACGCCCGCCCTTAGAGACTGGGCTGAGGGGGGGTCAAAACATTCACGTGGGTCATACACATCTTTCAACACGACTCCCAGTTACAATCCTGAGCGGGGATTTAACCCTTCAAGCCCCAGCACTGGTGGACACGGGGTCAGAAGGGAATCTGCTGGATAGCAGATGGGCAAGGAAGGTAGGGCTCCCTCTAGTAGCGCTTTCTTCCCCAGTGAAGGTGCGAGCACTAGATGGCACTCTTCTCCCTTTTATCACACACAAGACACTACCTGTAACCCTGGTAGTGTCTGGGAATCACCGGGAGGAGATTGAGTTTTTTGTAACTCCTTCTACCTCCCGCGTGATTTTGGGCTTCCCATGGATGATTAAACACAATCCCCGGATTGATTGGCCATCTGGGGTTGTGGCTCAGTGGAGCGAAACCTGCCACCGGAATTGTTTAGGATCCTTGGTTCCTCCCGGTGTAAATGCTAATGAGGAGGTTAAAGTCCCTCCCAATCTGACGGCGGTGCCGGTTGAGTACCACGATCTTGCTGACGTCTTCAGCAAGGATCTGGCGCTCACCCTTCCCCCGCACCGTCCATACGATTGTGCCATTGATTTGGTCCCGGGCGTTGAGTTCCCATCCAGCAGGCTGTACAATCTCTCACGTCCTGAGCGCGAATCAATGGAGATCTACATCCGGGACTCATTAGCTGCCAGGTTGATCCGGAATTCCACCTCCCCGATGGGTGCAGGTTTCTTTTTTGTGGGCAAGAAAGATGGTGGACTCCGTCCATGCATTGATTACAGGGGGCTGAACGACATAACGGTTCGTAATCGATACCCTTTACCCCTGTTGGATTCAGTGTTCATGCCCCTGCATGGAGCCCAAATTTTCACCAAACTGGACCTTAGGAATGCGTACCACCTGGTTCGGATCCGGAAGGGAGACGAATGGAAGACGGCATTCAACACCCCATTAGGTCATTTTGAGTATCTGGTCATGCCGTTCGGCCTCACTAACGCCCCCGCGATGTTCCAAGCATTGGTAAACGACATCTTGCGGGACTTCCTGCACCGATTCGTCTTCGTATATCTGGATGACATACTCATCTTTTCCCCGGACCCTGAGACTCATGTCCAGCATGTACGTCAGCCGGCCCCTGCTTACCGGCCCGGGCAGGAGGTGTGGCTATCCACGAAGGACATTCCCCTCCAGGTGGCCTCCCCGAAACTCAAGGACAGGTATATCGGACCATACAAGATCCTCAAAGTCCTCAGTCCTGCCGCAGTGAAGCTCCAACTCCCGGCTTCACTGCGGATCCACCCGGTCTTTCATGTGTCCAGGATCAAACCTCACCACACCTCACCCCTCTGTGCTCCCGGACCGGCGCCGCCTCCTGCCCGGATCATCGACGGGGAGCCGGCTTGGATGGTGCGCCGGGTCCTGGACATCCGTCAGATGGGCCGGGGGTTCCAGTATTTGGTGGACTGGGAGGGGTATGGACCTGAAGAACGCTCCTGGGTGAAGAGGAGCTTCATCCTGGATCCGGCCCTCCTGGCCGATTTCTACCGCCGCCACCCGGACAAGCCTGGTCGGGCGCCAGGAGGCGCCCGTTGAGGGGGGGGTCCTGTTGTGTGGGCCGCCAGAAGAGGAGGTACTGCTGGCCCACCACCAGAGGGCGCCCTGCCTGAAGTGCGGGCTTCAGGCACGAGAGGGCGCTGCCGCCAAGGACAAAGCCGGGGTTACAGCTGTCACTCATTATCTCTTGACAGCTGTCACCCATCTACACTTCATCATCTCACTCCATAAAGACCGGACGTCATCTCCACCTCGTTGCCGAGATATCATCTACCTGTGAAGGTAATATTCTCAGCCTTAAAACTGTGTCTTAGTCTGAACTCGTTTTACAGCTGTTTTCCTGTGGAGTGCCTTATCTGTGAGATTGGCGTAATCAGCGACGGCTTCGCTTCACACCCCAGCCAGATAAGTGATTAGACAGGAGCTGCACGAGTGTGTGATTAGAGGTGGAGGTGATTTTCCACCTTTGGACTGTTTTTGTTACTGGGTGTGCACACACCCACATCTCACTGTTTGTGCTCCTCGCCAGCAGTACCAGATCCGACAGTCGGGGACGGTGATCACCTGGGAATTCGGGATTTGGCGGCTCCAGTATTCACCGGGTTCTGTGGCGGTGGAAATAATGTGGTCCCGGCTCTTCTCAGGACAGACGTCTTCTATCCGAATGAGTAGTACCTTAGTAAGATTTAAGATTTAAGAAACTACTCAAAAAGAACATCATGTCTAAGTATCATAAAGAAGCAAATATAATTTCATTTATATGGAATGTTCAATTTATAAGTGGGACTCATTGTATATTTGAATGTGTGAGTATGTATATGCGTATGTAGATATATAGATATGGGTAGGTGTATATGTATATAAGTGACTGTGTATATGTATGTATGTATATATTTATGTTTGTAAAGTATATAAGTATGTATATAGGTATATATGGCACAGCCCAAGCAGAGGGTCACCCCCAAGAGCCTGGTCTGCTTGAGGTTTCTTCCTTATATGGAGTTTTTCCTCACCACAGTTGCCTAGTGATCGCTCTGGGGGTTGGTAAGGTTAGTCCTTACTGGCGTAAAGTGCCTTGATTCGAATTTCTTGTGATCTGGTACTATATAAATATAATTATAAGTGAATAGTATATTGATGTGTATGTCTGTGTGTCGACATGTAGTAGTGAATTTGTATTTATGTAAATATGACTGATAAGAATTGTTGGACTTGTACGAGCAGGGGTGGGCGCTAATAAGCTTTGCTTCAGCCCACACCCTTTCGGACTCACTAGTTTTGTCTGTGTTTGTTTGTGGAATTGTTCATTTTTTTCTATTTGAATATTTTGTGTGCCCAATAAAACTTTGTCACATTGTCACATCCTCGAGCCTGCCCACACGTCACCTTGGTGTATTGACTGCTATCAGATTCTGTGATTGTCTGTATAATCGTTGTGCACATTAACAACATTAAATTGTTACCTTTTGGCTCATCTATTGACCGTTCATTTGCGCCCCCTGTTGTGGGTCCGTGTCACTACACTTTCCCCAACAGTAGTGTGGCAAATGCGGTGACATGGCGTACCAGCCTGACCTGACCTGACAGATAGGGTCTGACAGCTCTGTTTGCCCTTGTTGATGATGTTGCACTGTGTATCCAACAGAGTACATCAGCAGAAAAAGAAAAACGCAAACTAACTCTGACTAACAGGTGCGCATGCTGTAGAAAGACGTGGTGGTGGACGTGAATGTGGTGTGACCTGCCACTTCCTGGAGGACATTCTTGTCAAGAAATGCCGCACCTCACATGATTGTGATGCTGATCTAGATCTGGAGGAGTTGTCAAACTGTACACAGCAGCAGAGACGACTGTTCACTGGCAATGAAAACGAACGCACACACACACACACACACACACGCCTCTAAAACTGGTTTGACTTTGCAGTCTCTCATTGTTGTTTAACATAGTAACATCACATAAAATATGCCTCTTACGTCCACACAAATGTCCACCCTCCCTAACTGGCCTCACTCCAAACGTAACAACCTTCCACACAGAACGTCCAAAGTACAAGCTGTCCGACTTTAACTGCTGGTTACGTGAGCACTGCTTTGTGTATTTTATGAACGATTTGGATTTATTACTGTACTAAAAAAAAATTTTTTTTTAAATGTTATCCTGAAGGTGTGCTCTATGCTGTCACCACTGAACTGGCAATTTTGTGTGAATCATCCAGCCTTAATTATGTTTTTATCTGACTGAATTATTCCCAGAAAGAGCAGGTCAAAGTGCATATCGTACATAAGATGGATGTGTTGTTAATGTTTCAATGAACCCACCTTAACTCCACAAAACATTGACATAACATAGTCACAGTCAGTCACACAGAGGACGACAATTCATTTTTTTCTCTCTTCCCAAGAGGCCTCCTGAGACAGCATCAATATGATGGCGGTATCATGGCGAATTCCCCAACAAATCACCAAGCTGTGTGTGCTTGAAACGGTCACTTTTACAGCTAAAATGATAGCACCCCCACCCCCCCCCACCCACGCTGCCATTGTAGTTACTTGCATTTATTATATAATTGTGATAGTAAATCTTTTGCTGCTAATGTCTTGGTGCCAGATACCAAAGCACACCTTCAGAGATCTATAGTGTAGTCCATGCCTCGATGGGTCAGGGCTGTTTTCTGCTAAGGGGGGGGGGGACCTACACAATATGTCAGACTGGCACTATTCATCTTCATGCACATCTTCATATGGCATGCTACTTATGTATGAAGTCTCATTTAACCAGCCCTCCCACCCCACCCCCCAAAACTATACTATAGACCCTGAGGTCCATTGGTGCAGATTCTTATCCCCGGATTCCGTAGAGTGAAGCAGATGAGGGTCTATGACTCCTGGATTGGATGCCAGTCTGACGCAAGTTACTTCCTGAGCCGAAGCCAGTACCCATTTCCAGCTGGGTGGACTGGGACAATGCAGATGAAATATCATGTCCAAGGTCACAGACAGGTAGCATGGCAGGGAGTCAACCTCAGGTCTAGACACTGGTTGTCCACCTCCTTATTCTGCTGAGCTACCCGTGCAGGATTTTGTTTGTACAGACTACAAAACGATCTACAGGAAATCTACAAGAAAACCTGGTCAGCAAGCTACGAAGTCATTTACAGGCAACTGGTGCTCACTATTTCTGAAAGTAGCAACAAACAGTGTACATGTAAACATGGGTGAAAGGGTCTAAAGACCTATGAATACATTCCAGTGCTATTTCAATCCGGCTTAAGCAGGCTTCACAGGAAAAGCTGCAGTTGGCTTTTCCATCAAACTGGCTACAGTTTCCAGGTAATTTCTTAGTGCAATTAGGTACAGATTATAAATTGTAGGCAAAAACATGTTTGTTCTTTAAATCATAAATATTTTGTAACAATCTACAGGCACGTATCCAAAGAAGGTAGTTCTTATATTAAAAATAGAGCATGTCAATGCTTGGCATTTGTTCTTTGTAATTTGCTGCTTTCATGTCTTATCATGGCTGTCAACAGAAGCACGAACGCATTCACTCAGACACACAGGTAAGTGAAAGAAGAAAGACATTAATCCACCTGTCATCATACTTTGCATTTCATATCTCTCTTACAGCCTCATGTCAGGACAAGACACAGCAATGGGTGTATTTGGTTCAGTTTAATGTGACCCTGTGACATTAAAGTACTCATGTCACATGTTCTAAACAAAGCTTCGCAATCCTCGAGAACAAAACAACACAAAAAGATGAGAGCCTGTGATCCCAGTGTTCCTATTCAGGGCCACTGCTTCTCGCTGTAGCGTTGCAGCCATATAATAAGAAAGATTATTATATGGCTGACTGCGACGCTACGTGTGCTCTGATTGGCTGATTACCAGTCAGATATTTTCCCATATTGGACCGGTCCGCAACGCATATTTTCGTTACAAACCAGGAAGCTAAAAACACAATTAGAAAAACCAAGTCAGACGTGAACACACTCCATAAATATCTAAACAGCATTGGAAAAAACACACAAATTCATAGCTTACCAGCTAACGATCGGAACACCTGTTAGCAAGTACTTCATGGAGGTGAAGAAAGCTAACGAGCTCAACACCGTCAGCAGCATATTCAGGCGATACTGTAAGTTTGCGTGTTTATATATATAATAGCCATATAAAAAATAATTAACCTTGTTGCTTTCAAGTGCAGCTCTCTGGTTTCTCATAAAAATTTTGGAGTCCAACATATGGTAATGGAAAAATTTATGCTAGCGATTTTATGCTGTGATCCACTGAACTTGGAACACGGAAAAAAAATTAGGTCCGACTCTAAAAAGAGAAATGGAATGGGCATTAAAGCTGGAATTTCAAGTCAGACAAGACACAGACAAGATCCGTGGAAACCAAGTTTGCCAAAACTGAAGTCACAGGAATATGGCGGCTCACGCAGTAAACATTACACTTTTGTTAATTTTTACGAGTATGTAGTATCTGATAGCAAATTTTATGCAATCAATGTATCTGACAGGTACTGACTTTATTGATCTTGGTGTTGCTGTCTATAGAGTCTTTCAGAGTCCCATCATCCCCTGCTTGCTTAGGGCCCCTTCACACATAACATGATTGAAGTCGACTAGCGCATGAAGGACAAACTGGAGGAATTGCATGCCAGTCATGAAAAATCGGCGCTGCCTCCAACACCTCGTACACCTGTCGCTACAACTATTCGCGCACACCAGCGGCTGAAAGACAGAGAGTGCCTTGTGAGAGCCCATTCGAACCTTCTCGCGGCAGGTGTTGGCCAAATTCCAGGTGTCACACACGGACATCCAACACCGCTCGCTGGACACTTAGAAAATGTGGTGCCGTTTGCGCTGTCAGCATGAAAACTGTGAGCAGACAACCACTTTCAACCTGGCAGTGAAATTTGTCTAAGTGCCCCGACGAGTGTGGCGTTGTAAAAGCCACACACGTGGCATGCTTGGGTGATTCTTAGACTACGGGCACTTATTATGTCCTTTGATCATATTGTATGAAAAACAGAAAAAAGGGGAAATTTCACACTTTTATAGTTATCTTTACAATGAAAGTGTGTTAAGAAATTTGTTCTAGTAGTCTATGATGACTTTTTCACCTTTTTTCAGCTTCATTATATGCAAATATTGCCGTTTTGTCCTTGTCCCACACCCAGACTTTTGATCTTCAATGATAAAAATGAATGGTAAAGAAACGTTTTTTCTAATGTTTTAAAATATCTCTGAATAAAATATCAGTAAAATAATCAAAACATAATTGTGATATTCAATGTCATACAACTGTTGTGATTTTTTTTAAACAAAATGTAGTTGTCCCACACTATTGCCATAATTTCCACCACAACACTGTAATGTCCCTTTAAACAGTTTGTATGAAAGATTGTTTGGGTAGTTTCTATGGAGATAAACAGTGACATCAGAGCACATGTATATAGCGCCAAATCACAACAAACAGTTGCCCCAAGGCGCTTTATATTGTAAGGCAATGGTGTGGTGGAAATTACATTTACAAGGCCAATAGTGCCCGTAGTTAAAGAATCACCCGCTTGTGTGTCGCGCCCCCCCCCCCACACACACACACACACACACACACGTGGCGTGCGGAGGGAGAACACACTTGCATGACATGCTGATATGTATTTACAGACATGATCACATGAGGGCCGGACAGCCACGTCTGAGCGCACACAGCCGGGCTGCAGCGGCCACATACAGTGCACGTCGGCAGGCTACCCCATGTGAAACGGACCATCAGATCATGCAGCAGGCAATCTGAATGTCGTACATGTCCGGCAGAACACGCGTGCCACAGGACTATGATGATATGACAAGCCAACAGCGGCACAAATACACCACTTTCAGTAACGTATCGCCAAAAATGCTGTAACAAACGCCGTTTTGTCAGTTATTACAGCGCTTTTTTCTCTTTTTTGGGGGGGGATTTTAGCCATTTTACGGTCATGTTATTAGACAGTGATTGTTGCACAGTGGTAAAGTTTCCATCTGTTAAACAGAGCTTTTGTAAACTGCAGGTTCGAATCCCATGAGTGGCATTTATTTTTTTATTTAGCCAGGGTTATTTAAGCACAGGGTTCTGTATTGCATCCCCTTTTATTCATTATTTATATCAACCCTGTGATATACACTGATTATGCAGCTGGTTTTTAAATGGTAAATAGACTGCATTTATATAGCGCTTTTCCATCTGCATCAGACCCTCAAGGCACTTTACACCCTAATGCCTCACATTCACCCCGATGTGAGGGTGCTGCCATACAAGGCGCTCACTACACACCAGGTGCAACTAGGGGATTAAGGACCTTGCCCAAGGGCCCTTAGTGATTTTCCGGCCAGGCTGGGATTTAAACCGAGGATCCTCTGGTCTCAAGCCCAACGTTTAACCACTAGACCATCACCTCCCCTATTTTTATTTTAGTTTTCTCCACATCAGTGGCACAACGTGATGCAACACGTTCCAGCTGCTTGCACTATGTTCGTGCACACACACGATAGTTCGTGGTTCCCCATTTCGTGTTTGGTTTGCGGATTTTCTTCCGGTTTCTGCATCTTTTGTGCTATGTGTGAAGGGGCCTTTAGAGTGGTTCTGGTTTGACTTGCCGGTTGTAAACGACAAAAACAGTTTCACCACTCATCATGTACGGGGAAAAGAAAAGCCTTCAAGCACAAGTTAAGGTGTGTGTGTAAATATATCAATCAATCAATCAATTTTTTTATATAGCGCCAAATCACAACAAACAGTTGCCCCAAGGCGCTTTATATTGTAAGGCAAGGCCATACAATAATTATGTAAAACCCCAACGGTCAAAATGACCCCCTGTGAGCAAGCACTTGGCTACAGTGGGAAGAAAAAAAAAAGGAAAAACTCCCTTTTAACAGGAAGAAACCTCCAGCAGAACCAGGCTCAGGGAGAGGCAGTCTTCTGCTGGGACTGGTTGGGGCTGAGGGAGAGAACTAGGAAAAAGAAGAGATCGATCACTAATGATTAAATGCAGAGTGGTGCATATATATATATATATATATATATATATATATATATATATATATATATATATATATATATATATATATACACACACACACACACACACACACACACACACGATAAAATCCCTCAACAAATTTGATAGCTGCAAAGAAACAAGGAATCAACGAACAGTTAAAAAAAATTTAAAAGTCAATGAAACAGCATGTCATGTTTGCATGCAACTGGAACTACTCCATGTGCGCAAAGGATCATGGCACCTTGAAATTAGGAATACAGGGGTGGGTTGCAAATTCCAGAGTCCCCTTCCCAAGATGGGGGATGAAAATATTGCATTCAGACATCAAAAATGCTGACACGGAATTATCGACTTCCGATGTGCAAGTGAACGCAGTATTACAGTAACAATGGAACTGTTATTTTTACCCGGTTCTTTTGTGTAATTTACTGCCCCTTACCAACAACCAAACCATTGTATTCCTCATTTTTAGTTTATTAAAGGTCTTGACAAAAACCAGGCTTGTGTCCCTCACAGACAGTGTCCATCTTGTGAAGGCACACAAAGTAGCTTGTACAACACTTTTATACAAAGTGGGTGTTAACAATGGGTGTGGTTTAGCCTCACATTTCTAATGTTACTGGCTCTCACCAACAGGGGGAGCTCTCCCTGTTTCTGAAACTTGGACATATGATGAAGTAAAATTTAACTTATATTTCTCAGAACTTCCAAGCAAATAACACAAATACTTGATAGCTAACATAAAATAAAGAACTAGCACAGATATTATCTAACTATGACAGTGTTTTGGGACCACATTGAATTTTTTTTAGATTCAAGAATAAGGTTGTAATATTACGAGAATAAAGTTGTAATATTATGAGAATAAAGTCATAATTTTACGATGAAAAAAGTCGTAATATTACGAGAATAGTTGTAATTTTACGAGAATAAAGTCATAATATTATGAAAATAAATTCGTAACTTTACGAGAAAAAAGTCGTAATATTATGAGAATAAAGTCGTCATTTACGAGAATAAAGTCGTAATTTTACGAGAATAAAGTCGGAATTTTATGAGAAAAAAGTCGTAATATTACGAGAATAAATTCATAATATTATGAGAATAAAGTCAAAATATAATATTTTGACTTTTTTCTCGTAAAATGACGACTTTATTCTTGTAATATCATGACTTTTTTCTCGTAAAATTCCGATTTTATTCTCGTAAAATTACAACTTTATTCTCGAAGTCGTAATCTAACAGAACCAAAACACAAGAAATGTACAGCGTCACCGACAGTTCTGGGGTGGTAACTCTGCACATTTTACACCGTGGAAGACAGCCATAACGTGACCTGATCTAAACAGTGTCCAGCAGCTGAATAATGTCACTGAATCAGCTCCATCTGATGACTAAATAAATAAATACATTTTATGCATGAAATCACTTCAATGTTTGGTGTTGCTGAAGGGGAAGTGAAGCAGAGTATCTATAGCCCTGTAGACCACCCCACACACACACACACACACACATCGTTACAATACAGATGTGGATCTGTTTTCATTAAGACGGGGAAGACTGACCTGAGGCGTGCACTTTGGAAACTTTTGGCAAAGGGGTGGAAGTGGCGATGCACAGTGCGCATGCGCGGTTCTTGACCCGCCTCGTCGCCAAAGAAGCCGTGGTGCTGCTGGGCGCATGAAAAGCTCAACAGAGTGAAAAGAACTGGCGTGATTAACGGTCAAATAAAGAAGCGATGTTCTGGACTGTTTGGGTTTTATGTTGTTTTATCTGGGTTTTTTTTCCTACCGCGGTTTTACAGTGATCGAAACGGTCCTTTTGTGTTTGTGTGTCGGATGTCGCACACGTGTAGCGTTCGCTTATTTGTTCCGTGCAACAGTATGTGACCACACCGCAAAATACAGATTCGGCAGTAATGTCGTCTGTCACATCTGCGTCAAGGCAAATCGGGCAGCTGCGTAACGAATAAATCACCGTGATTTTTTTTTTAAATCACTTTTTTTTTTCCTGTCCTCCCCCATTTTCACGCCAGGCCCGTGTGAACGCACCACAAAGAAATCCCAAGAAGACAGAACACCCGTGTAAAGGCGTGGGGGAGCGAAAAGACGCGTTCAAATGAGAACAGTAAATAAATAAATATTTTACTTACCGACGAAATTGGACACCACGGGGTTCAGAAAGGTGCCGTGGCCGATCGCCTCCACGCCACGGAGCGGTCTCTCCGGATTTTACCCCACCAGCGATTTCCTCGGGCTGCGTCGAATGCGTGACAGATTCCAGCAGTGGCTGACTGGCGGTCGTCCCGGGATGGTTGACCTCAACTCGGTCAACTCAAACGGCCGTGCTGCCCCTGAACGTCGCTCGCTGCTCTCATCCGGGCGTCTGCGGCTCGAACCGACGTCTGCTGCTCGGGATGACAGCTTTGGATGGAGGAGGGGGAGAGGAGAGGTGGTCAGTGTGGTCAGGGAAAAACATAACATAAATAAATAAATAAAAACATCTACATGTATTCTTCTGCGAGGAGAGGAAAAATACGTATTTCAATCAAATTGCTTTCCACTGTTCTGTCCATTGTACTGTTTACTTACTCAATACACATTTTGAAATGTCTTTTCAAAAACTGTACCACTTAGTGTTTTTTTAAAGCACAGTGTGCACGTGGATTTTTGGTGCAAATCAAATGATTTTGCAATTTCTTTGGATGCTTTGGATGTCGACCTCTTTCTTTGACCTAAAGATAACACATGAGCTGCTTTTGGTCACTGAATGGAAGTAATGATTAATCTGTTTAAACCAGGCTGTCTCCAGAGGTTATTTATGATCACGTGCGCAACGCACAAATTGTGTTACGTAACGAGTGAGTGAGTGGAATCATCTGAGGAAAACTCTGCCGACACACGAAAATAATAACCATTTTTGTAATAATGATAATATATAATCAATTTATTGTTGTTATAATAATAACAACAAATAAATCATGTTGATTTAATAATAATTCTTTTAGCTGCTGTCATTAGGGGTCGCCACAGCAGATCAATCGTTTCCATCTCACCCTGTCCTCTGTATCTTCCTCTGTCACACCAACCACCTGCATGTCCTCTCTCAGCACATCCATGAACCTCCTCTTTGGTCTCCCTCTTCTCCTCCTGCCTGGTGGCTCCATCCTCAGCATCCTTCTCCCTATATACCCTGGGTCCCTCCTCTGCACATGTCCAAACCATCTCAAGCTCATCTCTCTGACTTTGTCTCCAAACCGTCCCACCTGAGCTGTCCTTCTGATATGTCCATTCCTAATCCTGTCCATTCTCATCACTCCCAAAGAGAATCACAACATCTTCAGCTCTGTCTCTTGTTTTTTCTTTGTGCCACCATCTACAAGCTGTATAACATAGCTGGTCTCACTACTGTCTTGTAAACTTTCCCCTTCACTCTTGCAGATATTCTTCAGTCACAAATAACTCCTGCCACCTTTCTCCACCCACTCCATCCTGCCTCCACTCTCTTCTTCACCTCTCTACCACACTCTCCATTACTTTGGACAGTTGACCCGAAGTATCTAAGCTCATCTACTTTCACCACTTCTACTCCTTGTGACTGCACTATTCCACTGGGCTCCCTCCCATTCACATACATGTACTCAGTCTTGCTCCTACTGACTTTCATTCCTCTTCTATCCAGAGCATATCTCCACCTCTCCAGACTAGACTCAACTTGCTCTCTACTCTCACTAGTGTCATCTACAAAGATCATAGTCCATGGAGACTCCTGTCTGATCTAATCTGTCAACATGTCCATCACCATTGTGAACAAGAGAGGACTCAGAGCTGATCCTTGGTGTAATCTCACCTCCACCTTGAATGAGTCTGTCATTTCCTACTGCACATTTCACTGCCGTCACACTATCTTTGTACATGTCCTGCACAACCATCATATACTACTCTGTCACGCTAGACTTCCTCATACAATCAATCAATCAATCAACTTTTTTCTTATATAGCGCCAAATCACAACAAACAGTTGCCCCAAGGCGCTCCATATTGTAAGGCAAGGCCATACAATAATTATGAAAAACCCCAACGGTCAAAACGACCCCCTATGAGCAAGCACTTGGCCACAGTGGGAAGGAAAAACTCCCTTTTGACAGGAAGAAACCTCCAGCAGAACCAGGCTCAGGGAGGGGCAGTCTTCTGCTGAGACTGGTTGGGGCTGAGGGAAAGAACCAGAAAAAAGACATGCCGAGAAGGGGGGCAGAGATCGATCACTAATGATTAAATGCAGAGTGATGCATACGGAGCAAAAAGAGAAAGAAACAGTGCATCATGGGAACCCCCCCACAGTCTACGTCTAAAGCAACATAACCAAGGGATGGTCCAGGGTCACCCGATCCAGCCCTAACTATAAGCCTTAGCGAAAAGGAAAGTTTTAAGCCTAATCTTAAAAGTAGAGAGGGTATCTGTCTCCCTGATCTGAATTGGGAGCTGGTTCCACAGGAGAGGAGCCTGAAAGCTGAAGGCTCTGCCTCCCATTCTACTCTTACAAACCCTAGTTTATAAGTAAGCCCGCAGTCTGAGAGCGAAGCGCTCTAATGGGGTAATATGGTACTACGAGGTCCCTAAGATAAGATGGGACCTGATTATTCAAAACCTTATAAGTAAGAAGAAGAATTTTAAATTCTATTCTAGAATTAACAGGAAGCCAATGAAGAGAGGCCAACACGGGTGAGATATGCTCTCTCCTGCTAGTCCCCGTCAGTACTATTCTGAACCAACTGAAGGCTTTTTAGGGAACTTTTAGGACAACCTGATAATAATGAATTACAATAGTCCAGCCTAGAGGAAATAAATGCATGAATTAGTTTTTCAGCATCACTCTGAGACAAGACCTTTCTGATTTTAGAGATATTGCGTAAATGCAAAAAGGCAGTCCTACATATTTGTTTAATATGCGCTTTGAATGACATATCCTGATCAAAAATGACTCCAAGATTTCTCACAGTATTACTAGAGATCAGGGAAATGCCATCCAGAGTAAGGATCTGGTTAGACACCATGCTTCTAAGATTTGTGGGGCCAAGTACAATAACTTCAGTTTTATCTGAGTTTAAAAGCAGGAAATTAGAGGTCATCCATGTCTTTATGTCTGTAAGACAATCCTGCAGTTTAGCTAATTGGTGTGTATCCTCTGGCTTCATGGATAAATAAAGCTGGGTATCATCTGCGTAACAATGAAAATTTAAGCAATACCGTCTAATAATACTGCCTAAGGGAAGCATGTATAAAGTGAATAAAATTGGTCCTAGCACAGAACCTTGTGGAACTCCATAATTAACTTTAGTCTGTGAAGAAGATTCCCCATTTACATGAACAAACTGTAATCTATTAGACAAATATGATTCAAACCACCGCAGCGCAGTGCCTTTAATACCTATGACATGCTCTAATCTCTGTAATAAAATTTTATGGTCAACAGTATCAAAAGCAGCACTGAGGTCCAACAGAACAACTACCGGCATCACTGAAAGCAGCCAAAGATAACGATACATCTTTGGGATGGTTATGAGTAATTTTTTCTCTAATAGTCAAAATTTTGTTAGCAAAGAAAGTCATGAAGTCATTACTAGTTAAAGTTAATGGAATACTCAGCTCAATAGAGCTCTGACACTTTGTCAGCCTGGCTACAGTGCTGAAAAGAAACCTGGGGTTGTTCTTATTTTCTTCAATTAGTGATGAGTAGAAAGATGTCCTAGCTTTACGGAGGGCTTTTTTATAGAGCAACAAACTCTTTTTCCAGGCTAAGTGAAGATCTTCTAAATTAGTGAGACGCCATTTCCTCTCCAACTTACGGGTTATCTGCTTTAAGCTACGAGTTTGTGAGTTATACCACGGAGTCAGACACTTCTGATTTAAAGCTCTCTTTTTCAGAGGAGCTACAGCATCCAAAGTTGTCTTCAATGAGGATGTAAAACTATTGACGAGATACTCTAACTCCCTTACAGAGTTTAGGTAGCTACTCTGCTCTGTGTTGGTATATGACATTAGAGAACATAAAGAAGGAATCATATCCTTAAACCTAGTTACAGCGCTTTCTGAAAGACTTCTAGTGTAATGAAACTTATTCCCCACTGCAGGGTAGTCCATCAGGGTAAATGTAAATGTTATTAAAAAATGATCAGACAGAAGGGAGTTTTCAGGGAATACTGTTAAGTCTTCTATTTCCATACCATAAGTCAGAACAAGATCTAAAATATGATTAAAGTGGTGGGTGGACTCATTTACTTTTTGAGCAAAGCCGATAGAGTCTAATAATAGATTAAATGCAGTGTTGAGGCTGTCATTCTCAGCATCTGTGTGGATGTTAAAATCGCCCACTATAATTATCTTATCTGAGCTAAGCACTAAGTCAGACAAAAGGTCTGAAAATTCACAGAGAAACTCACAGTAATGACCAGGTGGACGATAGATAATAACAAATAAAACTGGTTTTTGGGACTTCCAATTTGGATGGACAAGACTAAGAGACAAGCTTTCAAATGAATTAAAGCTCTGTCTAGGTTTTTGATTAATTAATAAGCTGGAATGGAAGATTGCTGCTAATCCTCCGCCCCGGCCCGTGCTACGAGCATTCTGACAGTTAGTGTGACTCGGGGGTGTTGACTCATTTAAACTAACATATTCATCCTGCTGTAACCAGGTTTCTGTAAGGCAGAATAAATCAATACGTTGATCAATTATTATATCATTTACCAACAGGGACTTAGAAGAGAGAGACCTAATGTTTAATAGACCACATTTAACTGTTTTAGTCTGTGGTGTAATTGAAGGTCCTATATTATTTTTTCTTTTTGAATTTTTATGCTTAAATAGATTTTTGCTGGTTATTGGTGGTCTGGGAGCAGGCACCGTCTCTACGGGGATGGGGTAATGAGGGGATGGCAGGGGGAGAGAAGCTGCAGAGAGGTGTTTAAGACCACAGCTCTGCCTCCTGGTCCCAACGCTAGACAGTCACAGTTTGGAGGATCCAAAAAAATTGGCCAGATTTCTAGAAATGAGAGCTGCTCCCTCTAAAGTGGGATGGATGCCGTCTCTCCTAACAAGACCAGGTTTTCCCCAGAAGCTTTGCCAATTATCAATGAAGCCCACCTCATTTTTTGGACACCACTCAGACAGCCAGCAATTCAAGGAGAACATGCGGCTAAACATGTCACTCCCGGTCTGATTGGGGAGGGGCCCAGAGAAAACAACAGAGTCCGACATTGTTTTTGCAAAGTTACACACCGATTTAATGTTAATTTTAGTGACCTCCGATTGGTGTAACCGAGTGTCATTACTGCCGACGTGAATTACAATCTTACCAAATTTACGCTTAGCCTTAGCCAGCAATTTCAAATGTCCTTCGATGTCGCCTGCTCTGGCCCCCGGAAGACAATTGACTATGGTTGCTGGTGTCGCTAACTTCACATTTCTCAAAACAGAGTCGCCAATAACCAGAGTTTGATCCTCGGCGAGTGTATCGTCGAGTGGGGAAAAACGGTTAGAGATGTGAACGGGTTGACGGTGTACACGGGGCTTCTGTTTAGGGCTACGCTTCCTCCTCACAGTCACCCAGTCAGCCTGCTTTCCCGACTGCACGGGATCTGCCAGGGGGGAACTAACGGCGGCTAAGCTACCTTGGTCCGCACCGACTACAGGGGCCTGGCTAGCTGTAGAATTTTCCACGGTGCGGAGCCGAGCCTCCAATTCGCCCAGCCTGGCCTCCAAAGCTACGAATAAGCTGCACTTATTACAAGTACCGTTACTGCTAAAGGAGGCCGAGGAATAACTAAACATTTCACACCCAGAGCAGAAAAGTACGGGAGAGACAGGAGAAGCCGCCATGCTAAACCGGCTAAGAGCTAGTAGCTGCGCTAAGCTAGCGGATTCCCAAAAACACACAAAGTGAATATTGTGCAAATAATCCAGAGGTGATTCAGCAGAAGGAGTGCCCCAATCAAGGCACCAAACAGGCTATGAAGCAGCACAGGCAACGCACGACAACAGCGAACGCACGACAACGGTGCTAAAATAAAATAAAAATAAAAAAAATAAAAAAATAAAAACGAAAGCGTTAGCAAGCTAGTTAGCTTGCCAACGCTAATGAAAGTTAGCTGATAAAAGTGCTCCGTCGCGATGTTTCGACCGTTAGAGGTCTTCCTTAGGCGTTGGAGCACAGTAAAAAAGTTAAAAAAAATAAAAAGGTAAAAAAGTAAAAAAGTCTTGAAAAAGACTGTTAGTTCAAGTCTAAAGCAGCAGGTAGCAGTCTCTGTGTAAACAGTCCCAACAGAGAGCCAAAATTCTGATCAGTTAGTACAGTTCAATACCACAACTCTTCTCTTGGCACCCTGTTATAAACATTCTCTAAATGCACAAACACACAATGTAATTCTTTCTGGCCTTCTCTGTACTTCACCAGTATTTTCGGAGAAAACATTGCATCTGTAGTGCTCTTTCTCAGCATAAAACCATATTGCTGCTCACAAATCTTCACCTGTTTTCCAAGCGTAGCTTCTTCTACTCTTTCCCATAACTTCATGCTGTGGTTGATCAGCTTTATGCCTCTGTAGTTACTGCAGCTCTGCACATCGCAGTTGTTCTTAAAAATAGGACCAGCGCACTTTGTCTCCACTCCTCAGGCATCCTCTCACTTTCCACGATTTTACTAAAAAACTCTGGTTAGAAACTCCACTGCCATCTCTCCTAGACATTTCCATGACTCCACTGGAATGTCATCTGGACCAACTGCCTTTCCACTCTTCATCCTTTTCATAGCTGCCCTCACTTCTTGTACTTCCTGATTCATTCTCGCCACATCATCTAGCCTTTTCTCTCTCTCATATTCTTCATTCATCAACTACTCAAAATATTCCCTCCACTTTCTCAACACACTCTCCTCGCTTGTTAGCATATTACCATGTGCATCTTTTACCAC
The DNA here is from genome assembly GCF_902500255.1 of Thalassophryne amazonica. Taxonomy (NCBI): domain Eukaryota; kingdom Metazoa; phylum Chordata; class Actinopteri; order Batrachoidiformes; family Batrachoididae; genus Thalassophryne; species Thalassophryne amazonica. The sequence continues at coordinate 85,831,246 of NC_047107.1, forward strand.
CCTAACCTGCTGCACATCCTTTCCAGCTCTGTCCCATTGTCTGGCCAATTGGTACAAGTACTTTTCTCTTTCCTTGCTTGCTATTCAACCTCTTGTACAGCTCACAATATGCCTTTTCCTTTTCCTTAGCTTTTGCCTCTTCTCTTTTTGCCTTATGCTGCATCTCCTTATACTCCTGCCTACTTTCTTTATCTCGCAGACTATCCCAAAGCTTTTTCACTAGCCTCTTTCTCCTCATGCTTTCCTGGACATCTTTGTTCCACCACCAGCTCTTTTTTTAATCTTCCTTCCACTGTCCAGATGTTACACCCTATACCTTGGTAGCTGTTTCCCTCACCTCATCTGCAGTACTTTTCCAGCTGTTGAAAATTGCTTCCCCTCCATCCAGTGCCTCTCTCACCTGCTCACTGAATTTCACACAACAGTCTTCCTTCTTCAGCTTCCACCATCTGATCCTTTGTTGCGCTCTCACTCTCCTCTCCTTCTTCACCTCTAAAGTCATCCTGCAAACCTCAATCTAATGCTATTACACTCTCCTGCCACCACCTTACATGCACCAATTTCTTTTAGCTTGCATCTCTGACAAAGAATGTAGTCCACCTGTGTGCACCTTCCTCCACTCTTATGTCACCCTGTTCTCTTCTTTTTTCTTAAAACAGGGAGTCGCCACAGCCATTTCCATTCTTTTTGCAAAATCAACAACCTTCCACATTCCTGTCTTTGATACTATATCTACCCATTACTTCCTCATTACCTCTGTTCCCTTCGCCAACATGCCCATTGAAGGCTGCTCTTATCACCACTCTTTCATGCTTGGGCACGCTCTCTAACACCTCATCTAACTCACTCCAGAAATCTTCTTTCTCCTTCATGTCGCAACCTACCTGTGGGGCATATGCACTGATGATATTCATCATCACCCCTTTAATTTCTAACTTCACACTCATCACCCTTTCATACACTCGCTTAACCTCCAACACACTCTTAACATACTCTTCCTTTAAAATGACCCCACCATTTCTCTTACTATTCACTCCATGATACAACAACTTGAACCTACCGCCTATGTTCCTGCTCTTACTTCCCTTCCACTTGGTCTCTTGCACACAAAATATGAGGCACTTCATCCGCACTCCCTCAGTGCACCTGTAAGTGGGTACCAGTCTTGAATGGGGAACTAACCTGATGTCGAGGAGTCGTGGACTGTCATCCACTTCATGCTATAATCCAGTAATAAGCATGGGCACCAATGACCCTCAGAGCCTATAGGATTATTAAAATTATTATTATACTATATAATTATTCATTTTCTAAACCCACTTATTCCAGTAGTCATTAGGTGAGAGGCAGGGTACACCCAGTCTATTACAGGGCTATACTGCATTATAAGTCCCTTTGGCTTCTCGCATCGTCACCACAGAAGATTCAAGGTGGATCTGCATGTTGATTTGGCAGAAGTTTTACGTCGGATGCCCTTCCTGACGCAACTACACATTACAACCCCAATTCCAATGAAGTTGGGACATTGTGTAATGTTATGTGCAGACGCGAGTTGAGGAGCGTGACCAGTGTCTGACTGGACCCAGACTCACCGCCGAACACCCCCCAGGTGGATACGACAAACTGACTCTGTGAAGGATGGAAAAGGTGAGGTAAGTCAACAGCTACAACAAATATCCTTCAAAGGCACACACTATCAGCAACACATTCAGGTCTGAATTTAAGCTTTATGTAAATGAGCAGCTTCTCACAACAGGTGGAGGATCATCAGTCTGTACACCACGGCAGTGAGAAGCGAGCTGCACAATTCTCATCAATGTTCAAATATACTGCATAACAAAATACCAAATTACTGTTAACACTTATTCAGACAATCAATCACCTCTGATGTGTGCTGACAGCATGTGTCCCTCACCCGTCCTCCTTCACAGGCACAATGTGTCAAACCCAGGCGTGGTCCTCAGCGTCTCACAAACGAACGTCACAAGGTCGAGTTCCCAGCAATTCTGCTTGAACCACTCATGGCTTAAATGCAGAACGCCATCTCATTATCTGCTTCAGCTGAAAGTCTTTAAGTTTACACATGAGCATCATCCACAGGTGCAGCTAATAATGCTGATGAGGGTGAAGGACTCTTCTGCCAGCACCGTCTCCACAGACAAAAACCAGTTTGCATACCACCTGGAGAGCAAAGAAAAGAAAACAACACCAAAATGTCCAGCCAAACCCCCCAACACACAACAGTACCCCCCCATCAACGGGAAGCCTCCCGGCGACCGAACAGACCAGGCCCGAGAACAGCACCTCCCTCTGGGGTCCTCATCAGTAAGCAGACGGCGTAACGCTCCCAAGGTCCACCGCAGACAGCAGGACAGGGCACCGCGGCTGGAAGGCCGGCTGGCATCAACAAAAAAAACCAAAAAGTCCCATATACAACCCAACATACAAGAAAAAACACAAAACCCACCCAAACCCTCCCCAGGGGACCGTCCCATCCAACCCCGGGAAGAAAAGAAAAACTCCCAAATGCAATAACCCAACACAGCCCCAACAACACAATACAAACATAAATTCACAAAGAAAAATAATAACCCCCCCCAGAACGATATGCAGAGCCCCCCCCCCCAGAAGACCTTTACCGCCAGTTCCAGGAGAGAACAACCAAAACCGGAATCTTACAGAGGTCCCCAGGTTTTCATGGAGCAACAGCGCCCCCTAGAGGACCGTACCATCAACCCCAGGAGGTACCCTCCCCACAACCCAGGAACCCCAGACCTGGCCACACTTGGTTAATCAGCCCAAGTCCCCCCCAGAGGACCGTCCCATCGACCCTGGAGGTGGAAACTGGAAGGAAACATAACAACACAAAAATCCAACCCCCGGCGGACTTCATTAAAACACCCCGGGGGCAAAATAAAACAACTGTCAAACCCTATTACCCCCCCCAGCACCCCGAAAGACCCCAGATCACTCCCAGAGCCTATCGTTAGCACAATTTTGGCGAACGGCACAAAACTACTAAGCTGGGGAAGGAAACAGGAAAAACTAACCCGGTCCCATCCCCGAAGCGCAGCGGAAAACCGGAAAGACGTCCGGTGCCCCAACCCGACCATACCACCAGCCTATCGGGAGGGGTGGAACTACCGAAATGGCGAACGGCAACAGATCGGCCCACCACTCCGACTGAGGTATGTTCCCGCTGCACCACACCCCGGTAACACCAATGACGAACGGTCAAAGGCCCACCGGGGCTGGAGAGGAACTGGGCCCAAACCAAATCCAAAAAAAAACGCCCCTGACAACCCCCCCCGCCCCCCCCCCCAGGTGCAGAGGTTTTCTGAGATATGCTCAGCGTAACCAACCTGCACCACCCCACAACCCACAAGACAATCGGTCTTAGAGCATGTGAGGTTGGGGTTAGGGAAGCAGGGAAATTAAAACAACAAAACAAAACAACCCAATCCTCAAACAAAAATTACCTAACTTCAAATAATGATTACCTGAGTCCAGCCGAGCTCCGAACCGTCAGTCGTTCACTCCACCAGAACCGCCTCTAAATCCCCAAACAATTTATAACCCCTTACATGAAAACAAAAAACAGCCCAAATAACTAAACAACCAAAGATCTGCCCCTTTTTTTTTTTTTGTGTCCATTATTATGCCTGTCTAAGAACACCTGGAGATACGTCATTGTTCTCTTTCTTGACGCTTATGTGACCGGGGCAATATGGCAGCTTCAGCTCGTCCGAGCTGCATGGGCTCATCCGCAAGAGGAGCCAGTGGTCCCGTCGGAGGAGTCTCAGTGGGGCGAAGAAGAGGCAGCCCTGATCTGTGTCGGGGAAAGCCCCGAGACGAAAAGACCCGCTCTGATGTCCGCCCTCTCTCGCGTCCACGCTCCTTTATCCGATCATCTAGACGAATAGCCAAAGATATCAGCTCATCTGAATCTTTTGGTTCGTCACTGACTGCTAACTCGTCTTTTAATGAATCGTTCAAACCATCCACAAACACTCCTCTCAAAGCTGCGGCATTCCAACCGGACTGAGCAGAAAAAATTCGGAAATCCACGGAATAATCCACCGCACTCCGCCTCCCCTTGGGTGACGGAGTTATCTGCACCGGTATCGATAGTGCCGCAGCTGGAGCAGAAGGAAGCAGAACGGCTTGTGCTGCAAGCTCCGTAATGCGAGCATCTGTTTGTTTAATTTGATTTGCGAGAGGCCGTAATTGCTCCCATATCTTCTCCAAGTCTTCTTGAACTTTTTCAGCAAAAGGAACCGCTTCTGCCACTGGGTCCATTTTGGAATGGCCGGGAACTACTGTTATGTGCAGGCGCGAGTTGAGGAGCGCGACTAGCGTCTGACTGAACCCAGCGCTAAATAACCAGAAAGCGGTTCCAAAAACAAAACAATTTTATTTTTCTCCCGTGCAGTAATTGGTGTACAACATAAATGTGCGTTTGTCTGGCGAGGTGAAGCACGGCGCGCTCTCCAGCGCCGAAATGGATCAAAGCTCGGCGCTTCTGGACCCAGACTCACCGCCGAACACCCCCCAGGTGGATACGACAAACTGACTCTGTGAAGGATGGAAAATGTGAGGTAAGTCAACAGCTACAACAAATATCCTTCAAAGGCACACACTATCAGCAACACATTCAGGTCTGAATTTAAGCTTTATGTAAATGAGCAGCTTCTCACAACAGGTGGAGGGTCATCAGTCCATACGCCACGGCAGTGAGAAGTGAGCTGCACAATTCTCATCAATGTTCAAATATACTGCGTAACAAAATGCCAAATTACTGTTAACACTTATTCAGACAATCAATCACCTCTGATGTGTGCTGACAGCATGTGTCTCTCACCCGTCCTCCTTCACAGGCACGATGTGTCAAACCCAGGCGCAGTCCTCAGCGTCTCACAAACGAACATCACAAGGTCAAGTTCCCGGCAATTCTTCTTGAACCACTCATGGCTTAAATGCCAAACGCCATCTCATTATCTGCTTCAGCTGAAAGTCTTTAAGTTTACACGTGAGCATCATCCACAGGTGCAGCTAATAATGCTGATGAGGGTGAAGGACTCTTCTGCCAGCACCGTCTCCACAGACAAAAACCAGTTTGCATACCACCTGGAGAGCAAAGAAAAGAAAACAACACCAAAATGTCCAGCCAAACCCCCCAACACACAACAGTGTAATATGTAAATAAAATCAGAATACAATGATCTGCAAATCCTTTTCAACCTATAGTCAATTCAATACACCACAAAGACAAGATGTTTAATGTTCAAACTGATAAACTTTATTTTTTTGTGCAAATATTTGCTCATTTTGAAATGGATGCCTGCAACATGTTTTAAAAAAGCTGGGGCAGTGGTATGTTTACCACTGTGTTACATCACCTTTCCTTCTAACAACACTCAATAAGCGTCACTGGAATTGGGGTTGTACATGGAGAATGTTTAGGGTCACTCTCTACACTGGGCTATACTATACACAATGATATTAATATGGTGCATCCGGAAAGTATTCACAGCGCTTTACTTTTTCCACATTTTGTTTTGCTACAGCCTTATTCCAAAATGGATGAAATTCTTTTTTTTCTCTCAAAATTCTACACACAATACCTCATAATGATCATGTGAAAAAGTTTAGTTTGTTTTTTTAGATTTTGGCAAATTTATTAAAAATAAAAATCTAAGAAGTCACGTGTACATAAGTATTCACAGCCTTTGTCATGAAGCTCAGAATTGACCTCAGGTGCATCCTGTTTCCACTGATCATCCTTGAGATGTTTCTACAGGTTAACTGGAGTCCACCTGAGGTAAATTCAGTTGATTGGACATGATTTGGAAAGACACACACACACGTACGAGGGCTGTCAATAAAGTAACGGTCCTTTTTATTTTTTTCAAAAACTATATGGATTTCATTCATATGTTTTTACGTCAGACATGCTTGAACCCTCGTGCGCATGCGTGAGTTTTTCCACGCCTGTCGGTGACGTCATTCGCCTGTGAGCACTCCTTGTGGGAGGAGTCGTCCAGCCCCTCGTCGGAATTCCTTTGTCTGAGAAGTTGCTGAGAGACTGGCGCGTTGTTTGATCAAAATTTTTTCTAAACCTGTGAGACACATCGAAGTGGACACGGTTCTAAAAATTAAGCTGGTTTTCAGTGAAAATTTTAACGGCTGATGAGAGATTTTGAGGTGATTCTGTCGCTTTAAGGACTTTTCACGGTGCGAGACGTCGCGCAGCGGTCTCAGGCGGCGTCATCAGCCTGTTCAAGCTGAAAACCTCCACATTTCAGGCTCTATTGATCCAGGACGTCGTGAGAGAACAGAGAAGTTTCAGAAGAAGGCGGTTTCAGCATTTTATCCGGATATTCCACTGTTAAAGGAGATTTTTTTAATGAAAGACATGCGGATGGATCCGCGCGTCGGGACGCAGCCGACGCGGTGCGGCGGCACAGGAAAAACACCTCCGTGTTGATAACCATTTGTAAAATCCAGGCGGCTTTTGATGGCTTTCAGTGGAGTGAGTATATGAGAAATTGTTTAACAGGCAGGACATGTTCCAACTTGTCCTTAAGGCTTTCAACAGAGGTGTTTTTCCTGTGGCGGAGTGTCGCGGCGGCTGCGTCCCGACGCGCGGACCCGTCCGCACGTCTTTCATTAAAAAAATCTCCTTTAACAGTGGAATATCCGGATAAAATGCTGAAACCGACTTCTTCTGAAACTTCTCTGTTCTCTCACGACGTCCTGGATCAATAGAGCCTGAAATGTGGAGGTTTTCAGCTTGAACAGGCTGATGACACCGCCTGAGAGCGCAGCGCGACGTCTCGCACCGTGAAAAGTCCTTAAAGCGACAGTCTCACCTCAAAATCTCTCATCAGCCATTAAAATTTTCACTGAAAACCAGCTTAATTTTTAGAACCGTGTCCACTTCGATGTGTCTCACAGGTTTAGAAAAAATTTTGATCAAACAACGCGCCAGTCTCTCAGCAACTTCTCAGACAAAGGAATTCCGACGAGGGGCTGGACGACTCCTCCCACAAGGAGTGCTCACAGGCGAATGACGTCACCGACAGGCGTGGAAAAACTCACGCATGCGCACGAGCGTTCAAGCATGTCTGACGTAAAAACATATGAATGAAATCCATATAGTTTTTGAAAAATATAAAAAGGACCGTTACTTTATTGACAGCCCTCGTATATAAGGTCCCACAGCTGACAGTGCATGTCAGAGCATAAACCAAACATGAAGTCGAGGGAATTGTCTGTAGACCTCTGAGACAGGACTGTCTCAAGGCACAAACCTGGGGAAGGGTGCAGAAACATTTCTGTTGGTTTGAAGGTCCCAATGAGCACAGAGGCCTCCGTCATCTGTAAATGGAAGAAGTTTGGATACACTAGGATTCTTTCTAGAGCTGGCTGCCTGTCTAAACTGAGAGATCGGGGCAGAAGGGCATTAGTCAGGGAGGTGACCAAGAACCCGATGGTCACACTGTCAGGGCTCCAGTATTCCCCTGTGGAGAGAGGAGAACCTTCCAAAAGGACAACCATTTCTGCAGCAATCCACCAATCAGGCTTATATGGTAGAGTGGTCAGACGGAAGCCACTTCTTAGTAAAAGACACATGGCAGCCTGCCTGGCGTTTGCCAAAATGCTCCCAAAGGACACTCAGACCATGAGAAACAAAATTCTTAGTGATGATCAATAATTAAATCATTAATCAACAATGATTTTGAGGACAGTGATCTTATGTTAATGAGACCCAGTCTAAGGACCTCAGTGGGGTTGACAGTTGAACTGTTTGGGTTTAGGGGTGGTTCCAGAGTAGCACATATAAGATGCCTAGAAGTAGGTTTAGGTTTGAGACTTTCCACGTGCGTTGTAGGTAGCAGACACGAAATCTTTGCTATTGCTGGAACAACCACTGGACCATCCACAATTTCAACATCATCCAATATAGTAATGGGTATTAAGTTTGCAAAGCATATCCCTCTATGATTTTTATGGACAAGTCTACGGAAGCAGGCCACAGTTTCAACTTGTTGAATTTCCCTCCCTGGCAGATAAACTGCACTATCACCATAGTGGATTTTCTGCACTAATTTCCCTGCTAAGCTAATGGATTCCACACCCACATTTGTCATAAGTTTCTGTGTAGGCTCTCAGTTGTCCAGGTGGTTTCCATAGTAGAGAAGCTTGAATCTTCGACTGGACTGGGTTGCTTGACGCGAGGATGTTTCGCTTCAAATCGCAGAAGCTTCCTCAGCTAAAATTCTTGCTCTGGTAGTCTGACTTCTGTCTTGACTCTTGTAGAGAAGAATAAACAGAAGCCACAAAAGCTGGAGTTTTAAACCTAACCAGACCCCTCCTACCGAGAAGCATACTGCTAAGGCTAGTGACTAAACAATAGCTCTAATTAGCACCTATTGTGCTGTAGTTAGCACCCTCCTAATGAAAGGGCAGCTGTCCCTCCTAATGATGGGATGGACCCTCTCCTGATGGCTCCCTTGATGACTCTGCTGATGACGTGAATGACTCATTACCATGAACAAAAGACTGAAACTGCTTTGACCTGAGTACCCCATTGTAAACAGGGGATAAAGCATGTCTCAGACCCCCTCCCCGGTTAAGGCTGGGTTTCAAACGTTTCACAAAGAATGCCTCCTTGACCCCTCTCTCAAACCATTTCTTCTCTCTGGCTAATATTTTAACTTCCTTGTCCTCAAATGTGTGGTTAGTGTCTTTAAGGTGGAGATGAACTGCAGACTGAGGTCCACTGGCGCCCTCTCTGCGGTGCTGGTATAGCCTTTTGTGTAAAGGTTGCTTAATCTCACCTATGTAGTGTTCGTTACAGTTTTCCTGACATCTGATAGAATACACTACATTGCTCTGTTTGTAACTAGGGATCCTGTCCTTAGGGTGAACTAATTTCTGTCTCAAGGTGTTAACCGGTTTAAAGTAAACTGGGATTTTGTGCTGTCTGAAGATCCTCTGTAGTTTTTCCCCTACTCCTGCTAAATAAGGGAGAGACACTCCTCTTCTTCTTGTCTCCGTCTCCTGTCTATCTGGTCTCTTTGTTCTCTGGGACTAACCAGGTAAAAAACAGCTATAAAAATAATGACGGGTGGGAAGGGAAGAGTCGACCTAGCTAGTGAAAGCTAACTGCTAGCGAATGCTAGCTGCTAGCGAATTACAACAGGACTATAGTTAAATAATATTCAGAGTAGATACAGTTATAACCAGAAGAGTGCTAAACCGAAATAAAAGAAACGTATACAACCGTGTGAAGTTCCGAATAGCGTCACAACAATCCTGGATGAAAACCTGCTCCAGAGCGCTCTTGACCTCAGACTGGGGTGACGGTTCATCATTCAGCAGGACAATGACCCTAAGCACACAGCCAAGATATCAAAGGAGTGACTTCTGGACAACTCTGTGAATGTCTTTGAGTGGCCCAGCCAGAGCCCAGACCTGAATCTGAACATCTCTTGAGAGATCTGAAAATGGCTGAGCACTGATGCTCCCCATCCAACCTGGTGAACTTAAGAGGTGCTGCAAAGAGGAATGGACAAAAGTGCCCAAAGATAGGTGTGCCAAGCTTGTGGCATCATATTCAAGAAGACTTGAAGCTGTAATTGCTGCCAAAGGTGCATCAACTGTTATGTGTTGGACGCGGGTGGAGGACCGACCAGCGTTTGAAGGACCAAGCATGAAATAAGCAGAGCACGGTACAAAGGATAACAGAATTTAATAACATAACAGTGAGTGCTTAACAAAAAGTGCGCGGTCTGGCAAGGTGGAAAGACGGTGCGCTCCCAGCAGCACAAACGGTCCGGAACCAGAACAGTTCGGACCCAAGGACCCCGCCGACACCCCCCAGGTGGCCGCGACCAACCGAGTCTGTGAAAGAAGAAACCATCATGTGAGTCCACCACTCCACACACAGAGAGACCACTCAAAGGTGTACATAAACAGCAAACACTTCCTGGCTTAATCACCAATCAGCTTCCCACCCTGCAGGCATGGAACACCCAGTTCAATTCTCCACTGCAGTGGAAGCTGATTAAACGACTAACATAACAGCTCAATATAATAAGGTGTGAGGGACACCACATTTACTGACTGTACTCATGTTAGTCACAAAACCTAAAGTACCTCAGGAAGTGTGCTGACGAGCGTGAGACATCACCCCCTCCTCTTTCACAGACCATGGCATCAAACCTGGTACGGTCTCTGCATCCATGATGATGAGATGGCTCTCTAGACGACGATCTCACCCGTCTGGTCACAACATCAACAAAGTATTGAGCAAAGGGTATAAATACATATGTACATGTGATTTCTTAGTTTTAATTTTTAATTATTTTGCAAAAACTTAAAAAAAAAAAAACCTTTTCATGTTGTCATTATGGGTTGTTGTGAGTAGAATTTTGAGGGATAAAATGAATTTACTCCATTTTGGAATAAGGCTGGAACATAACAAAATGTGGAAAATGTAAAGCACTGTGAATACTTTCCAGATGCACCGTATGTATGTATAAATAAAAATATAGTCTGCAGTCACTCAATAAATGTCTTCTATTTCTTTCTCCATCTTGTGTTTATTAACTGTGAAACCCATTGAGGCTTTATTATTTGGGCCTATATAAATGTAAGTTTAACTGAATCACTGCCAAAAAAAATTCAGTTTTACAATGAATGAATATCTTTACATTGGCCAAGTGTTGATTTGTATTTTTGTTTGGTATTGATTAGATAATTATGGGGAATGATCTGAGTGAGGAAAGAATTTTCCATATTGTACATATTGTATTGTTTTATATTAAATTCTTGACTTAAAATATTATGGTGCCAATAATTCTGCACCTGTCAGCCAAACACAGGTGGACCAACATGCTGTTGTGCGTCCAACATGTTCTCTGGTTTCTAACAGTCACACAACAAATACCACAGCTGGATCAAAGTTAATTCTTTCTTCTGACATTCCTGAAGTTATATCATGTTTTCTTCTAGTTAGCAGCTGTACCACTTAGAGATCAGTTGAACCATACTGGATCAGACAATTTTCAGATAGTGTTTGTTGTTGCTAATACACAGTAATATCCATGTCACATCCTTTTTTAATGTTTATTGTTACATCAGTACTGAGTACATTATGTGTCTGTTTGACAAAGCTGAGTATTTTGGAGTTACATAATGAACGGGTTGATTGCTACACCGCCTATGTAAATGCTATTTAATTGAACAAACTGCAGTGAAGCTTTTGTTGCACAGGATAAAGCTGGCATTCTTTCCTAGTGTCGTGTCCAGGCAAGCCTTTCTGGGTGTGGTGTCTGCCACATTTTCCCAATACACTCCCACCACTCAAACAAACCTTTACTCTATTATGTGCTGTTAATCTTTAGGGCCTCGGAAACGCACAACTGGTCTTCAATCAGCTAATCAATCACATGAACAACTCCCATGTTTTGACTCACCATGTTATTATGTAATATTTGGAGTTATATATGGTTCACCCACTCTATGAATGAGTACTTATTTTTTATGTATTTAGCCTTTATTTAACCAGGAAAAATCACATTGAGATTAAGAACCTCTTTTTTAAGGGAGACGTGGCCAATTATAATTAAAACCATATTATAAAAACGATTGCATGTTGTGGAGTTGGCCTCAAGTACTCTCAATTTGGATTTAAAAGCACTAAGTGAAACTTGCTGTGACACAGTGGTTCAGCTATAACTTCAGCTGCCAGCTTTAGGGTGGCTCAAAATGATCTGAGCCAGCTGGTTTAATAGGATTAAGTTCTTTAAAAGCCCTCATGACCTCCGCTGTGGTAAAGATTGTTAAAAATGTAAGATTTGCCAATGGGTTTTTTCAAGAGTTTGTGATATTTCATTAAAATGGTCAGAACTGTACAGAAAACCAGAAAAAATAAAGTGATTATTAAAATAATTTAGCATTTCTCTTTTTCACTTACTCTGAGATAATCAGCAAGTATACTTGGGGAAGACTGACTGAGTTGCAGCGAGCAAGAATTTGGTGGTCTTCCAGAATTTCTCAAGATTTTTAAGACTTTCTGTTGTAATGGAAAAAAAATCAGATTTTACTTTCCAAAAGAGAGAGTAGATGGCTGGTTGATTGATTGATGTTATTACTAAAATGCCATTGCATAAAATACAATACCATCACAATAAAAGGATAGCACAATAAAGCAACTCGCACTTATTACATCCAACAACATAGTGTTGTGTTTTCACCACCGTTTGTCTGTCTGATTTTGAACAGCCTGTAACCCACAATTTTTCATATATCGTTATGGCAGTTTTTACAGAGGATTCATATCCTGATAGGCAAGAACTGATTCAATTTTCAAGGTCATAGTTCAAAGGTCAAAGTCAGGAAATTCTTGGAAACTGGGAAAATCCCTATCCTTTAACATTGAACGAATTTTCCAAAATTCATAACTCTGTCAAAAAAGAACAAATTTCTGTCATATTTGAGAGCATTATGTAGGATGGTATCCTTTATCGACTAATCTGATCCAGATTACAGATTTTATGGCCATTTAAATGTAACATTGAAAGCTCAATTTAATGTAGATTTTACATTATATCTTAATCAAATGTACCCCAATTGCTCTCATATTTGAAAGTGAGGTGCAGACTGGTGCTCACTATCACCTGACAAAATTTGAGCAGGATATGATCCCAATTGTGGATTTTGTGGACATTTGAATTTACTATTCCCATTTGGTGTACATTTTGCATTATATCTCAAACAAAAGTGCCTCAATCGCACTCATTTGTGACAATGAGGTGCAAACACACGCTCAATGAATAGACTAAGTTTGATCCACACTGGATCCGTATTGCGGCTTTAGTGGATATTTGATTTTAACATTGAAAAGTCCTTTTGATCTAGATTTTGTATTTTAGCTTATGAACAGTCACTTCTAACAGCACACTGACCTTGAAAATTTTTTCTAAGGTAAAAATTTGTGGACTTGGAAACTAGTGTTGGCGGAGGTTGGCGCTCTACGATGGCGATGCTCTAGTTTCCATTGTGGTCCTTGGATACGTAGCCAACAGGGGTACAATATAGATGAAACAGAATGACAGTATATTAGTGACAGGTTACAATAACAACAACAAAAAAACAACAACGAATATTTTTAAAAAGATATATTACCAAGTGCTAATTTGTACCGAATACAAGGAGAGGACTCCTGAGAAGAAATTTTATTGAGTAAAAATTGTTTAATCAGTGTTTTTAACTGGGGTTTACCCTTTTGACTTTGAACATGAATTGGTAGTTTTTCCATAATACTATGCTAGAATAACAAAATGAGGATTTACCATGGCACTTTTCAAAAGTATTTGGAAAGATGTATACTCGCTTGAGTTCCGTTAGGATGTTGATTGCATATTGCTTGAAAATAGGCTGAAAAATAATTTAGAACTTTATTATTTACAGCAAAGTTAACATATTCATTTCAGGGCCACTGAAACTATTTCTAGTTTAGTCAGTATTTCAAAACATATTAATACTGTGTAAAGCTTACTTAAAGTCATGACAGAAAATCTCAATAGCTGAAATTTGAAAAGATATTGCTTAGAACCAGTATTAGTGCTGTAAGAGATAACAAGCAGTGTTGCCACAGTTACTTTGAAAAGTTACTGTTATTATTTATTTTTTACAGTTACATTATACAATTACTTTATACAGTTAATTTATTAGCAGCTGCAGACAACTTGTTGGCAGCTGCTGAATGTAACTAATAAAGTAACTAGTAATCTAACTTGGTTATTTTCAAGATTGAGTACTCAGCAAGGTAACTAATAGTTACTTTGCTGATTAGTTACTTTCCTGATTACTCAGTCTTAAGAGTAACCAAGTTAGATTACTAGTTACCATATTAGTTACATTACGTATTATTTACAAGTTGTCAGCAGCTACTAATAAAGTAACTGCATAAAGCTGCTAATGAAATAACTGTGTAAAGTAACTAAAAAAGTAACTAATAAAGTAAATTTTTAAAGTAACTGTGGTAACACTGGTAACACGCTACCTCGTTCTGTACTGTGAATACACATGTACACTTTAACATCACTCCAGTACTTGTGCATCGAACTATAGGTCCAGCAGAGGGTGATATTAAACACAATCTGTTCACTTATCTCTACAGCAGGGGTCCCCACACTTTTTGTGAGCTACTTTTGGGGAGGTGATGGTCTAGGAGGTGATGGTCTAGGAGGTGATGGTCTAGCAGCACCCTGACATCGGGGTGAATGTGAGGCATTATTGTAAAGTGCTTTGAGCATCAGATGCAGATGGAAAAGTGCTATATAAATGCAGTCCATTTACCATTTGATCTACCTACATTACATATGCATATATATATATATATATATAGTGAGGAAAATAAGTATTTGAACACCCTGTGATTTTGCAAGTTCTCCCACTTAGAAATCATGGAGGGGTCTGAAATTTTCATCTTAGGTGCATGTCCACTGTGAGAGACATAATCTAAAAAAAATAAAAAAATAAAAAAATCTGGAAATCACAATGTATGATTTTTTAGTAATTTATTTGCTTGTTACTGCTGCAAATAAGTATTTCAACACCTGCCAATCAGCAGAAATTCTGGCTCTCAAAGACCTGTTATTCCGCCTCTAAAAAGTCCACCTCCACTCCACTTATTATTCACCTATTTGAGGTCATTAGCTGCATAAAGACACCTGCCACCCCACACAATCAGTAAGACTCCAACTACTAACATGGCTAAGACCAAAGAGCTGTCCAAAGACACCAGAGACAAAATTGTAGACCTCCACAAGGCTGGAAAGGGCTACGGGGCAATTGCCAAGCAGCTTGGTGAAAAAAGATCACCTGTTGGAGCAGTTATTAGAAAATGGAAGAAGCTAAACATTACTGTCAATCTCCCTTGGACTGGGGCTCCATGCAAGATCCCACCTCGTGGCGTATCAGTGATCCTAAGAAAGGTGAGGAATCAGCCCAGAACTGCAGAGGAGGCGCTGGTCAATGACCTGAAGAGAGCTGGCACCACTGTTTCCAAGGTTACTGTGGGTAATACATTAAGACGTCGTGGGTTAAAATCATGCATGGCACGGAAGGTTCCCCTGCTTAAATCAGCACACGTCCAGGCCCATCTTAAGTTTGTGTTGTGTGGGCCGCTGAAGAGGAGGTACTGCTGGCCCACCACCACCAGAGGGCGCCCTGCTTGGAGTGCGGGCTCCAAGCACGAGAGGGCGCCAGACCCAGAAGAAGTGACAGCTGTCACTCATCCTCTGCACCAGCTGTCACTCGTTCATCATCACCACCATAAAAGCCGGACTGCAACTCCACCTCCCCGCCGAGAAATCGACTACCAATACCAAGGTAATTTCTCTGCTGACTAACACTGTGTGTGTAATAACTTGAACTTCTATTACAGCCGTTTTCCTGGAGTGTTGCCTTATCTAGAGGATTGGCGTTTGGTGTGACAGCGACGGCTTCGCCTCACACCCCATCTCAGATAAGTGGTTGACCAGGAGCTGCACGAGTGTGTGTGATTTGGAGGTGGAGGTGCTCCCTCCTAACTGTGTTCGGACTGAGAATTACTGAGTGTGCGGGTTAGGGTTAGCAGTACCAGGGTCGACAGCCGAAGACAGAGGCCACCTGGGGATTCGGGACTTGGCGGCTCCGGTGTTCTTCAGACCGTTGGTGGTGGAAGCCATGTGGGACGCGGCTTCTCTCTCGTCGGGGGTCTCCTATCTTCGAGCCTGCCCACACGTCACCTGGAGTTACATTAACTGTGCATTACTGTACGTTTCGTTGTGTATTATCACAACATTAAATTGTTACCTTTTTGGCTTATTCATTGTCCGTTCATTTGCGCCCCCTGTTGTGGGTCCGTGCTACGACACCTTCCCAACAGGATTTCTCGGCCATCGTCATGGATCCCGAGGGGCGTCAACCCGAGCTTGAACGGCCAATGGAAGAGCCAGGAGCGCAGGCGTCAGCGGGAGGCGTGTTGAGTGAGCTGCAGCAGATCTTAACCGCCTTCACGGCTCGGTTAGATTTAGTGACTGAGCAGAATGTCCTCCTTAATCGGAGGGTGGAGGCTCTCACCGCCAGGGTGGAAGCGCGCGATCAGGGCGCTGCTGCAGCCACTCCTCTGGCTGGTCCTGGGCCTGTATCAGACGTTCCACTGGTCGTTCAACGAACCCCCCCACCGTCCCCTGAAGCATACATAAGCCCTCCGGAACCATACGGGGGCTGTGTCGAGACGTGCGCAGACTTCCTCATGCAGTGTTCGCTTGTCTTTTCACAGCGCCCTGTCATGTACGCATCAGACGCTAGCCGGGTGGCTTATGTTATTAATCTGCTTCGAGGAGAGGCACGCGCCTGGGCTACGGCGCTTTGGGAGCAGAATTCATGGCTCCTAACATCTTATACTGGGTTTGTACGGGAGTTCAAACAAGTGTTTGATCATCCCAACAGAGGCGAGACCGCTTCGAACGTGCTGCTGTCGATGAGACGGGCGCCGTAGCGCAGCCGAGTATGCAGTCGACTTCCGCATCACGGCAGCGAGGTCCGGCTGGAATAACGTTGCGCTCCGTGCCGCCTTTGTAAATGGACTGTCCCCGGTCCTTAAGGAGCACCTACTGGCTAAGGAGGAACCGCGGGATTTTGACGGGCTTGTCGATTTAGTTATACGCTTAGACAACCGTTTAAACGAGCATCGTCGGGAGCAGGCCGGGGGGCGTGACCGGGCACGAGCCGTCCCTCCCCCTTCCGGTTCCGACAAGGTGACGTCGTCCCCACGCTTCACTGCCAGAGAGCTCCGTGTGGCTACAGCTCCCCCTGCTGAGGAGGCTATGGACACGAGCAGGGCCAAAGTAAAAACAAATGTCAGACAAAGGAGGCTGGCCCGCGGGGAGTGTTTTGTCTGCGGCTCTTGTGAGCACATGCAGAAGGACTGCCCTAAACGGTCAAACTACAACGCCCGTCCTTAGAAACTGGGCTAAGGGTGGGCCATAACACACACGTGGGAAAACCCCGCAAATCTGCACGAATCCCAGTAACAATCCTTTGTGGGGATTTAACCCTTCACGCCCCAGCACTGGTAGACACGGGGTCTGAAGGGAATCTGCTGGACAGCAGATGGGTAAAGGAAGTAGGGCTCCCTCTGGTGGCTGTGCCGGCACCATTGCAGGTGCGAGCACTAGATGGCACCCTGCTTCCATTAATCACACATCAGACACAACCAGTGACTTTGGTTGTGTCTGGGAATCACAGGGAGGAGATAGTGTTCCATGTAACACCATCTACCTCCCGAGTGATTTTGGGCTTTCCATGGATGGTGAAGCACAATCCCCGGATAGATTGGCCGTCCGGGGTTGTGACGCAGTGGAGCGAAACCTGCCACCGGGAGTGTTTAGGATCCTCGGTTCCTCCCTGCACTACGGCTAATGAGGAGGTCAAAGTTCCCCCCAATCTATCGGCGGTGCCAAAGGAGTACCATGATCTTGCTGACGTTTTCAGCAAAGATCTGGCGCTCACTCTTCCCCCGCACCGACCGTATGATTGTGCCATCGATTTGGTCCCGGGCGCTGAGTACCCGTCCAGTAGGTTGTACAACCTCTCACGTCCGGAACGCGAATCAATGGAGACCTACATCCGGGACTCCTTAGCTGCCGGGCTGATCCGGAACTCCACCTCCCCGATGGGTGCTGGTTTCTTTTTTGTGGGTAAAAAAGACGGCGGACTCCGTCCATGCATTGATTACAGAGGGCTGAACGAGATCACGGTTCGCAACCGATACCCGTTACCTCTGTTGGATTCAGTGTTCACGCCCCTGCATGGAGCCCAAATTTTCACTAAATTGGATCTTAGAAACGCGTACCACCTGGTTCGGATCCGGAAGGGAGACGAATGGAAGACGGCATTCAACACCCCGTTAGGTCATTTTGAGTACCTGGTCATGCCGTTCGGCCTCACTAACGCCCCCATGACGTTCCAAGCTTTGGTAAATGACATCTTGCGGGACTTCCTGCATCGGTTCGTCTTCGTATATCTGGACGATATACTCATCTTTTCCCCGGACCCTGAGACCCATGTCCAACATGTACGTCAGGTCCTACAGCGGTTGTTGGAGAACCGGCTGTTTGTGAAGGGCGAGAAGTGTGAGTTCCACCGCACTTCTTTGTCCTTCCTGGGGTTCATCATCTCCTCCAACTCCGTCGCCCCTGATCCGGCTAAGGTTGCGGCGGTGAGAGATTGGCCCCAACCAACAAGCCGCAGGAAACTACAGCAGTTCCTAGGCTTTGCAAATTTCTACAGGAGGTTAATTAAAGGTTACAGTCAGGTAGTTAGCCCCCTGACTGCCCTGACCTCCACCAAGGTCCCCTTCGCCTGGTCGGATCGGTGCAAAGCCGCGTTCCAGGAGTTGAAACGCCGGTTCTCGACTGCACCAGTTCTGGTGCAGCCTGATCCTGATCGCCAGTACATAGTACAAGTGGACGCCTCTGACTCAGGGATAGGAGCCGTGCTGTCCCAGAGCGTGGAGGCTGATAAAGTTCTCCATCCTTGTGCCTTTTATTCCCGCAGGTTGACCCCAGCTGAACAGAACTATGACGTCGGCAATCGGGAACTCCTCGCGGTGAAGGAGGCTCTTGAAGAGTGGAGACACCTGCTGGAGGGGGCATCGTTGCCCTTCACGGTTTTCACGGACCATCGGAACCTGGAGTACATCCGGACCGCCAAGCGGCTGAACCCCAGGCAAGCCCGCTGGTCTCTGTTCTTTGGACGCTTTGACTTCCAGATCACGTACCGCCTCGGGACTAAGAACCAAAAATCAGATGCATTGTCTCGGGTGCATGAAGAAGAAGCCAAAGCGGGCCTGTCGAACCCCACTGAGACCATCATCCCCGAGTCCACTGTTGTGGCCACCCTCACCTGGGACATGGAGAAGACCGTCCGGGAGGCCCTGACAAGGAGCCCGGACCCGGGGACTGGCCCCAAGAACAGACTGTACGTCCCACCAGAGGCAAGAGCTGCCGTATTGGACTTCTGTCACGGGTCCAAGCTCTCTTGTCATCCCGGAGTGCGTAGGACCGTGGCAGTAGTCCAGCAGTGCTTCTGGTGGGCGTCCCTGGAAACCGACGTCCGGGACTATGTCCAGGCCTGTACCATCTGCGCCAGGGGCAAGGCAGATCATCGGAGGACAACGGGACTCCTCCAACCCTTGCCAGTGCCTCATCGCCCCTGGTCTCACATCGGCCTGGACTTCATCACGGGCCTCCCGCCGTCCCAGGGCAACACCGTGATTCTCACGATAGTGGACCGGTTCTCCAAGGCGGCCCACTTCGTGGCCCTCCAGAAGCTCCCGACGGCCCAGGAGACGGCAGACCTCCTGGTCCACCATGTCATGCGGCTGCATGGGATACCATCGGACATCGTTTCAGATCGTGGTCCCCAGTTCTCTTCACAGGTGTGGAAGAATTTCTGCAAGGAGCTGGGGGCCACCGTGAGTCTCTCGTCCGGGTACCACCCCCAGACAAACGGCCACGCAGAGCGGGCTAACCA
This sequence comes from Thalassophryne amazonica, assembly GCF_902500255.1. Lineage (NCBI taxonomy): Eukaryota > Metazoa > Chordata > Actinopteri > Batrachoidiformes > Batrachoididae > Thalassophryne > Thalassophryne amazonica. The sequence goes on from NC_047107.1 coordinate 85,850,845, forward strand.
GGAGCTGGAGCAGGCCCTTCGATGTGTCACCTCCGCGCATCCGGCGGCCTGGAGTCACCATCTGGCCTGGATCGAGTATGCCCACAACAGCCAAGTTTCGTCTGCTACCGGCCTCTCCCCTTTTGAGGCATGTTTGGGGTACCAGCCCCCATTGTTCCCGCTGGTGGAGGGAGAGGTCGGTGTGCCCTCAGTCCAGGCCCACCTCAGGAGGTGCCGCCGGGTGTGGCGGGCCGCCCGCTCTGCCCTGTTAAAGGCCCGGACGAGGGCCAAGGCCCATGCGGACCGCCGGCGTTCCCCGGCCCCGACATACCAGCCCGGGCAGGAGGTGTGGCTCTCGACCAAGGACATCTCTTTGTGTGTCGATTCCCCAAAGCTGAAAGACAGATTCATTGGACCTTTCAAAATCCTCAAGATCATCAACCCGGCCGCAGTGAAGCTTCAACTCCCGGCTTCACTGCGGATTCACCCTGTCTTTCATGTTTCCGATCTCAAACCACACCACACCTCGCACCTCTGTACTCCGGGACCTACGCCGCCTCCTGCCCGGCTCATTGACGGGGAGCCTGCCTGGACAGTCCGCAGGCTCCTGGACGTCCGTCGTAAGGGCCGGGGTTTCCAATATCTGGTGGACTGGGAGGGGTATGGACCTGAAGAACGCTCCTGGGTGAAGAGGAGCTTCATCCTGGACCCGGCCCTTCTGGCCGAGTTCTACGCAAGACATCCGGACAAGCCTGGTCGGACGCCAGGAGGCGCCCGTTGAGGGGGGGGTCCTGTTGTGTGGGCCGCTGAAGAGGAGGTACTGCTGGCCCACCACCACCAGAGGGCGCCCTGCTTGGAGTGCGGGCTCCAAGCACGAGAGGGTGCCAGACCCAGAAGAAGTGACAGCTGTCACTCATCCTCTGCATCAGCTGTCACTCGTTCATCATCACCACCATAAAAGCCGGACTGCAACTCCACCTCCCCGCCGAGAAATCGACTACCATTACCAAGGTAATTTCTCTGCTGACTAACACTGTGTGTGTAATAACTTGAACTTCTATTGCAGCCGTTTTCCTGGAGTGTTGCCTTATCTAGAGGATTGGCGTTTGGTGTGACAGCGACGGCTTCGCCTCACACCCCATCTCAGATAAGTGGTTGACCAGGAGCTGCACGAGTGTGTGTGATTTGGAGGTGGAGGTGCTCCCTCCTAACTGTGTTCGGACTGAGAATTACTGAGTGTGCGGACTCACACTCACTCATCATATTTCTGCTTTCTGCCAGCAGTACCAGGGTCGACAGCCGAAGACAGAGGCCACCTGGGGATTCGGGACTTGGTGGCTCTGGTGTTCTTCAGACCGTTGGTGGTGGAAGCCGTGTGGGACGCGGCTTCTCTCTCGTCGGGGGTCTCCTATCTTCGAGCCTGCACACACGTCACCTGGAGTTACATTAACTGTGCAAATTACTTTACTTTTCGTTGTGTATTATCACAACATTAAATTGTTACCTTTTTGGCTTATTCATTGTCCGTTCATTTGCGCCCCCTGTTGTGGGTCCGTGCTACGACACCTTCCCAACAGTTTGCCCTTAACCATTTGGATGATCCAGAGGAGTCATGGGAGAAAGTTATGTGGTCAGATGAGACCAAAATAGAACTTTTTGATCTTAATTTCATTCGCCATGTTTGGAGGAAAAAGAATGCTGAGTACCATCCCAAAAACACCATCCCTACTGTGAAGCATGGGGGTGGAAGCATCATGCTTTGGGTGTGTTTTTCTGCACATGGGCCAGGACGACTGCACTGTATTAAGGAGAGGATGACCGGGGCCATGTATTGTGAGATTTTGGGGAACAACCTCCTTCCCTCAGTTAGTGCATTGAAGATGGGTCGTGGATGGGTCTTCCAACATAACAATGACCCGAAGCACACAGCCAGGATAACCAAGGAGTGGCTCTGTAAGAAGCATATCAAGGTTCTGGAGTGGCTTAGCCAGTCTCCAGACCTAAACCCAATAGAAAATCTTTGGAGGGAGCTCAAACTCCGTGTTTCGCAGCGACAGCCCAGTAACCTGGCTGATATAGAGAAGATCTGTGTGGAGGAATGGGCCAAAATCCCTGCTGCAGTGTGTGCAAACCTGGTGAAAAACTACAGGAAACGTTTGACCTTTGTAACTGCAAACAAAGGCTACTGTACCAAATATTAACATTGATTTTCACAGGTGTTGAAATACTTATTTGCAGCAGTAACATACAAATACATTTCTCACAGTGGACATGCATCTAAGATGAAAATTTCAGACCCCTCCATGATTTCTAAGTGGGAGAACTTGCAAAATCGCAGGGTGTTCAAATACTTATTTTCCTCACTGTATATATATTTGTGGTGAATACAATTAAATATAGGTTGAAGAGGATTTGCAAATCATTGTATTCGGTTTTTATTTACATTTTACACAACGTCCCAACTTTATTGGAATTGGGGTTGTGTGTGTGTGTGTATATATATATATATATATATATATAAAAAACAGAACCCAGACAAATTATAATCAGTCCAACCTAAACATTAGACTATTGTTACAGTTATCTTCCCCAACATGTCTTGGTCAGCTAATGAAAAGACATTTTGCCTGGAGACCTATTTTGCCAAGAAATCATACCATTTGGAGCATAACATGGAAAGAACATGACTTTCATGCAAAGTCACCAAGATAAATGAAACTTTGTGGAATGACCATACACAGACTGAAGTTTAAGTCCAGGAAATTTCAAGAAAGTTGCTGGACCTTTGTAGGATTTATTACAATTTTTATGGGTTCTGTTTGTGTGTGTGTGTGTGTGTGTATGTGTGTGTGTGTGTCGGGGGGGTCACATTAGAAATGTGAGATTAAACCACACCCACTGTGATGCCCACAAGGTATAAAAAGTGTTGTATGACTCATTTTAGGGGCCTTTCACAAGTTGGACACTGTCTGTGAGGGTCCCAGGCTTGGTTTTTGTTGTGACCTTTAATAAACTCAAAATGAGAAATATAATGATTTGATTCTTGAAAAGGGGCAGTAAATTACAAAAAGAACAGGAGTAAAAATAAACAGCGTCATCCTCCATGCACTTGACAATAAATCCGTTCACCCAGCCAATCATTGCAGGTGCGCTGTCCTTGGCGACTTACTCCAATTTACACAGTGGGAGCTGGGTTTTCTCAATAAAGTTTTTGAAAGACTGAAAATTGTCCTCTCCCTGTGTGTGTTCTTTCATGCACACTGTTGTTAACAGCTCATCTTTAACAGTCATATCTGCAAACACCATCCGAATAAAAATCCACAGCTGGGCTGTATCACCCACGTCTGTAGATTTGTCCAGTTGCAGTGACAAACACTCAGTGATGTCCTTCCAAAGCTGCTGTGTCAAATCCTCAAAGACATGCTGTGTGATGGTACTTCTTGATACCTGGAGAGCTTTGATTGAAGATAATATTTTGTTTGTTTTTAAAGTCCTGAAATGCTTTAATTTCACAGGCAACCTTCCTGTAATTTCACAGGATGAAATTACAATATTGTAATTCAATAGAATGCATAATATTTTTGTAAATATTACAATAAAATGTTGTAATTTATGCTTTTTGCAATAATAAAACCCCAAAGGTATCTTTTCTTCTTTTTCATTAGCACACAGTGTTTTTATTGACACACAATATTGTTGTTCATTAACATGTTGATAGTGACCACATTTAGCTTTTTCCAAGGGTCTCTGCCTATTAATATCACATCATATTTCACATTCTACTTCAATACTGGACAGATTTTGTTTGGACTCAGGTTGAAAAATACTGCAGTGCCCTTTTAACTTCTGACATCTCCATCAATTCACAGTCCAGCAGTTTCCTTAAGAGGGTGCAGACAGGAGTACTGTGCCCACGTTTCCTCCCGGCCTTGCTGCCCATCTGCCTCTGCTCTGAAAACACACAAAATAGTTTAATGGGTTCTTCTGATGAATACTGTGTAGAAACCATAAAAAGTAACTAATTCGTTCACAGAAGAAAATGATCTGGATGTATCTGATGACAGTTTTATGCTTGTCTCCCATTTTCTCTCATTTTTGGAGGCCATAAGATGCACCAGGCTGGCAGCTCCCTCTCCACTCGTCCTCCCAGCATCACATTTATGTTTGTCTGGCTGGTTTGTGGCCTTGTGTTTTAGTTAGTTTGTTAATAAAATCTTTAGTTTGTACTGAGCTGGTTGCACCTCCTTGTGTCTTGTTGCAGCCTTGCAGGCAATTCATAACTATTGGTAAATGGTAATCACAATATTCTCCTCAATAATAATAATAATAATCAATCAACATTTATTTATAAAGCACCTTACAGCACTGACTGGTGTCCAACGTGCTTAACATTAAAAACACAAATTCACAAAAATAAAACACATATAAAATAAAATTTTAAAACAACACATAAAAAGAACATAAAAATAACAGAACATGTCACCTCTTTAACTTAGATTAAAAAAGTGCTAGGTCAGGCATAGTACATAACTCAAGCGGTAGCTCATTTCACAGTCTGGGGCCAGCTACTGTGAAATAATAATAATAATAATAATAATAATAATAATAATAATAATAATAAAGTTAAGAAAAAAGTTTTATGAAATCATCCAAGTCAAACCTAAAGTACACTGAAAATGTAGCAAACAGTTAGCAACTAGCTAAACAGAGCAGCAAACCTTTCTCATGAATTTGAATTTAATTCAGTGCACTTCCAAATAAATGTTGTATTAGTTGTTTATGTTTATTAATTATCCCGACCCCGTTGTTCATTTTGGGTTGGGAAGAAAATATCACCTAGTACTGGTATTAGCCCACCACTGTGCTAATCAGTTAGCTATTAAGCTAACAACAGGTGTGGATTGACCTCACTGACCACCTCCGAACCCACACAACCCCAGCAGCAGATGTCTAATGAAGATGTTCCTCTTCCCCGAAGAAGGACAAGCTACCACCAAGTGAACAATAGACTGACTGTATTTTCTAAGACAAACTGACAATAACATACAGTGAACTAGAAGGCAGCCAGCGTGTGCATACCTCTGCCAAAGACAAAAGTTTTGATTTGATTTTATTTTTTAATTGACTTACTTATTTTCCAGAACACTACCTCTAAACCAAATTGAATTGAAATCAATTATCTTTTCACGTATCATGTTAAGATCAATCAATCAATCAATTTTATTTATATAGCGCCAAATCACAACAAACAGTTGCCCCAAGGCGCTTTATATTGTAAGGCAAGGCCATACAATAATTACGTAAAAAACCCCAACGGTCAAAACGACCCCCTGTGAGCAAGCACTTGGCGACAGTGGGAAGGAAAAACTCCCTTTTAACAGGAAGAAACCTCCAGCAGAACCAGGCTCAGGGAGGGGCAGTCTTCTGCTGGGACTGGTTGGGGCTGAGGGAGAGAACCAGGAAAAAGACATGCTGTGGAGGGGAGCAGAGATCAATCACTAATGATTAAATGCAGAGTGGTGCATACAGAGCAAAAAGAGAAAGAAACACTCAGTGCATCATGGGAACCCCCCAGCAGTCTAAGTCTATAGCAGCATAACTAAGGGATGGTTCAGGGTCACCTGATCCAGCCCTAACTATAAGCTTTAGCAAAAAGGAAAGTTTTAAGCCTAATCTTAAAAGTAGAGAGGGTGTCTGTCTCCCTGATCTGAATTGGGAGCTGGTTCCACAGGAGAGGAGCCTGAAAGCTGAAGGCTCTGCCTCCCATTCTACTCTTACAAACCCTAGGAACTACAAGTAAGCCTGCAGTCTGAGAGCGAAGTGCTCTATTGGGGTGATATGGTACTATGAGGTCCCTAAGATAAGATGGGACCTGATTATTCAAAACCTTATAAGTAAGAAGAAGAATTTTAAATTCTATTCTAGAATTAACAGGAAGCCAATGAAGAGAGGCCAATATGGGTGAGATATGCTCTCTCCTTCTAGTCCCCGTCAGTACTCTAGCTGCAGCATTTTGAATTAACTGAAGGCTTTTCAGGGAACTTTTAGGACAACCTGATAATAATGAATTACAATAGTCCAGCCTAGAGGAAATAAATGCATGAATTAGTTTTTCAGCATCACTAATTTTAGAGATATTGCGTAAATGCAAAAAAGCAGTCCTACATATTTGTTTAATATGCGCATTGAATGACATATCCTGATCAAAAATGACTCCAAGATTTCTCACAGTATTACTAGAGGTCAGGGTAATGCCATCCAGAGTAAGGATGTGGTTAGACACCATGTTTCTAAGATTTGTGGGGCCAAGTACAATAACTTCAGTTTTATCTGAGTTTAAAAGCAGGAAATTAGAGGTCATCCATGTCTTTATGTCTGTAAGACAATCCTGCAGTTTAGCTAATTGGTGTGTGTCCTCTGGCTTCATGGATAGATAAAGCTGGGTATCATCTGCGTAACAATGAAAATTTAAGCAATGCTGTCTAATAATACTGCCTAAGGGAAGCATGTATAAAGTGAATACAATTGGTCCTAGCACAGAACCTTGTGGAACTCCATAATTAACCTTAGTCTGTGAAGAAGATTCCCCATTTACATGAACAAATTGTAATCTATTAAATAAATATGATTCAAACCACCGCAGCGCAGTGCCTTTAATACCTATGGCATGCTCTAATCTCTGTAATAAAATTTTATGGTCAACAGTATCAAAAGCAGCACTGAGGTCTAACAGAACAAGCACAGAGATGAGTCCACTGTCTGAGGCCATAAGAAGATCATTTGTAACCTTCAAGATACAAGCAGACAGTCAAACACCTTTGAAAGCATTAACTCCTTAGAGGTAAGATATTTCCTTACACACACACACACACACACACACACACACACACACACACACACACACACACACACACACACACACACACACACACACACACACACACACACACACACACACACACACACACACACACACACAGTAACAATGTGTACATAACTGTTAAAAACACAATTAAACCCAGAGATGCACCACAGACCTTGAGAAGTTCAGCCTGTCCTTTACAGAATGCAAATTCTTCACCTCGTTGCTCAGAGATGATCACGCCTTGGACTGGCAGCACTTAGCAAACATTTCTTGTGCTGTTGAAATGTAGTGTCAGAACAGGACCATCACTGCTGCAGGTCACGCGCACAAGATGATGCTTTGCATTCTTCTGCTCTCTGCGGCCATCTCCACTGCTTTTCAGTACATTAACCTGCATTGACATGGTGCTGCTTTGTCTTGACCTGAGTGACCTTTCCACACCTATCAGAACAGCATGTGTTTGTCTTTCATCTCAGCTTTCTTGTACAGAGTGGAATCATGTTTTCACATACTTTTAAAAAACATTTGGTTTAGATTTCTTTCTCTTCTGATTCGACAAAGGTATTGTATCCATTTACTAAATTTCCTCTTGCATTGATTTTCCCAGCGTTTGCTGTCAGATGGTAATTCTAACCTGCACTGTCAGGTTTCACCCCTCGTTTATGTGTATGTATGCATGTTTTTTGGTTTGATTTGTTTTTCATTACACCTTTAGTTCTCTCTCGTGTTGCACAGCCATCTGGTCTCCTTGTGTTTCTGTGGTGTTGTTTCTTTTGTGTGGACGTGTGCTTCTGTCTTGTTGAGGCACCAGTGTCTTGATTGTTAATTCAAATACCCATCTCATGTTTTCAGTCATTAGTCACCATTTATTAGTTCTTGATTTTCACTGGGGTTTGTTGTATTGTTCAATTAGTCTGAGTTGTAAAACATCATAGGACAAATGATTGGTTGGGCATGTTTTGCGCATGACTGTGTATTCTTGTTTTATGTGCATACATATACAAGTGTGACGGAGGAGTTGCTGTGCATGTGGTAGTCCGTAAACCTCACTCCCCAACAGCTAATAGGACTCTGGCCACAGGGTTAGAGACCAGGCACTACACAGGCATAATCATCAAAGAAGACCTCATCATTGCACATTCAAGGACACTGCATTCAACACAAATCTGAACATACAAATGTGTGAGAACAATAATCAAATACTAGAATCAAAAGAGTCATAATGGTTCTACATGAAACTGAATGCCGAGGCGAGTATTGAGTCATCTGCATTCAGTCATTCTGGCAATTAAATTGCCTCAGAAAATGAAGAAGAAAAAAAACTTTTAGTTTTCTTATCAATTTAGTGCAACAGATAAAACCTCAGGATAAATTTTCAGTTAACACGGACGGAACCTGACAGGTGGTATTTTCTAACCAATCTTCAATTCAATTCACTGTTGCCTGTGTGCTTGTTCAGGGGGGTTGGTAAGGTTAGACTTTATCCTTGTGAAGTGCCTTGGGTCAATTTATTTTGTAATTTAACACAATGTAAATGAATTCAATTGAACTGTTTCAAATATGTATGTGTGGGAGGCAAAAAGGAGATGGTGAACAGCAAATGACTGCAACAAACTGCATTGAAATCTGTCTGTGTATCAAATAATTTCCTATCAGAATTATGTAGTCTGCTCTGAATCTTTTTCATTTCTTCAACTTGAACAGCTTTAACCTGCTGTTATAATCACTATGCACCATGCACTTACTGTACACTGCATGTACACCATAATTCATCAAGACCCAAATGTGTGTGTGTGTTAGTCTGTCTGGGGAAAAAACTCAAAAACCACACACAGTTAGACTCATTTTTTTCAGGCAACATATAAAATTCCCCGAAGATGTGCAGCAAAATTTGTTTAAGCAAAATTGCAACTTTAAGCACATAATAAATGTCACTAGCGTGTTGCTTGTGGGGATCCACGGGCTCGAGATTGGATGGTATTTATAAAATAAGTAGCTGACATTTTTCAAGGTAGTATTAAATTGTGAAAAGTTTCTATAATGAGTTGGAATGGTGTGTGAGTCCAGAATGTTTTTAGAACCTTAGACCTTATCAGTTTTTTGAAGAACTCAGTCCTTTTATTTTCTGTTAATTACAATTTTTTTTTAATTAATTTGTTGTCTTAATGTATTTATGAACTGGTTCCGTTTGTGTTATCATATACACACTATTATTATTATTACTATTATTATTATTATTATTACTATTATTATTATTATTACATCCGCCAAGGACGTAATAAAATGACCTGCATTTATTTGTCTGTCTGTCTGTCTGTTAGCAGGATTACATCAAAACTACTGCACAGATTTTGACCAAATTTTCACGACAGATAGATATTAGACCATGGAAGAACCAATTAAATTTTTCAGTTGATCCAGATCTGGATCAGGATTCTGGATCACGTTTCACTTTATATAGGCTATGAAGGATTACTGTTAGCAGGATTATGTCAAAACTACTTCACAGATTCTCACCAAATTTTCACGACAGATACCTACAGCGGCGGAGCCAGAAATTTTTCATTGGGGTGGCCAGGGTGAGACCATTCCTCGCATAGGGGTGGCAATAAGTTGATACCTGAAATGTCTTGATGACTGTTTCAATATTATGATTGTTACTGTAGTTTTTATTTATTTATTTATTTTAGTGTGACCTTATAACAGTAGGCCTGTCCCCATTCCTATTAATTAGATTTACAGGAAATCTTCACAAATGTAAATATTAATAAACCCATATCAGTTTGTTCCTACAGTGGCACATTACATTTCTTCTTTTAGTGTCTCGTTTCCCCAAGAACAAAATCCATGTCAATCATGTACATTTTGAAAGTCACTACTGACTCTGGGAGGCTATGTAAGAACAAAAAGGTCCATGAACAAACAACATGTTTGAAATCTATCTTTTATTAAAAACAATAAAGTTAATTTGAGCTGCTGTGGGAAAGCTCTGTCTCATAAGTCACCACAGATTTAATAAAAATAATAATTATTGGAGGGTGAAGAACAACAACGATGAACAGGTGTGCTATATCTCGCTAAAATATACCAGCTTATCTTTCCTCATTCAAATGGAACACGTAAGAACGCAGCAGTGGCGGCGCCAAGGGGGAGCTTGGGGGGGCTTAAGCCCCCCAATAATGAGCCAAGCTCCCCCTCAGCCCCCCCAATAATTCTGCCAATAATGTGAATAGCGACTGACATATTTGTGGATCTCAATTGCAGTTTTGCCCTGAGAATGTCTCAATATTGCGTAACTGAGCAAAGTGATGAATGTGTGTGTTCGGTGATCCATCAATGCTGAATCACCCTTCACAAACAGAATTTTCAGTTTTGCAAATAAACATTTGTAAAAACCTACACACAAGTTACAAATCAGAAATTTGTGTTTGTGGATCACAAAGCACATGATTCTAAGTGATGTGTGTGTGCATTGATACCACATTTTAGAGGAGCACGGGTGACTAAAACATATACCTTGGTATTTATAAAGCAATTTACTATATATTGTTCATTTTGATGACATTTTGTGGAGCCCCTCCAACTTTTACCCCAGCCCCCCCCCCCCCCCCCCCAACAAAAATTTCCTGGCGCCACCACTGGAACACAGGTAGGTGTAGGTGTGTGTGTGTGTGTGTCTGCCCTGGCTATGCATGCCTTTCAGGGGCACAATGGCTAACATTAACCATTACACATTGGCAAATAACAATTGTAGCCACAATCCTATGAGAGCTGCATTCTGCGGTTAGAGTGGGCAAAGAGATGAACAAATTCATCCAAGCTTAGGGATTTTGCATGTCATGCCTCTAGACTTAGAACACCCAAGTTGCTCAATCTGCTGTCCCCCATTGTGGATCTCAAATATGTCTTAATGAGTTTCAGTCCAAAAAACTTCTCTCACATGAAGCTGTGCTCACAGGGATTATGACAGCAATTTTATACAGCTTGAACAGCTCATGAAAAAATTGACAACATGGCTCAAGGAATTTTGTCACATCCAGTATACTTGTGTGCTTTTTAAGGCCTGCTTGGATTTTTCTATCCAGTATCCTCTTGAACTGATGTTGATCACCTGTATCGCAGTCAGAAAGAGTTGCAAATGGCACAGTGCTTCCTCATCACAGAGTGTGTTGCTCTTGGGGCTTAGGGCTTCAATACCGAGCATTACTCCACAGTTTGGCTTCGAAAACCTTCTCTCAATCTCACTCAGCATCACATCAATGGTTTGGTAAAAAATCTCATTTCTGAAAGCATTGTTATTTTTCTCAGAATGCCTACCAACAGTGGATGTGTGTATGATCAAGTCTTTGACTGAGCAGTGTTTTTCTTTTAGTTGTGGCTGGACAGGTGCATCAGCCCTTGATCTGGAGATGTCTAAAACAAGAAAAAACACTATAAGACATTTCAACCATGTCATCAAATATTTCAGTGTACATAGATCAATGTCTATATGTGTAAATGACCTTTTGCATAACAGACAATTTCTAAAAGGTGTTTGTTGTTTTTTCACATTAATTTATTTATTGTTTTTGAGCATTCTTTAAGGCCAGGTTATTTCTCCAGTTATAACAAGACATTAGACTTGCTGCTTTTATTTTGAAAGGCATCTCACCGCAAAACCAGACGTTTCTGAAGTTTTTTTTTTTTTGTGGCCAGTGTTAGAGGTGGGCGATACCGGGAATTTTTGCATTGATCCGATATCAAGTAAATACAGGCCCAGTATCGCCGATATCGATATCAATACCTTTTCATATTTAAGCTTCATAGATCCAAAGGATCCAGAAGACCTAGGATAGAATTTCGCCAAACATTGTACGTGACAACAAAATACTTTATTATTACAATCAACATTTTTGTTTAAAAAATATCACTCAACACAACTTAAAACAAAATCTCCTGAGGTAGAGGGCTGACAAACCACAATACAACAAAATTAACACACCACAACAAATACTGTAAACAGTTTCAAATTTATTCTGTTTTGCAAGTCGAACAATACAATAAAATAATAAAAAAAATAAGGAATTTCTTCCCTTCAGTGCACTTCTCTACATTGTTTCTTAAATAAAGAGTGTAAAAAAAGCTGACAAACTACAATAAAGAAAAACTAACACACCACAACAAATATTGTAAACAGTTTCAAACTTGAAAATAATACAAAGAATAAGGAATTTCCTCCCTTCAGTGCACTTCTGGCTTTAAACAAAATAAAAACAATAAGTGAAAATTAAATAAAGAAAGTATAAATAAAGAAAGAATACGGCCCTGTCCCCCTGCTGATAAAGGATTAGAGGTTTTTATTTAAGAACAGTATCATGTTCACAGTGTCACGTGTTGACTTGGAGAGAGCACTGAGTGGGCGGGTCAGGCTGAGCCTAGCTGCATGGCTGTTGGCTGGCGCCGCTGAGCCACGTGACGGCGCAACAACAAAAGACCAGAGGGGGGAGGGTCCGCTACTCCGTGTTGTGTGATACAGCGCAGTGCTGCTCTTACAGACAGAGAGTAGACTTTGATGAAGCTGTGTGTGCAGCAGTCAGTGCGTGCAGGAGAGAAAAAAAAGCTTGAGTAGCGATCTTTTTACACGAGGATCATTCCATATTAATACCAGCGTTGGTATCAATATTATCGATATTAGGATCGATCCACCCACCTCTAGTCAGTGTGTCTGTATAGAAAACATGTGCCTGCTGATGCTGACGGCAAGAAAAGCAGTATTGTTTAAATTAGCACCTGGCTGATAAGGCCAAAAGGTTTGTGGTCATTTCTTTTCATGCCACATTTCGTGCCCAGCTCAAATTGTGTTTTCTTTTTTTTTTTTTAAATAGTTTAATGCAGTTTTATGATTACATGTTTTCACTAGCAGAAATGCTAATTAGCATCTTACTGGTATTTGTGTGTTTTAAATTAGCTTTTAAATATAGGTTGACTTTATGGTAAAATAGGCTCAAAAGTGATTTTCCTATAACAGATAAAAGATACATAATTTCATTTGGGTGAAGGTTCATTGCAGTGAAAGAGGATACTTATATTTTTATTCATCTTTTTGTCTTATAGCTTTTACGGTGTGTTCAAGTGTTCTTAAAGGTCATAAAAATAAACACCGTGAACCATCAAGAGTCTGACCATCATTCAGCCGGGGACGCTACAGTAAGAGCTTCACCTCATCGGTCCCACCACGCCACAGACTAAGGATAACTGCAGAAGGATTTGATGTGATGGTCCAAAGTTGTGTCACTGACTCACTCACGAAATGGAAGCATCAGAAATCATACCTCCAAGTGACACCGACAAGGAAAGGGATAAGGACAATGACGAGGAGGAACCTCGTCACTCTGGTCATCTAAGGAATCCCACAGAAAAGATGCTTGCATTTCAGAGAGAGGAGGCTCACAAAAAGGAGAAAAGGTTGAGTCATGTTTATGAACAATGGAAGACCCAGGCACGCAAGGCTAGAGAGCAGCTAAAGCTAAACATTTCTGAGAGCCACATCACGGCTCTTATAGACACACTACAGGAAGCAAAGGAGGATGTTTGTTATGTGGGCCGCTGAAGAGGAGGTACTGCTGGCCCACCACCACCAGAGGGCGCCCTGCTTGGAGTGCGGGCTCCAAGCACGAGAGGGCGCCAGACCCAGAAGTTCATCATCATCATCACCACCATAAAAGCCGGACTGCAACTCTACCTCCTCGCCGAGAAATCGCAACTACTGAAGAGGTAATTTCTCTGCTTACTGACACTTTGTGTGTAATAACCTGAACTTCTGTTGCAGCCATTTTCCTGGAGTGTTGCCTTGTCTGGGGGATTGGCGTTTGGTGTGACAGCGACGGCTTCGCCTCACACCCCAACCCAGATAAGTGGTTAACCAGGTGCTCCCTCCTAACTGTGTATGGACTGTGGATTACTGAGTGTGCGGACTCACACTCATTCATCTTATCTCTGCTTTCTGCCAGCAGTACCAGGGTCGACAGCCGAAGACAGAGGCCACCTGGGGACTCGGGACTTGGCGGCTCCGGTGTTCTTCAGGCCGTTGGTGGTGGAAGCCGTGTGGGACGCGGCTTCTCTCTCGTCGGGGGTCTTCTATCTTCGAGCCTGCCCACACGTCACCTGGTGTCAATTAACTGTGCAAATTTCTGTGAATTTAGTTGTGTGTTATCACAACATTAAATTGTTACTTTTTGGCTTATTCATTGTCCGGTCATTTGCGCCCCCTGTTGTGGGTCCGTGCTACGACACCTTCCCAACAATGTTATTAACATGTATATGGAAATCAGAACTCACCTCACTCCATCTAGTGAGACAAGACATCGAATTGATGCCTGTGAGGCCATCACAAGAGACATTGTTAAAACTGCCTTTGAAAGAATAGCAGGTATTGATGGAGAATATGATGATGAAACAGTAAAACAAATCCCTTTGTGAGCTTCTTAATAGAGATTATGCTCACTCAATCTATGGATCTACAGCTTCACGTGCAAGTCAACGGTCCAGTGAAAGTTCCAGTCAACACTCTGCAAACTCCATCATCGCAGCAAAAAGAGCAGATGCTGCAGCGGAATTAGCAGCAAAGGAAGCGGAGTATGAAGTGTTGGAAGAGGAGAAACAAAAGGAAAAGATTCAACTCCTACAGGAACAACAGAGAAAAGAACTTGAAGCTCAAAGACGTGAGTTGGAAAGATTAAAGGTATACCTTTAATCTTGGGGCAGTACCCCTAACGAGAACAAATTTGTACCATCTAATGGGGTACCTTTTTGTACCAGCGGATTAAGGTACAAATGTATTGCTAAGGTACAAAATTGTCTCTTAAAAGGTACAGTATAAAAGGGTACAACTCTGTACCTATGGTAAGGTTACCATTGCTGTACCCTGAGGGTACCATCCCAGCGACGAGCCATTTGTACCTTGAAGGGAACATATTTGTACCTAAAAGGCACAAACTGTAGGGGTACTTATTTGTACCCATTAATATGGTACAAGGTTGTTCTCCTTCGGGGTACTGCCTCAGCGATGAGCATTTGTACCTTTTTTTACTTTTCTGTACCTTTATTTCTGAGAGTGAAGCTGCATGAGCTATGCTTACAACCTATGACCAGGAAGTAATGAGTGTTCATTCTAGTGATCATAACACACGTGAACAACAACCTGTGTCTTCAGCTCTCATTCAGCAGCCAACTAATGTCACAGCGGCAGCAACACCTCCACAGACAGATGTGGGTTATCTGGCTCAAGCAGTCCAAGACAGCATAGCTATGAACAGGCTCCCTATGCCAGAACCGTCTGTATTTACTGGTGACCCAATCCAGTTTATTGAGTGGAAGGCTTCCTTCACATTACTCATAGATAAAAAGAGCATTGCTTCGGCTGACAAATTGCATTATTTGAAAAAATATGTAGGAGGTCCAGCTCTAAAGACACTTGATTTTATAGAAATGATGACGAAGCCTATAAAGATGTATAGAATAGTCTAAACCAACGTTACGGTCAACCTTTTGTTATACAGAGAGCATTCAGAGAAAAACTGGCAAAACAACCAAAGATCCATCCCAGGGATGCCGAGGGACTCAGGGCATTTGCTGATCTTTTACACTCATGTCAGGAAGCCATGCCTTATTTTAAAGGTCTTGACATTTTGAACGATTGTGAAGAAAATCAGAAACTGGTTCAAAAGCTACCTGATTGGACTGCATCACAGTGGAACCGTAAAGTCACTCAAGTCATGAGAGATGAGCAGGAGATTCCTAACTTCCAAGATTTTGTCATCTTCATTGTAACTGAGGCAGAGATTGCATGTAATCCTATAACCTCTTTTCACGCTCTCCACTCATCAGAGACTAACTCAGAGAAACGTTATCTGAAAGAAAAGAAGTCTAAATCCAGTGTTTTTCATACACAGACTGTTACAGAGACTGAAACTCGTGGACAGTTGACAACAAGTTTGAAACCACCCTGTATGTTTTGCCAAGACAGTACACATCATCTTCATCACTGTTGTGAGTTCAAAGGAAAATCTCTGGAGGAAAGACGGAGATATGTGAAAGAAAAGCAACTTTGCTATGGCTGTCTGAAGTCAGGCCTGCTAAAGACTGCTGCAATAGACATTCATGTGATGACTGTAAATGAAGACATCCTACACTTCACCATGATGACAATTACACTAAAGCCAAACCCACATCAGTCACAAATCAGAGCACCACAGAGGAAACAGCAACCACATTGTCGCTCAGTGTGGAGACTGAGGAATCATCTACCAACACTACAATGATCGTGCCAGTGTGGGTTTCATCTGTCAGTAATCCAGATGTGGAAAAGCTTGTTTATGCACTGCTTGATTCCCAAAGTAATACAGTCTTCATTAACCAGGAAGTTGTCTGCAAACTGAGACACATCATGTAAGGCTGAGGTTAACGATAATGATGGGAAAGGATGCATTAGTGCACAGTCAAAGAGCGTCAGGTCTGAGAGTGAGAGGTTACAATTCTGCAATCACCATTGATCTCCCTCCTGCTTACACCAAGGATTGTATGCCAGCGAATAGAACACACATTCCTACCTGTGAACAGCAAGGCACTGGAATCATCTCATCAAAATAGCAGATGAAATCCCATCACAGCTTGAATGTGAAGTTGGTCTGTTGATCGGCTACAACTTGTCAAGGGCACTGACACCACGAGAGGTAATCCTTGGGGGAGATAGTGAACCATATGCTGTTTGCACAGACCTAGGGTGGAGTATTGTAGGCTGTTCGTCACCACACCATGACTCACCAAGCATCACCAATGTGTGCCACAAAATCACTGTCAAAGAGCTTCCTCCAGTGACTCCAGCAGAGGTAATTAGGGTTCTCGAGTCTGACTTTAAGGACACTAATATTCATGGAAAGACTGTGTCTCAGGATAACATTCTCTTCCTGAATATTTTAAAGGAAGGAATCCAGAGGAACATTAATGGACATTATGAGATGCCACTTCCCTTTAAAGAGAGACCATATCTCCCTGACAATAAGAAACTAGCCATGGTTTGGCTTAGACACCTTAAAGGAAAGCTGGTGAAGGATGATAAGTACAAGGAACACTATGTGAACTTTATGAATGAACTCTTCAGAAAAGGTGAAGCAAAAGAAGTTCACGATCAAGGGAAAGAAGGAGAGAAATGGTATATCCCCCACCATAGAGTGTACCACTCCAAAAAACCTGACAAACTCCGTGTGGTTTTTGATTGCTCGGCTCAGTACAGGGGAACTAGCCTGAATCAATCAATCAATCAATTTTTTTTTATATAGCGCCAAATCACAACAAACAGTTGCCCAAGGCGCCTTATACTGCAAGGCAAGGCCATACAATAATTATGTAAAACCCCAACGGTCAAAATGACCCCCTGTGAGCAAGCACTTGGCTACAGTGGGAAGGAAAAACTCCCTTTTAACAGGAAGAAACCTCCAGCAGAACCAGGCTCAGGGAGGGGCAGTCTTCTGCTGGGACTGGTTGGGGCTGAGGGAGAGAACCAGGAAAAAGACATGCTGTGGAGGGGAGCAGAGATCGATCACTAATGATTAAATGCAGAGCAAAAGAGAAAGAAACAGTGCATCATGGGAACCCCCCAGCAGTCTACATCTATAGCAGCATAACTAAGGGATGATGAATGACTATCTTCTGTCAGGTCCAGACTTGCTGAATAATCTGAATAGCGTTCTTCTCAGATTCAGACAGCACAATATTGCATTGATGTGTGACACAGAAAAGATGTTCCATCAGTTCTATGTATATGAAGCTGACAGAGACTATCTACATTTCCTCTGATGGAAAATGGTTTAATGCAGAGGCGCAGGAGTTCCACATGAAAGTCCATCTCTTTGGTGCTGCATCATCACCAGGTTGTGCTAACTATGGACTGAAGCAACTCGCTAAGGACAACGAGAGTCTGTTCCCCCTCTGCTTGCTGTTCATCATGAAAAACCTTTATGTTGATGATGGTGTCACTAGCATAGCAAACGCAGATGATGCTATTCAGGTTGCAGAAGAAGCACAGAAGCTCTATGCTATGGGTGGACTGAAATTGCATAAGTTTATGTGTAATGACAGATTTGTGCTGGAGAGCATACCTCCATCCGAGCGTGCTGCTGAAGTGAAGGCTCCAGACTTGGCCTTCAATGATGTGACTTTAGAGAGAGCCCTGGGAGTCCACTGGCACATTGAATCAGATACATTTAGATTTCCTGCTCTCTGGAAAAAGGGTGCTTCAAGAAATGTGTAGGCATGGCATGGGCTGGGATGATCCCCTTTCCAGTGAACTGCAACGTGTGTGGGAACGTTGGAAGAAAGACCTTGCAAACGTAAAGAAAATCGCCATACCTCGCTGCTATGTGCCCCCTGGCTTTGGACAAGTTGTGAGAAAGGAGCTACACCATTTCTCAGATGCAAGCACATGTGGTTATGGTCAGTGTTCATATTTGAGACAGGTGAATGAAAATGGAAGCATCCATTGTGCTCTGGTTATGGGAAAGTCCAGCATTTTGATGAACCCTGCATTGAACACAACATTCAAGTTTATGATATATAATGCTCCTGACTTGGTAGTACTTGTTTTAGAGAAGTCACAAAAGCTACATAAGTACTGATATTATTACAGTGATCATGCAATTACACATGTAATTTCAAGTCACAGCATGGCAAGTTGTAGTAAATCAAGTGTCATGGCCAAACCAAAAACAAGATCTCAAGCTAAAGAATTTGATAAAACCTTTGACAATGGTTTATGTTTTTAAAGTTTTTGAAGAGCATAGCCTCCTCCTAAGTTCT